>NW_024884744.1:14839935-15084191 GCF_019232065.1 Centrocercus urophasianus | reverse complement strand
TTTTTATTTCTGGAATAGAAGATAAGATGCAAGTTTGGATTAAAAAAAAAAAAAAAAAAAAAAAAAAAAAAGCCTAATATAAGTACTGTTCTGTGCACTGTTAGAAGACTCAAACCTTTTACTGCACTGTGATATCTGTAAGTGCATCCAGAACAGGATCTGCCCTATAATGTGTAAGCTAAGAACCTTCATGCAGAAGTGCAGTAAATGGAGGAACATGGTAAGGATTGTAATGTCAGGTACATCGTAAACTGAAATTTTGTTTGCTAAAAGTAATTTATACAATGGACCTAAGGAAGGAAGCAGACTCCCCACCTGTGTTCTTCAGCATGTTTGGATAGTAATCTTCTTTAAATACTGTGGCAGGCACTTTTTGTAGTCTAGTGTTAGAGGATTATATTATTTTCAGAACCATTTATGAAAGATTAGTAGAGGCATAGTTAATCACTAAAATTGGCTGCAGGTTTTTTATTAATCTTCAAATTAATGAGTTCTACCTTTTGATCTTTCTGGCTGCAAATCCCCATGGAACTGGGGCCAATTAGGATTTGGTAATAACTGGGTTTTGAACATGGACCAGTGTGTGTGTACATGTAGCATGCATGTGTGTAGGAGGTTTGTGTGTGTGCATGTGGAAATGTGTCAGTACCTCTGGATGCATCTTTATTCAGAACTGTACAGTTGGTACCAATTTAGAAAGCAGATCTCTCTATTAACAGCACTTGAAATAAAAATGCAGAAACTTCAGTAAAATAATAAAGATTTTGCTTTACCATACACAAAATTATGCACTGCACAGTGCCAATCTGATGCTCTACTACAACTGGGTACAACAGTCTGTACGTAACCCACAAAGAAGATGAAGATTTACCATCTGCTAGGGGCAGTATCAGGGAATGAAGTGACCTTATTCACTCTTCAAAAGAACTGGTGAGAAATGTGCTTGTCTTTTAGAGAAGATGTTTTCAGCCCAAAGTAAATTACACCAGCCCTGGGCAACATCAGGCAGGAAACTTACAGAGGAGCAGACTGACCCTGTTCACAGCTTCATTCTGGGTGAAGGGGAAACAGGAGGTAATTAGGGTGTTCTGAGACTTTACTGTTCTCATACTGCCATCTCTACGCTCCTGCAGTGGTACCATTTCAAACCTCCTTGCAAACGAGGCTGTGTTGACCTGTGTGTATTACTGGGTTTCTTTACATGGTCACTGAATGGCCTTAATTGTAATGTGCTGAAGGTTAGCAGTATAAGCATCAGTAAGAACTGTGTTTCAGAACTGATAAGCATGTAGGAGCATAGCAGAAATAATACCAGGTTCTCAGTGCTGCCATCCCCAAAAGAGTGCAGTACTTGAAATGACAGTGCCTGTTTCAGCTGAACTTTCCTTCTTCTTTACCTGTATTTCTGAATATTTGGAGGTTATTTTTTTCCTGCAATGCCACAGCTCATTACCTTTTCATCATCTACATTTGCACCTTACTAGTGTGATGGGTCTCATGTTGCAGGTTCATGTGTTTATTTTCAGTTTTCTATGTCCCAGAGTAAGTTTTACAGCATTTCTTTCTCTAACTGTTCTTTAGTCTGAAGGGGAATGATTGATTAGGCCCAAAGAGCCATATTTCCCAAGATATTTATGCATGTCTGTAGTTAAAGATGAGTGCAAATCAGTGCACAATGTTGCATTTCTAGAGTAGCATTCTTTGCCCTACTGGCAAACTCATGTCACATTTAGAGTTCTGATGTTTGAGTTTTGCTCTGTGGGCAATTTCAAGTTACAATGCTATGAAACCTGAACAAAAGCCTTTCTCAATTTCTTATTGTAAAATTTGGAGTGAGTGCATAGCAGTCTATCTACATTTCACTTGTTGGCAATTTGTGTTGAAAAAACTCATTACTACATTCTGGTAGTCATCTTGGTTTAAAGAAAGTGCATAGCTTGTTTACAAGGCAAAAAGTAGACTCTGCTCAATGCAGGGCAAACTGAGGCCCTGGTTTTAGGTAAAGCTGAGACAAAGCTGGATTATTTACTTGTGTGTGTATTTTCTCTTACAGCATAGGTGGAGAAGTAGTGAGAGGAAATGAAGGAAGCTACGTGGGGAAGCATTTCCGCATGGGATTTATGACAATGCCTGCTCCTCAGGACAGACTGCCACATCCTTGTTCCAGTGGCTTTGCCGTAAGATCCCAATCTCTTCATTCTGTTGGAGGAACCGATGATGAAAGTAGCAGCTCTCGGAAGCAGCCACCACCAAAACCTAAGCGAGATCCCAACACCAAATTGAGCACCTCGTCTGAAACAGTCAACACTGGAACAACAAGTAAGAGTGGGAAACTACCGGACAGGACTGAAGGTAAACACTATAATTCTTTAGAAGAAAGTTTTTATAGACTCGTGTTAAAATTAGTTGATCTTATGTTTAGGTATTGTATGTCTCTCTTGTACCAGCACAAATATCCTGCGTCATTGTTCTCCAGGTTTTAGACCAATGGGCAATGGCCAACTTGTAACATTTCTTACAGAACCATACCACTTACGCTAGCCTTTTTTATACAATGAGGGTATTAGTTGAATGCATTCAAAGTGGAGTGAAGAAGATATTGCTGTCAGATGGTATATAGAATAATGTCACTTGCACACCAGCTGAGGACTTACCACCGTGATTACTAGCACTGTACAAACTAATGGTTTGGAGAGGATCTTCCTCAACAAATAAGTAAAGGGCTATCCCTTCCTTGCTGTGAATTACTGCAGATGAACTAACTGTATAGGGATCTTCTTCCTTTCTTTCATGCTGGAAATGCATTTTGTGTGGCAGTAGGACCAGCTGTACTCCCTGCTAGGAAATATCAGGATGACTATTTCACAGTGTGAACTGTAAGGAGGAACCTTAGGGACAAGTGTTTTTGGCTGGTGCTGGTCTTTCTCACTGCAGTGTTAGATACCACTGTTGACATCCTGTGCAGTATGTCAGGCTCTTGGCGAACATCTCTTTTGTTTGTTGTTGTGGCCTGAAATACTGCTTAGTTATGCATATGCTGCAACCCCTTCTAAGTAAATCTAAATCGTAAGGTCATTGGTGATAAGATGCAAAGGAATGTGGATTTCAGCTGGTAGCATGTTTGTCTATGCTTACAAGGATGAACACATGCTGAACAGTACTGCAGTTGGCAGTTATTTTGCATATGATATTATCCTCTGCAATACCACTACACTAACTCCATTGATCAGACTAACAAGAAAAATCTTAAGCATTAAGTAGCTGCCCTTTATAAAAACAATTTAACTATGTGGGACTAAAGCTTACATAGAAACTATTCAGGTTTGTGCCACAGATTTAATATCTCGTATTGGATAGTATTTAAAGTCTTTCATTTAATACAAAACAGAACACATGACACAAACTTCTTGGTTTAATATGCTACGAAGAGTAGGTGCTCTAAAGTTGCTCAAAAGCTAGTCTAAAAAATACTGCATTTTCAAGTATGTTTATAGTTCTTCAGTATTTATTAGTGCTTTTTCTCCCTGAAACTGCACAAGAATCACAGAGGCTAAGGGAAGCTTATTTTGCAGTGAAAGCAGTATAAAATGGGCTCTAACATCAAGAGATGAATATTCATAGTGAGAACTCTGGAAAGAACTGGTGAATGAATAATAATTTATCACTGTCATGGAAGATAATACATAAATGTTATCTTTTTAGTGTAACTAAATGCCTTCATGGAGTATTGAGAAACTCTGCAATGCTTAATATGCTATCTGAATTCTGTTCATCCTGCTAGTTTATATATCATACAGCTGTGGGCACCTTTGGATTATCATGAAGTTGTTCCTGGAGATTTTGAACTGACAGAACCCTTTAATCATACTGTTATATTCCTGTGTTCAGAACATCTACCCATTTTGTCTTTTTAATTCATGGCAAACATAGGGGGGTTTCACCAAAGTGTTGTATTGAAAGTGTTGTATTGAAACCAGACGGTAGGATTTTTTTTGAAGAAAGAAATGCAACTTTAGATTTTGAGATACTGCCAGAGATGTTAGAGTATTTGTGTTTGGATGAGCAGGTTGGGCTTCTAAAATGCTTTTCATACTCTCCTAGGGAGGTTTTTGGGTGCTAAAGTCCAAGAAGATGCAGATTTGAATTTTAGTTACTTTTGCCTGTGTTGTACATAAATACTCGTACATGCATATGTTTTTCTCACGCATTTGCATATGCTTACAGCATTTCCAGGCTAAACATCTACAGCTCTTTCCAGGAACTGTGGGAAAACAATAAAGAAAAACTCCATTGTTTCTCCATCAACTATTGTAGAATCTATACAAAGAAGTTGTGGAGAAATTGTTGCACACTCATTTTTTTATGGCAGTGCAGAATAATTCAAACTATAATATCTACTTTCTGGCCCGGTGGCTACTTTCAAAAAGAATTTGCTGCATTTCCTAGGCAGCTGGGGACAGCCCTCACCATTCGTTTCTATTCAGCTTTTTGATAGTGATCCAAGCTCATAACAACAAAAGCAGTTGCTGATGGTAACTTTTATTTTTTTCCCAATTGTAGTAAAGTCAAAATTCTGAATCTTATCACAACATCCATCATAACAGGAGATTGTGTTTGGATATGAGTCTGACTTCGGTGCACAAATAAGGTGCAGGAAAAATTTGGTTGTGAGCTTGAAAGATCTTTTCTTCCTGACACACAAGTAACATCTGTAACAGACACAGAGGCTCTAAAAACTTTTCTATAAATGCTCTTGCTTCCATATTTGTGGGAGTGTGAAGATCTTTTAAGTTGTGATGACACCTGTTGACCCCGTCTCATCATGCAGTAGTGCGGCAACACTTCTGTTTGTGTTTCACCGAGCCTACCTTGGCTGTATCTGCAAGAGCAATCTCCAAAGTGAAGGCCTGATTCTCCTTCACTTGACTTCGTTTCTGTTGGTGTGATGCCACAGATGCTTCTGTGCCTTCTCTTAAAATTCGCTGTTCCTTTTTTACTTTTCCGGCTGCCTCCCATATACACCCACTGAGAGCCTTCCACCAAATGCGTTTCTTCTCTGAGACAGATTTCTAGAAAGTTGTTTTTAGAAACGTAGGCAGGGTTTTCAATCCCTGGTAGGAACAGCAGACTGTGCCCCTTATATCACACATTGGAAGCGAGAAGTGAACTGAATTTTTAGATAACATAATTTTAAATAACGTATTTCAGCAAGTAAGGCAGGTCTAATCTTGATCCTGAGAGGCTTTTTAATGAGAAAATGCAGTTTAACTACTTGATGTATTTCCAGTGCCTCCACTTATAGAAAAAGGAAATCATAAAACAGCCTAATTGATGAATGTAACCAACCTCAGGTGATGGCTTTTCTTGTGGACCAGCAACAATCGCATCAAAGGTTTCCAGACCTACTGCAACAGCTAAATGAATGAAAATAAATGAGCTGCATTTTAAAAATATTTTCTGTTAAAATTTTCTGAACTTGTTTAGTAATCTGGACGGCATCTACCTAACATATAAATAAAAATACACACACATAAAATGTAATGTAATTTATGTATACACAATATACATTTATATTACGTGTGTATATTACTATACATGTAATGTAAATGCCAGTTGTGTGTGCTTGCATGTACACATAAACCTGCACACAAATGTCCATTAAATCTCAGAGCCAGATTTTGAAAATGCTGTTTGCTGTTGTAATTCTGTTCCTGCCAGAGACCATGGCGGCTTTAGGTCTGATAACTGAAAATACTGCAGGGATCCCAGCTCTGGAACCCATTCAATTCGTTTAGGGCTTTCCTGCTGAGTACCTGATGTGGAAGGAGATGGTGTTCTTGCTGCTTTCTGAGTCCACGTAAAGGAAGCCTCTGTCTGTTGCTCAGCAATCTCTGAAAGTGGGCAACTTGTAGGGAAAATTATCCTCCGGAGAAAAGCAATTACAGTAACTGTAACTGGGGTTGCAGTCCAGCTGGTCTCTCTCATAAATCTAGTTTTCTGTCAACTAGATTGGTGTCTCTGCCTTGTAAACTTGAACTTTTGCTGCTCTCATTAAACAGAACTTCAAGGGAAGAGCTTTAGAGCTTTCACTGTCTTAGAAAGGTGCTGTTTTCTTTTTATTTTTTACGTTAGCTAATCGTGTATTTAACGTGGATTTTGAAGTTGTACCCTCTGCTAGGACCATGTCGTACCCTTCCTTACAGCCAGATGTCCTGCATCTTTTTATCCATGCCTGCTAAAGGAAGAAATATCACTACAGAGCCCTGTTGAGACCTAACAAAAATATAAAGGGACTGACTGGTGAGCTCTGGTGGTTTCAGATGTCACTGCTCCTGCACTGCCTGCTTGTCTCCCTCCTCCTGCCAGGCCTGCCAGCCCGTGCCCAGGAAGCAGAATGCAGGAATTCGGGCTGCCTTTCAGCGAGGGCTGGGCATCACCATGGCTGGCCATGCAGGGTGCGTGTCACCGTGTGGCTGTGGGCTATGCAGGGATAGTGCAAGCCAGTATTCAGCCACATGTGAAGCAGTGCCTATCTTCTTGCCCATACACTCATCTCATTCTTGATCTCAGAGCTGCATTATATGTTATTTTTTGCACAGTGTAATCTATCTCTTCCAAACTGTGAGGCTTGACCTTAAACTGTACACAGTGGGAGAAAGGAGCTGGAAATTGAGGGAAAAGTCAAATGTCAGAGACAGAAGGCACATACCCTAATGTCAGTGCAGTGAAGTGGAGTTGGTCCTTAGCTTCTGCATGTGACTCCAAAGGTCTGCCCTGGTGTCCCAGTGGCAAGGGGACAGGTGCAGTGTCTCCAGTCTTTAGGCCAGCTTGCTCCCACTGAGCTGCTCTCTAGTAGAAAGCACAAAGCAAAGATTTTTGTCTTATCTCTAGTATTTAAGAGCTTTGAGATTTTCTAGGGCTTTGCTTTTGGGGATGGTAGTGGTAGTATTTTGGTGCTTTGGGGTTTGGTTTTTTTTGTTTTTACTGAGACTTCAGTTTGTCCCTTCTGCAGAGAGCTGATTTTCATGCAGCTCCCTAAGCTGAGTTGCATACTTGTATGTACCATCTCCTACAGCACTTCATCCTTTCAGGTTTGTTTTCTGGTCCCTCAGATAAGGGAGGGCAAGAGGAAGGGAGGAATGGAAGCAGTGGTTCTAATAGCTGTTACAATAGCTTTCTGCACTCAACAATGAACACAGTGTGATTTTTGGAGGGATTTATAAACAAGTTTTGAAGCCACAAAGGGAGTGTATTCTTACCCTCAAGGCACATATGCATACTCATTAACGTTAATGGAAGTTGCAAGCACTGAACAGAAAATAGACCAAGCAGTGGTAAAAAACATGAAGATCAAGTTACTGACTTGGGAATTGCCTTGTGCCCCAGAATTGGCAGTTGGTTCTTCAGCTATGCTGTGCTAGTCCATCCTCTGTACTTTAGTATCTTTTTTTTCTTTTTAATTTAACAAAGTTGCTCTATATATTTATTTCTTGTGTCTCTTTTCAGATTAGGATGTTACTCATTTGCTCAAAGAAGCACTTCACCTTTAAAAAAAAAAAAAAAAGAAAAACAAACTCAAAATTGAATGTAAAGCCACCCTGTAGTACAGATATCTCTCTACTTGCAAGGGTGACAGAAGCGTGATGTTCTTGGTAATAGAAAAGCCTTAATAAAGCGAGTACAGGGAATGCTGTGCTTATTTACCATGTTGGCTGTAAATGCAGCCAGTCCAGGGAGAGGCTGCATGCTCTGAACTTGGGCTGTGACATCCTGACAAACTCAGGCGATTCCTATAGAGCATGTCAGCTTTTCTGCAGTGTGTTTCCCAATGGGTCAGGGCTCAGGGGAGTTAATAAGCTTGGCTGCTACTCCTGGTCCAAACTGCAGCTCTGAATGCACGCCACGCTGCTCCAGAATTAGCAAACCACTGGGTATAATACAAACATATGGAGTAGGAGACTCCAGGTTGCTCTCACCGAGTTCCATTGGCTATATAGGGTCACCATAGTCTCTGGTCATGCCAACAGACAAGGAAACATGAGCCACTGATTCACACAGCTGGCTTAGACTATTAGCACAGATTTTACATCATGTGGAAGTCACTAGGCTGCTTTTAGTGCCTGCTCAGCCCTGGAAGTACATCAACTGTCCTCCTGAGGTATGAGTCAATAATCTTAACCAGAAAGGCCACAATGAAGAAAGAGTCCCTGCAGAAAGCTGTCATATGGGTGCTGTTGGCCACTGCACGGTTAGTTTGCAGCCTGGACAGACAACCCTTATGTAACTGGAAGGTTACGGTGTCAGTAAATCCATTCATTATTGTCAAGTCACTGTAAGTCAAGCCTGCGAGACTGCAAAAAAAACCAAACCAAAACAAAACAAAAAACAACCCAACAACCCTATAAGTCATAATATTTATGACCATATTACATTTTTTTATTTTATTTATACCTCCAGGAACCACAATAATGGGCCTTCTCAGCATTTCCACCTGTGAGCTGAAATACTATGAAACACTAGATTTTCTTGCATTATTTTGCATCACTGAGCAGCCCAGAAAACAAGGCCAGAAGGGGGGGGAGGAGAGACCCAGGTAATTTTCTTGCCTCATTTTGACAGCCCTTCGGAATATGTTAAGTAAAATGAAATGCCTATGAAACTACAAAAATAACTTTGGGTTTCTCATGATACGTTTCTGTTTTCCATACTGTCTTGGCACTGTCTGTTGAAGACACTGCGGACAAATGAGTAAGGGCTTGAGGGATCAGGCTGAAACCTAAAGTCCCTGTTTACTCTTAGAGCTGGTCATAGTAATAGAGGTGTCTGGCAAAACTCATTTGGAATTAAAGAACAGAATACAGCTGCACTCCTTTTTCCACAGCAAATATGTTGGCTTTCCACCTCTTCCTTTTACTTTATTTTTCACAGGTGCCCTAACTCCACTCTCACACAGACAAGTCTTTATGGAGTGAAACCTAACTGAGCACTGAAAGATTTCCTTCCAAGAGGCTGATTCTGGCAGCCAAGCACACTGTGCTCATGTTGGCTTTGCTGGGAATGCACAGTGCTTAGCAGTAACACTTCATAAGAGATTTAAGTCTGGCTCCAGGTGAGATCCAGTCATGGATGTCCTTTGTTTCATTGGTAATTTCTTTCTAATGACTGTTAGAGTCTAATTGTCTTGATGGATGTGCTGGATTGGTGCTTTTATTTCTTCCATTTGGCTTAATACTGGGTGACATCAAGCAACATATGCCTGACATGCTGCAACTGCGTTTGGCACTTTATACTTTTCAATCTGTATGTGTGCAAACAGTGCTGTGTAGGAATAATGTGCACAGCAATGATAGCTTAGCAGAGCACAGCTTCCTTTTTTGCACTGCCATCAACTTCCCTGCAGGTCAGTACAGTGTACCAGCCTGGACTTTTTGTAGAGGTATGAGGAGAAAAAAAAAACAGCACTAAAAAGCAAAACAAGCACAAACAATTTTTTGTGCTAATTTTAGTGGCCAAAGCTCTGAACTTGTGGTGTCTCAAAAAAGAACATCCTCTGAAATCCAGTATGGTGCTATTGGCAATTAATTGCTGGTTCAGATCCTGCTTGGAATGCAAGAAGGAAAATGCTGGAACATGTACTTCACATCATCAAGAGGCATCACTTAACATCATTTCCTGGCGCGGTGATGTAAGGAGCAGCATAATCTGAGCCAACCCAGCCTATGAGGGCTTTGTGGGATGAAAAAGATTCATAGCATCTTCTCCTTCTTGCGTGGCTGCAAAGAGAGCTATTCTTATTAGAATACAAAAGCATAACTTTGCTCTAAATCTTGATGTAGGGTAAGTTTGATAATGCTGCAGATCTACAGATTCTTTCTTTCCTCAAATGGGAGAATTTTCATGAGATAGGTTTTTGGTTGTGAAAATGGAAGTCTCTTAATATTTGGATTTTGGTAAATAAGATGGGAATAAATTATGTTGGCTGCACTTGTGCCACTCCAGTCATATTCTGATAGTTGATGCTTGCTTCTTCCCTTTGATATTAGCTTAGTGTCTTTAACCTGTTGCTTAAACAGGTTAAACAGGTGCTTTACTCTTGCTTTAATTACCTTTCATTTACCTCAGCTTTCCAAACACTTCTGCTATAGCTGATCTTTTTCTCATTGTTCCATCTTCTGTCTCTTGCTTCTTGGCATCCTTCCTCTCTTTTGTTAGGGTTCTTGTTTTCAATCAAGTCTCCTCTTTGTTTCTAGTAGTACAGCCTGGGTGAGCTTCTGGCACCACTTTGGAACAGTCACTGGCAACAATTCCTCTGTCCCTTTTTGTGCTCCTTGCTTCTCTTTCATCCTCTTTCTGACTTCTGAGGTGACACAGTGAGGTTAAGTCTTGTCTTTGAAAGGAGAAAATTCTCTTAAAGCTTATTTGGAGTCTTGTACAACACTGCCAATATGGCACTGCCATGTACAGTGCAACTATACCAGGTGAAATTATGGTAGTTAGGCCAGGCTACTGGACTCTTGCAGATCAACAGGGCTCTACTAGTTTCAGCAGGCCTCTGTAAAAACAAGCAAGATAAAATTGTAGATGCCAGGCACACAGAGAAGCTTTGAGGGGGAGGCAGCTGATAATGTGAATTGTCTGTAATTTTGTCAAAGCTTTATTTAAAGTTGAGGAGGAGAGAGAAGTCACCCCTATAGAGAAGGAAGTAAAATGAGTAGCTGTGAGGCTCTTCTCCTAAGCCGATTACACAGAGCGTTTCAGCACTGCTCAGCCTCTGACCGCAGAGGTGTGATGCCTGCAGGCACTGCTGTGTGCTGGAAGCTGCTCTAACAATGCTCTGCCCACTTCAGCTATCATTATATTCACCCCAAAAGATGCTCAATGACAACCTGCAGAAACTGCTTCTGCAGGGTCACCTTGTGTCCTTCCAGTGAAGGCAGGAGTGCCTATGTGGATGAACTCTGCTCCAGCAGGGCTCATTTGCTTTCCTGCTGCTCTTTCTGTGGTGACTCATCTGACCTCTGTGATCAGCGTTGTGCTTTGTTTTGAAATGTGAGCTTCATCAGAGACAGGTCTGCCGGATGGTTGGACTTGATGATCTTTAAGGTTTTTTCCAACCTGAGCAGTTCTATGATTCTGTGATTCTATGTGTCATTCAGTGGCAGCGAGAGGCTTTTCATGCAGCAGCCTTGATGAGAAGGATGGCTTAAAAGCCACAGGACTTCAGGGAAAAAGGGACAGGGAAAGCTGCTGGGTTCTCGTCCTGGTGGGAGGCTCATCCCTCCCCCCTGGTGAGATGGGTGAGAGAACTGGGGAAAAAAAAAATGAGTGGAGATAAAAACTATTTACTATGACAGAAAAGAAAGAGAAAAAAGATTATAGCGGTAATGATAATTCTATATATGTATATACACACAAAACAAGTGATGCACATCACTACTGGACTGATGCCCAGCTAGTCCCCAAGCTGTGGTGGCTCCCCCAGCCAACTTCCCAGTATTTTCAAGTTTTGGGCAGTTTAGGTAGCTATCCTGGTTCTGTTCCCTCCCAACCATCTTGTGTCCCTCAGCCCTCCCTCGCTGACAGTACAAGAAGCTGAAAAAATGAAATATCCTTGGCTCTGTACAGCACTGTTCAGTAACAACTGAAACAACGGTATGTTATCAGCATTGCTTTTCTCCTAAAGCCAAAACATAGCATCATACCAGACATTAAGAAGGAAAAATCAATTGTCCCAACTGAAACCAGGACATGGTGTTATGCACAGTATCACCTCAGTGGGTCTGCCATCTTGATTTAATGGGCTGCAGTTATTTTAAAAGCTTGGCAAATAGCTTGCTACTTATGTCAGCAAATAACGGGCTTGACCTATGTATTGTATCTGTAAGAAGAAGACCGGTATTGCTGCGGATCTAAAAAATAGAGAGTCACATATCTCAAGACAAACTATCCAAGTATTTGCATATAGTCACTGAGAATATGCTGGGTGGGATATTTATGGACCAAAGCAACAGTTAAATCAAGTGAGCAAATGCAGAATGTTGTTCTGAACAAATGAAGTAGGTGATCTAAACTTACCATTTAATTAAGCATTTGGTGTTTCTCTAGCCTGATTTCCTTCTTTCTTCTTTTCTCTTCTTCAGACTCCAGAGCTTGGTGTAGGTAGTGTACTAGAGCCCTCAGAGCCAGGAGCTCTTGTGGAGGTCTGTTTTGTTCAGTGTTTCTGTGAGCACGGAGTTGGAAAGCAGCTGCACTGCACCTTCTCTGAGAAGCTCGTGAAGCTCAGCCAGGGATGCTTTCACTCATTATCTCCCTCAGCTATGATAACTAGAAATCAGTACAAACCAAGTACCTGGGAATTGCAGTCAGGCTGATATATGCCTTTGTTCAGGTGAACATTGCCAAATGACACTGCAGAGACCATCAGTGCCTTTCAGGCAGCAGAAAACATGTAAATAAGCCCCAGCACATCCAAAGGTTAACCGGAATCAGAGTGGTACCTACTGTATACCTAACTGACATGACACTGGTGTCTGATGCATGTGTTGATGGAACTTGGTTTATCACACAACACGTTCTGTGAAACAAAATGCAGAGCCTCACCATCCTTTTGGTGGTACTTGGAGGATTCCAGGTGGGTAGGTGTAGAGAAGGAGAGGCAGCAGATAACACTATCTGACAGCCCTATTAGAACTGGGCTCTGCTAGTTGTACCATAGCAAAGATGGTAGAGGGTAGCGAGGGCTGAGTTCGGCCTGAGTTCTCACTGTGAGTAGCAGTGAGTTTGTGGGTAGCTTTAAGAATAAAGTGATAACTATTTAGAGCAAAACAGTGAAAGCTGTTCAGGTTTCATCTCCAAGGTGACAGTCAATATGCCATAAACGTTGCTTTAAAACTGAAAGGCTTTATTATGTTGTCAGTCTGTAAATGCTTTTCCATACTCCATTGTGACTTCTGCAGATGAGCACCAGAGCCCCCAACAAACAGGCAAATGTGCATTGTAAATTAATTTCTCTGCAATCGTGATTCAGTAGTTTTATTTGCATACTCTTAATGTAATTCATCTAATGCTTGCTATTGATGAGATCCTATGCCAATTACCTTTCTAAATCTAGAAATCCTTGAGATTATATACAGTCTCAGTATTTTTATTTTTCTTAGTGCTACTGCTGCACAGGCTGCAAAAACCACTTCACATGCAGGCTGCGGGCAATCTGAAACACAACAGAGCAACACTTTCACAGCAACAGTGGCTGCCTGTGTGGCTAATGTAAGGATCCTTTACTCAGATTCCCATTTTGCCAGTAATGCTTTCACCTCTCTGCTCAGAGCCTGCTTCCATCAGAACTGCTGCAAGTTACACCCATGAAATGTAGTGTAATAGATCCTGGCCTCTTGTGTCTGGGTGTATGAGTTCAAGGATATTTTTCGAAATGAATACTCAGAAGTCATTGCAATCTGAAAAAAAGTTAGTGAGATGGTTGGACTGGATGATCTTGTAGGTCTTTTCCAACCTTGGTGTTTCTGTGATTCTGTAAAGATGATTGAAATGAACTTCCCTTTTTTTTTTTTTAGCAAACCTTGTTCTTTCTGTATTTCTAGAGCTGGGACAACTGTCAATAACTTCTAGATTCAAAGAATAGTATAGAAAAGCGTGATCACAAACATTTTGTAATTATTCTTCAAATGCCATTTTCTTTTTTGTTTTTCCTATTAGACGTTATCTGGATGAAGTGGGGATAACAATTATTCAATCTCTGAAAGAACTACGAAGTTCAAAGTATATGTAAGGGTGAGACTGGGCATTCAGAAGGATACTTTGTCCCTTAGGTAATTTTTGGAGACCTTCTAGCTGTGGGTAAGCTTGATGAGCAAAACCCAGTGTGTCAGCTGGGTGTACAGACCAGTGGAAGGATATGAAAGAGAAAGCCTGGAAGTCACTCTGCACTGGAGCCCTGCAGTTTGGGGACAAACTCCCTCTAGCATGCTCCTGACTGCCTGAGTTTTTGAAATGTCCTGAAGTCTCTGGATCTGCCCTCATCTTGATAATGCAGAGCAAAGGTGCCGGCCCAGGCAGCGTGATGGCTTTTGTGGCTCCCAGGCAGATATGGGTCACTTGGCATTTATAGCATGTAAAGGGTGTTGCACTGGGGCTGCAAATTTGGTTTTGTGGCCCAGAGACACAGGCCTAAGCTGAATACAGCGTGTCTTCCAACCTTGGTACCCATTGGTTTCTTTAGTTGTATCGGTGAGTTAATGCAAATTAAATTAATTCAATTTAATTTAATTGCAGGGCCTACTGTTATATAGGCACTACATTCTGGAATATTGCTACCAAGGTCACTTGGATTGAAGCAGAAATCATTCATTTTAAAAACTGGAAGAAGTTGTAGTCAAAATAAAGCAACCTGAGTAATTTTCAAGAAGTCTCCTTAATTGCAGCCTTGAGGCATCTGAGGATTACTATCAGTATGGATTATTATTTTGGTATCAGTATCATTTTAGGACACTACCTTTTAGTCCTTCCATTTTGAGTAGAGTTTTGTCCTCTTTATAATGCCCAAATAACTTCCAGTAAGAGGAAATAATTCCAGGACTGGGAAGAAATATGTCCTGTGTGAAATCACTGTGCTGAAGGCACTTACTGCTTGCAAAGGTGGTCCAGTGAATCAGGGGCTTATTTTATTCCTTCTGTGTTCTTTTCCCTCTTTGCTCTTTTCTACTGTCATGTTTTAGAAAACCAAAGTGTAACTTGCAGAGAAAAGACTCATGTCCATGAGGATGGTGCTCTTCTGAAGGCCGTTTTTTCTTCATGACAAAGATTCGTTCTTTGATGTTACTCTGACCCACTGCTAATGTTTCTGTGGCTGTGTGCTAAGATGTTTGTGTCTGTGCACATAATTTATGGCTCTTCAGTGTAAGAGCATTTGCCATTGAAAATTCCTTGGACAAGACAAGATGCCTCCGATAGGTACATTTAATATTTGCTTTTGTTTTCTACTGTGGCTTTGTGATGATGGGAGCGCTGTGCAAAGGTTGATATAAACAACAACAAAAAACCATTTCTAAAACATTTTAGAGTTCAAACTGGCAAAAGACACATGTGAATAAGTGGCATTAAGGGCTGAAATGACATCCGAAGCCCTGGGGCCTGTGACAGAGATACAAATTAAACTCGGGTCTCCTGAGTACCAGTCTTTTGCCCAGTTCAGAGGACTGTGCCTTTTTAAATTTGGTCTCACTCAGAATATTCAAAATTCATCTTCAGAGATAATGAAATCAGACCCCTTATAAGCACTGGTGCACAAATGCTCTTTCGGTCAGGCACACCTTTGAACAAGCAGCTCATTTCATAAAAGCTAGTGGGGTTACTTATGGTCTGGAACTTACAGCACACACACACATGCGCTCGTAGGTTCTTTGCAGCCCTAGTGCCGGATTTTCTCCATTCAGCTGTGTGCTGTAAATCAGGATCTGTGCATCTTTGGTTCAGTACCCAGCAAGTTCAGGGTTTAATTAAAGAAATTCCATTTCCTTTCACTCCCGGAGGCTCTTTTTGATAGAGGTATCCCTCAAAATACAGCATGATTAATTTCTTCTGCATTTAGAATAATATTTGTAAGAATTAAAAAAACTGCTAGGCCTCAAATCATTCCTTTATTCAGAAAGAAATTGAATGCTGTGGCCTCTTGCAGAAATTGAAAAGGACACGTATTTTTATTCTGTTTGAGTGAACAGTGCAATAAATCAGCTTAGTCTCCAAACTACAAAAGCTGGCAAAACACCTAAAGGATAGAAAATGACAAAATCCATTTTAGTTTTCAGATGTTTTCACTCGTTCCTTATATAGTATGCGAGTAAAAAACAATGTGAAACAAGTGAAAATACTGCAAGAAGACAGGATGGCAAGCAGTGTTCTGTATTTCCAAAATGAACTATGAAAGACGGATCATCTGAGTACGTCTGAAAGCTGCACGTAACCTTTGTGCTACAAAAATCTCATTTCAAAAAATGTCATGTTTTGCTTATTCAGTGGGGTTCCGTAAGGCTGTTTTAAGCACTGTGCCGCTTGCTTCCAGATCAGAACTGAAGTTATTACTGCCTGTGTGTTTGGTTTTCCTTTCAGTTTATTAGAGGCAGATAATTGCTTGGCACTGGATTGCCAATAAATACAGACAGTTGCTGCTCAACAGGTGTAAACTCAGTGAAGTTGGGCTCTATTTGCAGGGCTGGTAGTGCTTCCAGTTCTTCAGCAGTGGTAAGTTTGGCAATTAGGAATGGTGAAGACAGAGCCCTTAGCACAGCACCTGAACTCCCACAGCCTGGGCAGCAGTGGCAGCTCCTGTGGTGGCTGCTGAACCGCCGTCCTCCAAGCATCTCTGTGCTGGTCCCTGCAGCCCTGGCAGCGAATTGCCTTTGTGCTCTGCAATAAAAGCATCCACAGGGGCTTCGTGAGGCAGTTTTGCATGACTAGCTAGGGAAGTGGCACCTGGCAGAGAGAGAAATTGTCCTCACCTTCATCTTATCGTCTGACTTCTCAAGCGGTGAGAAAAATAGAGCTAACTGAAAGACAAAAATCTCTCTTAGGAGAACCCTTAGGCTATTTTATGGAGGAGATGTGGTGTTTGTGGAGAGGGAAGGGAGTAGGGAATTGATGTGAATCCAGAAACCTTTATTTGGGACGAGAGGTCTTGAAAATATCCAGTCCAAAAGAAACTCTCCAAATATTGAATATATGTGTCTCTGCAGCCTCCAGCTGATCACATCAGCTTGGTGCCCTGTTTCTCATCTCAGCTGAGGCAGTGCATGGGGACTGCAGGTAGTTGAGGAACCCAGGCCACGAGCTGTTTCTCACTGTCTGCAGGTCCTGAGAACTCCTTTGGGCAATCCTAATGCCAACTCAGCTGCACTGTCTGTTTATAAGTAGATCAAGAAATTGACATGCAATGTCATGATTAACTGGGTCTTCTTGCCTGTGGGTATTAACAAAGAGCAAGTTTATTTCTAATTGAAAAAGCAAAGGCGGATTTTTGCTATACTCCGCAAAGGAAAACTCAATTTACAGACCAATGATAGTCCTTCTCTATGCCTCAGTATCCCTCAACTTATGGGAGTGCCCAGCTTGCTGGAGTAGGTGAATGAACAATCCCTGGAGTGGAAGAGCTGCATCCCTCAGTGACAGCAGTGGCTGTCAGAGCAGCATCCTGAGGAAGCAAGACCCAGATCAGAGCCTATAGAGGTCTGTAGGAACTTTCATATTTCTTCCATTTACCTTTGGGTGAGGCCCCATGTGCAACGAAGTACTGGTGGCAGGGTTTCAGGGTGGATTATCAGGGACAAACAAACTGGGGACATGGTAATTCATATTGAAAAGCACTTAATTACCCCATATTTGGAGCAGATGACACTGTGGTACGTGTATCATCAATATGTCAGCATGGTTTGCTTTTCATAGGAGTTTATGTTCCCAGCAGGCACTGAATGCTTTTTCTGCCTGATAAATGTCAAGTACTTAAAGCAATCTTGCCTGTTCCTCTCAGGAGATTGCCAAATAATCTCCTTTCATTGGCTATGGGCTCTTGCCAGGGCTTCAGCATTTGTGCACATTTATCCCTGCCAAATGTTGGTAACACAGGAGCTGTACAAATACTCCCTGCTCCTTTTGCTAGCTTTGCACAGCTCTGTTCAGTTTCAGGTTTCCTATTTTTTCCTCTGATATTTTGGAGTAGAGCAGGAATTTGTGTGCAGGTGTTCCATAACCGTGGGTGCTGTGAATTCAGCCTATTGAGCAGCATTTCAGAGTAAAACCTTTGTTCAATAAACATAGTGTCTTGCATCATAGCATTCTCAAAGCTAATTCTGTTCATCTCCTGAATGCCCTGCTGCAGCTGAAGGAAGTTCCCAATAGGTGTTGTGCAACTCCTTTCTTCCCAATCATAATAAAAGATTTCTTTGCTGCTCTATATCCTCTAGGAAATCTTACTGCACCAAATGTAAATACTGAGTAGCAGATTGAAGGTAACTCTATAAGGTATATATAAAGTATTTAAAGTATTTAGTTTTAAATTTTAGGTTTAATAGTGAGGTTTATCATGGAGAGAAAAGGATCTTCATAACATCATCTCCCGGAAATAGATGCTTTAATAAAGGAAACTGGCAGAGAAAGAATGCTTTGAATGGAAAGAGGACAGCAGATCTTTCACCTTGTCATGTTTTATGCTGTGGATCATATGGCAGGGCCAGATCATTTGACCTTTTTGTTGATAATGTCACCAAGATATTTTAGGCTAATGCTACATACTGTGTGATGGGAGATGAGAATGCTATGTGTGTCAGTGCAGCAGTTAATTTCAAACCATGCAAAAATACTTTACAAGATGAGATGGCAGAATGTCACTCATTTTACCGTGACATTTCTCATTTCCTTGTCTATAATGTAATAATGTCTGAAAGTTGTTTGTGTAAACCCCAGCGCTTCGAGGGGCATAGATCGCACAGCAGAACCTCATCAGCTTGGAAAAAAATGGTGAAAATAGAAGGAAGAAAGGGGCAAATTATATTTCTAGCAATTTCTTGGAAAACATGGCATTCTTAAACACTTCTATGTTTAAATAAACATCAGTTGAAACTAGCATTGAATGGCATCCAGCACAAGAGCATTTTTTATTGCTTTGCTGTCAGTAACATTGCTCCAGATAAAAGATGGAAGAGTGGTGATACGCAGCTGTGCGACAGAGCTTAGGAGATGTAGATGACGGAACAGGGAACACGGATATACGAATGGCAGAGGAATAGGAAACACTTCTATCTCAGGTATATGTTAAGGATGTGCATGGTGCATAGGGAGCTGAAATTTGCAGAAAGCCTCTTCTTCCAAAATAGGTGATTTTGCAAAGTCTGCGTTTTAATGTCACTGTTTTAATGACACCAATCTGAAGAAGATTGCATTTGCCAGAGTTGTAGATCAGATTAAGGAATGTGTGGAGAGAGGACTGAGCTCAAGCTGATGTCAGTAGAACTCGTATGAATGTGATATACAAATAATATACTAAACAGAAAGAGAATGGTGGTTTAGCTGGAAGCAGAGCAAGAAAAATCTGATCGTATTGTCAAATACATCAGGAGTAGTATTTTCTGTAAAGCCCAAATGATTCACGTAGCCTACATCTCCTTCCCCAAAGTCTATCATTAGACATTCAAGAAAATTAATTTGGGTTAATTAAAAAGACAAATTTAAAGTACATTAGGATATATCCACAGAGTGAAAACTATCAAGCTACCAAATACGCTTATCTGTAGTAGTTTTTGCATGTCCCCAGCCTGCTCCAAAGTGGAGCACATTAATTGGAACCCTCGTGAAAGTATAATCTCATTCTTTGTGGGTTTTTTTTTTTTTCCTTTCATTTCTGGCTAGTTTTCTTTTTGTTTTTGCTCTGTTGTACATTAGTTATATGTTAGATGCATGTTATTAATGAACAGCAGTCCTGTTACTTCATTTGTAAGCTCACACGAATATCCAAGTCTCCTTAGTCCCAAACAAACCTAGGATCTTGTTTAACAGCTGCCAATATTTCTATGCCTTTTAAGAAGAACTGAAGAATTATTTAACAGATAAAGCAGAAGGATGACAAAGTAGTAATGCTGGCTTTCAATCTTCCTCTGGCATTGACCAAAGCTCATGAGCAAAATGCAGTCAGCATCCTTGCAGGCCATCAAAACACTGCCTTGCAACTGGCAGAGCCACTGGCTTTGGGAACACATTGGAAGCTGTTTCAAAAAGAGTATTTTTAACTCCATGAGTGCTGCTTGGTTGATTTAACATCAGATATTCACTAGCTGCTGTCTGATTGTTGGGTCAGCAAATGGGATCTAGAAATTCTCTGAATTCTGAGTTTGCAGTGATAGATCTGTGGCAGCAAATTACATAGAGCAATACTATCCGGTAAGAACAGAAAGCTGCCATTCTAAGCCTGGCATGTAGTTTACAAGTTTAGGAGAAACTTATCAAGAACTGTTTACCCTACAGGAATAAAAAGTAGGCTGAGTATGTGTAGCAAATTTCATTTCTGAATTAGTTTGTTGAATCCACGTAGGATAAAAACCGACTTCAGCTAAATATTTGATGAGGTACTCTATTAACCCCAACATTTAGTGAGATATTTCATTAAGTATTTGTGCAAAAAGAACAAAATGAGCTTCATTTGTCTTTAATTCATCAAGGATAATTTTAATAATCCTTAACATTTGCGAATGAATTTCATAATAATATTTTGATTTCTAATTTCACAGATAAAATGATCTATTGTTTCTAAATAAACATGTTTCAGAAGGATCTCCATCTATGAAGTATTTTGTTTCTCTTGACTTCACTGAAGTCTTGTGTATTCATAGGACTCTGAATTCAGATAAATGATTAGAATTATCTCAACAGGACATTTTGCAATAGTTTTCGTTAGCATTTCCTTTCCTCTTCAGTGCTGAGACAATAGTACTTTATGCAAGATGTTACTGTAAGCAAAAAAGTATTGATTCATCAATGTGTTACTGCCGAATTGCATCACTGTCATTCCAGTGTGAATGTCCAGGATCTTAAGTGTTCTCTTGCAGCCATAATGAGTTCATTTGGATACTTAATTTTATGTCTTTGGCAACTTCTGGGGTTTTTAAAATTCCACAGTGATATTTCAAAAGCATAATGATTACAAATGGAAAGTCCTCCTGTCCAAAGAGTTTGGTAGAGAATAGTTGTCTCAGAGGAGGGGAAACATTCATTAGCTGCTGACTATTGGAGAGTCACAACTTCTTGCGGGAAGATAAGGAGTGTTTAGAATAGGATCCTATTTTTGTAGTGTTGTACTGATACACTACCAGAAAAAGTCAGCAACAGGCTGGTCTCATGAAATCCATTCTAGAATTATAAGACTGTAACAGTGATCCTGTGTTTGACAAAATTGTTAAATATTTCTGATGAATTTATATTTTGTTCTGTTCACAGTGTCAGCCAAACCAAGACCTCACAGTGATGAATATACAAAGAAGATTCCACCTCCTAAGCCGAAACGAAATCCAAACACTCAGTTAAGCACATCTTTTGATGAAACTTACATCAAAAAGCATGGCCCTATGAAGACACCGCTCACTAGGGATGCGTCCTTGTCACAGGTCAGCAGTCCTGCCCCAGACACAGAGGAAGAAGAGCCTGTTTATATTGAAATGGTTGGGAATATACTCAGAGACTTCAAAAAAGATGAAGATGACCAAAGTGAAGCAGTCTATGAGGAGATGAAATACCCTATATTTGATGATGTAGGCCAAGATTCAAAATGTCAATGTGAATATGACCATCACACTTGTTCTTCTCAGTGTGCTACTCCCACAGTGCCTGACCTCGATTTCACCAAGACTTCAGTGCCATCTACTCCCAAGGGCTTGCTTTGTGATATACCCCCACCATTTCCAAATCTGCTTTCTCACAGACCTCCACTGCTGGTGTTCCCACCAGCACCAGTGCAGTGTTCCCCAAATTCTGACGAGTCTCCTCTAACTCCGCTAGAGGTCACAAAGCTTCCTGTTTTAGAAAACGTGTCTTACATAAAACAACAAGCTGGAGCTTCTCCATCTTCATTGCCACCTCATACACCAGGCCATCAAAAACTGGAGAAAGAGCAGATGGTATCTCATGGAACTAGCACCCCTGGGCACACCTCTTCACCTCCTCATCCTTCTACATTATACAGAACACAGTCTCCACATGGTTATCCTAAAAGTCACTCTGCCTCACCCTCTCCTGTCAGTATGGGTAGGTCTCTTACCCCTTTAAGCCTCAAAAGACCTCCACCTTATGACTCTGTACATTCAGGAAGTCTCTCAAGAAGCTCTCCATCAGTGCCTCATTCTACAGCCCGAAATACATTGCAAGAAGGAGGAAAGATGGTAAATGTCTCAGTCAGTACCTACGGGTCATCATCTCAGAGCAGTTCCCGCTCTCGGACACCTACCAGTCCTCTGGAGGAATTAACCAGCCTCTTCACCTCAGGACGAAGTCTCCTGAGGAAGTCCTCTAGTGGCAGAAGATCTAAGGAACCTGCAGAAAGTAAGTTCTTAATACAATTATTTTTCTCAGTATTACTCATAGAATAACAACTTCCACTGTATTTTACTAAATCTAATACTTGGCAAAAAGCAAATACTGCAGAACCCTGAACTCCATATATAATTGTCTTGTAACTAGAAGAAAAATGATTTTATTAAAACTGTAAATGTTGTTAAAGTTAGCTTTTGTATTCTTATATCTTAAGGATTTTTAATCGTGTACCACACTACAAAATCTGGTCAGACAGGTGTACAATTAACGGCTTGGTCTTGCAATAGGAGTCAGTTTTCATTAACTTTTCCATCGTAGCCGTCCTACGTGAGTTGGGATCTTCTCAGGATCTCACCTTCTCAATTTTGCAATGGATGTTAAGGATGACTGTCTGAGCAACTTGTAATGAAATATCTAGACAGTAGTTTCTTTGGGCCTCTACTGATCACCCTTAACTTTGCCAGTAATCACTATGTATATGGTGGAAACCTGAGGTACAAGCTTAAAGCATTCCTCCCCTCCCACTGTCTCCTCCTGTCCTGTGCCACAGAATATCTCCTTCAGCTGTGACAGTGAGACTGTGAGACTGTGAATCAATATGAAAACCAACATGACCTAAAACACATTACCCACACACAGAGGAAAGGATGGGAGGAAATTGTGTAGAAAAGCCTTAAGCCAATATTGACTTTGAGTACGCTGTATCATAAAACCATTGTCCCATGTGCATACAGGTATACACACAAAGCACTTCTTCTGAGCTAGTGAAATATGGAAGCTCCTAATGAGATTAGCAGGAGTCACAGGTGAGTGAAAACAGAATCTGGCACCGGTATTTCTCTTGAAAATAAGTGTTCCTGTTCAGTGGTCAAAAAGACAGTGTCTTCCAGTGGGACTCAGCCATAACATCTTTTGTCTGAGTGCAGAGTGTGCTCAGTATGCTTTCTCCTGTGACTTCCTTAAAATCACTTTATGACTTTGTAATCTTAATGCCTGCCTAACAGAAAAGCTCTTTTCAAAAAACAACCGATTTTACGTTTGTGCAAGTGCTACATTTTACCTGTTTGTCAGCTGTAACATGACAGAGTGTAGTGGCTTTTGTCTGTTAGAAGAAGGTATTCTTGTTTCCAGGCTAATAAATTAATAGAGATCAGAGATGAATTTTCCACTGATTGCATTTACGCTGCTCTGTTGCATTACTAGCAGTGAGGTCAGGGCTGAACTTCATCACTTTGGAGCATACTCAGGAGACTCACAAGAGCACTGCTCTGAGTATTCATGGACAATGCTCACCTGCTTCTCACCTCTGCTTTTTGATCACAGGCATCCCAGGCTGGTGTGGCCAGGTTACCTTGGTCTGCCTAATTCTGGTAATGCTCAGGTGAGCAGTGGTTGATCACAAGGTGCCTGTGGTACCAGTAAGTGCACTGGCATCTTTCTAACACATCCCATTGGTAAGCAGCTCACTTGAGTCCTTTTTTATGAGGGATGTGTTTTGGCATTTATAAATAATTGTGTAGTGACGTGGTAAAGGCTGGATGTTGTGTTGAGGGACATGGTTTAGTAGGAGCTATTGGGAATAGGTGAACAGTTGGACTGGGTGATCTTTTAGGTCTTTTCCAACGTTGGTGATTCTATGATTCTATGGTAGAGAGATTCTGGCAAAGTGCAGACAAGCCTGAACATTAATAAACACAATTCTTACTGATAAGTCAGTAGAAATTCTCTCTAAACTCCAAATGCCAGAGCTAGCGTTGAGTCTCACAAATGTGATGATTTCACGCTTACTGATGTAGGCAGAAGTACTGGGTTTGGAAACTATGGAAATACTTGTGATGGATCTGCTGAGACCCGGGAAATTTCGGGAAATCGATGTGTGTCTTTCTCATACGAAACTCCAAAAAGATCTCTGTATTCCACTTGACTGAAATAGAATGCAGACTATCAAAGGATATTTCAGTGATATATTTAAAATAAATCTTGCCCTGTGGATCTGTATCAAGAACAGCTTTGGTCTCTCAAGGAGCATTCTGATTCCTCCTTAGGAAGTAGAAATGTCCTGTCACTGGTAATAGTAATGTAATTAATAATGGTAATACAAAAGAGTCATGAAATAGAAACACTGTTCACTTATTTTAGGGACAAAGCATGCATTTTATAAATGGAGACTAGTGGTGAAA
Source organism: Centrocercus urophasianus (assembly GCF_019232065.1). NCBI lineage: Eukaryota > Metazoa > Chordata > Aves > Galliformes > Phasianidae > Centrocercus > Centrocercus urophasianus. Next base: position 15,059,931 of record NW_024884744.1, on the reverse strand, counting down.
AGACTCTGGAGCGCAGCTGTGTTGAGTAAACGAACAGACTGCCCATCTAATCTGATTGTAATTCATCTGGTATTTACAGTATGACTTAATCTCATGGGATTACTGCACTGAGGAAGGATCAGGTTTGTGCTCAGATATTGTAGAGGTAGAAGTCCTTTTAAAATGCATTGAAAACACATATAGGGCTAACATTCCATGTCCTGCAATTTTGCACTGAAATGATCTACCATAAAACAAAACAGAACAAAAGAAAACCTTAAATTGTAGGATTTGAATGCAGAATCCAGCAAACTGTCACATTTATACACTGTGATAATATGTAGCGATAGCGAGCGCAGACTGGACTAATCATAAGATGTTTTGAAGAAATCTTGCTCCTGTAAATCACACTGGAAGCTTAAAGTAATTCAGTTTTGGATTAGTTTTTTAAGCTATGGGAGAGCAAATGCATAGCATGGGACTTGCAGGGACTGCCATGTTTTTATACTTGTCACTTCAGTGTAATTTGGTTTCAGCATAAAGAACAAATTCCAGAATCCAGAGGCTAATAAACAAACAAAACAGAAGCTAAGTGGCTCTTATAAAACTGTGCTAGGAAACTAAGAATATGTGCTTCTAACTATGAAATTATTCTGAGCACATCTCATTGAATCCTCCAAGATTCAGCCCCCTGTGACTTGTCTGAAGCTCTCACTGCCATATGCTAGTCCCCAAAAAAAGCACAATCCTACATTTTATATTCAGCTGAGTGTATTTGGAAAATATTGCAGCAGTTACAGAGAAAATTCTCTCTCATCTTTATTGTTATTACTGCAACTGACTTTGTGGAAATTTTGCACTTGAGTCCAAATTCAGAATTTATTCACTGTCTTTTAGTTTCTAACAATTTTGAGGGGGCTTCTTTTTGAGGAAGGAGACTGCACAAAGCTTATTTCCTCTGAGTTAAAGCTGCCCTACTCCTCCTTTGTGTATTATTTTCTTTGTTCTGGCATTTTCCCCTTATTTTTCCCCTTCCATTTTATTATTGTAGAGTTCATTGGGATTAGATTAGTGGGAAATTGGGATAAATCAGTGATACAAAGGAGACTGCGACCTTAGGGCCACATTTTCTGAAAGACAGGAAATTCTGCTGAAGCCTCAGCCCTGTTACTGAGCTCACTCAGCATCCACTGGCTGCAGTTGTGGTGTGCATATCTAGATTTTATTGGCTGTTCACTTATTGTGCTGTGTTCTAGTAAAAGTTCTCTTGTGTGCTGTTAGCATCTTAAATATGCATTGAGGCACAATTATGAAGGTGGAGAGAGAAGAACAAAGGAAAATAAATTTCAAGGCCAAGTCAGAAATGAAAATGTGGAATATGATGACAAAGAAAGGCAGAAAAATGGAGAAAAACCTACTGAAAACTGAAGAAAGATGTCAAGCATGAAAATTGTGAAGAAGTAGAAAAGATAGATATTATTATTCATCAGTACCTGTGTGAGGCAACATGGTTGCATGCCCAAAGAGTTTGCAGAGCCCTACAAAAAATGTCAGCCTCAAAGGCTAAGGGGAAGCTGTTCAAAAAAATATCACCATCATCTGCTTTCCTTGTAGTACACTGCACACTGTTCTAATGCATTTGGAAGATGTGTGTGCCCACTGTTATGTGCTCTGTTGAACAAGGTCCCTTTGCTTGCAGTGTGTGTCTGCATTACCCATGTCCTTCATAAAGATAAAAGAGGGAGAGAAGATGAGAACAGTGTACAGATTTTGGGGGATATTTGCTATGTTTTCTGCATCACAGAGATGTGTATCGCTGTGGGAAAGTATCAAACTGATGCTTTTGCATGTAGCCATACCCACATACTGAAAAGCAAAATGTGGAGAAGCTGCTGGTGCGTATCTAAACTGCACTTACCCCAAGGCAGTATATTTTTTCTGGGTGAAATGGCTGTGAACACTTTCCAGGGGTGACCAACCCTCTCTGTTTGTGTTGTTTTCGTTTGTTAAAACTACAGTTTCCTCCTTGGAGGAAACTTCCTTGGAACTTCATGACTGTTTGGAGCTAATTTTCAAAGCGTTCCTCCTAATGAATTGCAGAACATAACAGTCATCTCTGTTGTGTGTTTCGTGTGCCTTATGTGTTTGTCCATGACACAAAAGATTAGCTCACACAGTGCAGGGCAGCTTGGTGCTGATTCATGAGCTTTGGACAGCTTTGCACCTTGTTTTGGTTTTCACTCTTCAGCTTTAGTCGCAGACAGGGAGGAAATCTGTGAATATGCTACTTTGAAAATTCAGTTGAAATGATTACAAATTGGGATGATTGTTATCATTCTTGTTCCAGGCTGATGCTCGCTGCATTAGGAATCTAAAATATTTTATTATAAACTGACAAATAGCGTGCACATGGACTGAGGGCGTTAAAACCAACTTCAAATGGCTGAAGGCCTGCTGTTAATAGTTGAAAGTTTTTTCCCACTTTTATTCCATCTTTTCTTATTATTTTATGTTGGTGTTTTCCAGAGAGCTAGAAAACAGGCCTGTCAGGTGAAGAAGTATGTGTGGAAAAGTTTGGGAAATGAGTCAAGTGAAAATCCTTCTCATGTAGTTCTGTTTGTTATTAAACCTCCACATCTAAATTATTTTCTTCTTGACAATCTTACAAAGCTCTGCTCGTGGACAGGAAAACACTGGGGTTTTTGTAACTTAATGCAGCTGCATCACAAAGCTGTGGTTAGCGCAAACTGGCCGAGAGACCTTTTCAATGTCTGTGTTCATCCTCTGCGATTAGAAGTCTTAGTTCTCCTCTTGAACTCTTTGCATTTTTACCAAATCTTTTACAACGACGCCTCCTTTACGACAGATTCTCCCACACGACCGAAACGCGCAAAACCAGAAAAGAAGAATCCCAGCGGCATTCTCTGCGGAGGTGGAGCTGAAGGAAGCTGCCCCAAAGGCGGCCCCGCAGCTCAGCCCGATCGTGCCGCTGCAGCCGGGGAGCAGAGGGGGCTGCGTGCAGCGGCTCCGGAGGACGCGCGGCGGCACCCGCGGCTGCCCAGCGCCGTGCGAAAGCCTCTCCCGAGTCGGCGGTGGCCGTCCAACCTCAGGCGCGGCTGCCACGCGGCCGGATCGTGCTGCAGCAGCAGGCGGGGAAGTGTTTCCAGCCCGACCCTCACAGTGCCGCTGGCAGTGAGAGGGTGCGAGTTCAGGAAACAACCTTTTTGACCAGCAGACCTTATCCACACCCACTGTCCTTTCTTTACAGCAGGATCCCTGGATGAGTTTGTATTTCATTGCTCAAAAGGAGACCTATCACTGAGTTTGGGATTTCCCATTATTTACTGACATTGAAAGATCTCCCTATACCTTCTCTTTGGTGGGAGGAACAGTCCCATCTCTCTCCTCGGAGGAGAGGTGCTTCTGTCCTCCCCAGAGCTTGGCTGCCATTCACCAGGCTCTTTGCAGTGTGCCCAGGTAGGCTCTGTCGTACTGGGGAGCCCAGACCTGGACGCTGGGTCTCACCGGGGCTGAGTGGAGCGGAATGGAGCAATGACCTCGAGCTGCTTCTAACTCTTCTCCTTTCGCAGTCCAGGGAAGTGATATCCGTAGAGCTGAGGCAGAAGAGCTGTGTGGTGCCTCAGCCTTCTCTCCCACCGGCTCTTTCTCCTTCCCATCTCTGGCTCTCAGCGCTTCTTGTGTGCTGTGTCCACCAGTGATGGACACCTCGTGTGTCTCTGGCAGGACCTCTGACGTCTGCCGTTCCTCGAGCAGGAAACGCGGTGGCTCGAAATCCACTCGCAGGACTCTGACATCTCATGTAGGGCTGGCAAGGTCTCGATGTCTTGTGTTCCAACAAAATGCCTCGAAAGTGCCCAGCAGGACTGAAGGTGGGCTGGGTGCTCGGGACATTTCTAGGCACCTGCCCTATCATAAGGTCACCACTTGTGGCCAGTCTCCACCTGTACTTACGGCCATTGACCACAACCCTCTGGATTTGACCATCTAACCATTTCTTATCTACAGTGTAGTCCACTCTTCAAAACCATCTTTCTCCAATTTAGAAATAAGGGTATGATGGGGACTATGGCAAAGGCATTGCACAAGGCCAGGTAGATGACTTTAGTTGCCTTCCCTTTGTCCACTAGTGCCAGAGAAAGTGGCCAGGAGGGTAAGAGAACATCAGCTTTAATTCACCACAGACAGGATATATTCTTACCGGAGTTCACTGCGTTTAGTCAAAGCCTGAATAAGTCTCAGCTCTTGCTTGTGAGTTACTATCTATTGAGATATAAAGAAGTTTATGAATAAAGTGCTTTTGTCAGATGTTCCCTTGTAAGTGTGCATATTGTGCTGCATGCGTCTGTAGATACAGAAGTCATGAACTATCTGATCTGCTGGTATCAGCTCTTTAACACAGTGCCCATCACTAAGGAGTGCTCCTGTTTTGATGCGTGAGTGCCAATAATTGCTGTTGTGAGACAATAATGGAAGTGTAACCATGGGAATGACCATTTTTTGTCAACTTCCTCGAGGAACCAGGCTTTTGTAGGGGGAAAAAAATAAAAAAGAATTTTGCGGTTGAATGGTCCTGAGTGCTGTTTCACTCAAACCTGTTGTCCTTTTCCAGTAATCTCTAAATTACCAAGCATAAAAATGTGGGTAATGGATTAAATGCCTTACATGTACATATCAGCCAGTCTGGCCAGCTGGAGCCTCTTGTTAAAGCTGAAGTGCGTTCCCCCAATTAGCAGTCACAGGAAATAAGGGGTAAGGAAAGCTGTAACATGGCGGTAAGGCCAATCAGCTGACCACTCAGAAGCAGGATAGCAATATTGCCATGGTTTATGCCAAAAGTGAAGGATTGAGCTGAGGAACAAAGATACTAAGAAATGAAACGTGTGAAAGGATGCATGGCAGCTCTGCAGCAGGCTGTGTGTCTCCAGGTACCTTCACTACACTGTTACTGCCTCACTGAGCATGGCGTGCCAGCAGTGCAGCCCCTTCTCAGCACCAGGGATAATAGAATGTTTGGGATCTTCCCTTTTGAATGGCTAAATCGGCAGGTACCATTCCTTGATTGAAATGCGGGCTGTGCCATTTGCTTTCTTACTGCTTTCCCTCAAAAGTGAGTATGGCTATTTAAAGTGCCTTTAATCATTCAAGCCACTGAAAAGTGGGATGTCCCCTCTATTTTTGAGATGAATGAATGTCTTTGTTACTTCTGGTTATTAAAACCAAAAAAACATGCATTTTGAGATGATATGCAGTGCTTTTGCTAATTGGTACTGTGACATAGTCTCCACTTCTAATTCAGCAATTTAGGCTCATCAGAAAATCAGGTCCTCCTGGGATCATGACCATATACAGAATCATTGAAGAGGACATAATTTCATAAATAATTGCTCAGATTTTTTTGGAAACAGCTGCTGTTTCTGATTGATGTATATGGACTTATTTCTTCCTTCTGTTTATATTATTTGACTGCATTAACAGTTTCTGCATAGCAATGTAATCAACATGTTTTTTTTTATGAAGAAGAAATCAACTTGGAAAGAGTAAAAAAGAAAAATTAATAGCTCCTTTCTGTTTATTAGATTTCAAGTAAAAGATAATTTCAGGTGAAAGACTGAAAAAAGCCAGTTTCTCTAGTTTTTCTTATGGATTCAATGTGGCTTGTCCAAAAGTTGTTAAAAACAAAGGAAGAAGGTCTTTTAATTTGATTACTGGCACCTACTTACTGTGTCACCAGTAAGCAAAGCAACATGTGCTGCACTTAAGGATGTGGATAATGATAATAGGTCCTGAGTTTTGAGTGCCATTGATTTTTTTTCTTGTTCCCTAACAAAGCTTTCTGAGCCAGAGAGATATCTTGACCTTTTGGCCAAATTTTCAGCAGTTATAAATCACTTCTTCACATTTGAAATCAGAAGAGCTACTCCACTTTACACCATCTGTGTCTCTGACTTCAAGAAAATAGATTAGTCCTTTGTGACTAGAACAGCTTGTATTCACAATGGGATAGTTGTGCAGCAGAACGGTGAATCGGAGAATTTCTTGTCTTTTTGTTTCAAGTGGGAGTACACAATTCAGGACCCATTTATGGGTGCTCATCTCAGTAATAGTGGTAAGAGATGTTCAATCTGGCAATGTTTTCCATAAGTAGATATTACCTTCACTGAAATCAAAACCAGAAGTTGTTAAAATTTTTCACAGCATGTTTAGGAAAGGTGGAATCCATGTAGGACATTTGAGTACCCCTTTTCTGATGGAACTAAGGGAAAAAGTAGGAATGTAATGACCTTGACGTGAAGGAATGATACAGTTTCATTTGCATAGCCTGTATTTGGGTGTTGGCATAGCCATGCTGAAGGGCAGCAGCCAGCCCAGCAGCACAGCAAGTGGGCAGCACCAGGTGTTGAAGAGGACATGGCCAGAGCTCCTGGGCAGGTGGCTGTCCTCACTCCACATGCTCATCAACATCCTCCTACGTGGGGCTTCTGAGTTTGATACAAGGCCATGTTTTATTTCTGTCTGTTAAAGCAGTGCATGGTTGTACTAAACAGAAATGCGTTGAAACTATATCCTATGAAGGTGCTGCAGGATTGTCTGATCATCTTTAAACTGACATGGAGATAATTTATTTGAAGATCATATGGACTGTCATGCTAGAGGAAATACCTGGCATCAAGCACTAAGCTTCTATAGAGTGCCTCACCAAAATTATACCATGTGCTGCAACAATTGAAGATTTAGCAGTTTTTAGTGGGAACTGCAGTTTGAACATGTGATAAAGGGTTTCTGTGCATGTTAGCTTTCCAAAGGGGAGAAAGTGAGTTTATAAGAGTGAATCAGATACAGGTGCTGGTGACTTCGCACCTCTTTTGGTGTTGGCTGTGTCTCTAGATGTAGCCATGATGGGGTGGGACCGTCCAGCTGGCAGTACAAAGCTCCCTTTTCAAGGCATGTGCTGCATCTTGTAGAATTTGTTTTTACAAACAAGTGCTGTTATCTTGATTTTTTTTTCTTAATTTAAGAATCCGATTTTTTTCAAATCTAGAATTCAAGTAGATTTTAATTGTTAAATTCTGAAAGTAAAACTAGAGACCTTAAATAGGAAAGTCTGCATTTCTTCTGCTTGTTTTTTTATGAAGCACGATGTTCATAAAGCATTTTTAAGCACATTTGGCATTTTCCACAGGTAGATATGTAGAGAGAGCACTTCAGCCTGCTCAAACTAAATGACAAGGAATGAGATCACAGTTTTGTTTAGAAAAATGGCCTAAGTCCCCCAGACAAACCCACCACCACCGTCTCAGCACTGCAAGCTTTAGGAAGGTGAAACACTGTGCAAGTTTCGAAAGAGCAAAGCTTAACAATTTCACCCAAATTTACCATGAACAAAAAAATCACTTTTGCTCACAAAATCTGCTTCCCCTCATGCCCCAGAAATTGAAATATCTACATCACAGCCAGGGTAGCTGCTCGAGTTCACAAGAAAATTCTTTGCGTGCTAGCTTGCGATCAGAAACCTGTTTCAAGGTCTCTCAAGCTGCCACCATTGCCTCTTTATAATAGAGGGAATGTAAGTAAATGCTTTATCTTCACTTGCAGTGAAACAGTTCTTGCTCTAGAAACTGTATAATTTTAAGAGAAAATGGTGGGAATTTGGAGGGGAATAAAGGAAAGAACAAGGTTTCTTCCCTCAGTTCTAAAATCCTCTAATACTGCTGACTGCTTTTCTTGGTGTTTCTTAAAGTGTTTTTACCATGCTGATCTGTGTAACAAAGACTGACAATTCCTTGGGCTCAGTGGCTTATATTTCCATTTTTAAAAACAGATTTTCTGGCATGTCTGTCTGATTCAATTCCTGGCAGAGTGAGCAAAGTTCTAAAAACCCATCATTAAAAGTCCAATACAAAGGTCCTTGAAGTATGAGACGAGATGTACTTCAGGGGATCCCATTATACATTATGGCAAGGGAGATCCTATCGTTGTATTACGTTGTTGTTCCTTGCAAAACCACTCTGCAAATCAGGGCATTTGTAGATAGAGTATGTAGCAGTGAATAAAGCAAAGGCTAAGAAAAAATAGCATATGAACTGCCTATGCTACACATCTTTTGTCAGTGTATTATCTCATCTACTCATAGTAGTGTCTTAACATTTTTTAAACTCTGTACTGAGAAACAGTGTTTGTACTGTCCTTAATTTTCTGTGGGTCTGTCGATAACAAGAGAAATTGCAGAGTTGGAAATTGCTTTCTTTGGGTTTATGCATAACTTTAAATCAAATACTGAACCCTTAAACTGTAGGAGTGTACAAACAGTGTGGGTATAGATAAAGTAAGAAGTAGAGAAACACTGATGCCAAACTGAATTGCCAAAATAATAATGCATGTAAAAAGGTAGATTCATTTACATTCCATTTTATATGAAGGTTCAGGTTTTTATTCCTCTGAACAGGATGATCCATTCATGGTATTCTTTTTTCTTTATTAAAACAGTAACGTGCAGTTAGCACCTTATCTGGCATTTAAGAATGAGTAAGGAGAACTATCGTTCTTGTAACTACTCCTGTGAAAGAGATAAACTGTATTTGTAATTTTTCTGGAGATGGAAATGTCTTCATTTTTGTGTGTGACTTAAGTTCATAATTCATGTACATTGCCCAAGCAGTAAAGTGGCTGTAGACCTTAGCCCAAGAAATCTACAGCTATTCTCCTGCTTGGACAGTGTTTGAGTAGTTTATTCTTACTTATATGCGTTGTAACATACAGACACACTTGCTGTGCAATTCCTAAAGTAATAATATAATGTCTTGCAAGCATGGGCATCAGCCAGCGCTGTGTAAGGCCATCTGTCATTCTGCTTGTTTCCTTGGGATCTGAAGTCTGTGCTGCCATGGCTTAACAGTAGCTTAGCTAGCAAGAGTGAAAACCAGATCACAAAATGAAACCTGCAATTAGAAAGGGAGGAGAGTCTAAAATGATTAACTCTGTTAAAAAGCATGGAAAGACAGAATGGCATGGAAGTTTCATTCTGTAATTTTCATTTCCTACTGAATGTGGTGAAGAGCTGGGCTCTAGAAGGAATTTAAGTAGTCAAGCAAAGGAAAAACTCTGTATTTGAACTGCTAGTACAGTTCAGAGGTTGTTTTTCAGCAGAAAACTTGACCAAAAAAGTGTTGACATGTTTGATGGTCAGCAGTTCTACTAAAGATTGACACTTCTGGAGAGAAGCTTTAAAACTTAAGGTCACGAACTTCCTTCAAAAACATTTTTCTTGAAGTGTCTGCATATTTTAGCTTCTTTGGCTGACCCTTGCCTTCTGATTTCTTGTCATACTGTGCTAGGACATGTGCAGTGACCATTGAACCATCAGTTCCTCTCCAAAACACAGAAGCTATAGATCTAAGAACCTGAATAATGGAATGAACATGCAGTGAGATGAACAGGGTTGGGAAGGAAATCATTAAGTAAGGGTTGACTAATAACAGGCCATTTTTAATAGCAAATGTCATTCATGTTCACAGTTTAACTGCCTATTCAGTCTTATGAGGTTTTTTTGTACGGTGGGGATCACAAGATGTTCTTGTGTTAGGTTTTAGCCCAAGAAAGCATTGAGGAACAGGTTTATGTCGAGGTTCTCCTGAGTGTAAGGCACCAGCTTATAACATAGCCAGCTCTGATAGCTGCATAAAAAGACACATATTCAGTGAACATCAGAGAATATGTTCTTCTGCTTAATTACGTAGTTGTGACTGCTCTGACATAAATATAAATCTATTGATTGAGTGCTGAAATATATGTTTCAAGAATGCGATTTTATTTAATGATGAGAATCCCAGGATGTTGATTTTTAATTGTCTTGGTAATATAGTTGTAAAACAATGTGTATACTCCAAATATTGCAAAAGGATGTGGTGTGAATCAGAATAGGCACATGCAAAAGATCAAGGGCAGGATCAGAACTAACCGTAGTGATAACCCCACTGGAAACAGGAGGTTTTACGTTGTCATCATTTCTGTAATGTGAGGCAAAATAAAACCTGCTGAAAGACTCTCCTTATGTAAGATTAAAAACAGGTTTTCCTGTATTTTATTCAGTCACGAGGATAATTCACTAAATCACAGATTTCTTCTCTTACAGTGTAACATCAATATTAAATGTATGTCTTGAAAGAGAGAACTTCTAAAACTTCATCTTTTAAGTGGCAGATAATGCCACTTGTTGAAACTTAAAGAGTTCTTTTTTTTTACCTAGTGATCTTAATTTTTGTCAAATATTTGGACAAGAGGGAATGGCCTCAAGTTGCACTGGGGGGGATTCAGGTTGGATATCAGGAATAATTTTTTCTCAGAAAGAGTGGCGAGGCACTGGCACAGCTGCCCAGGGAGGTGGGGAGCTCACTGTCCATGGAGAGTCACAAGAAGCACAGAGATGTGGCTCTGAGGGACGCGGCTCGGTGGGCATGGTGGGGCTGCGCTGGTTGGACTAGATGATCTCAGTGGTCTTTTCCAACCTTCATGACACTATGATTACTTGCTCCCCTAACTGTTCCTCAGAAAATTCTGGAGCTTAATGGGAAGTAATATGTTTACTCGATATATTTAACATGTGAGGATATCTCTGTCTCCCTTTATAGTATTTTCATGCTTTTCCAAAATCTCTGTTTTATATTTAAATTGTAGTCCTTTATGTTTTGCATTCTAAAGCTTTGGTTGACATTTTCTCATAAATCTATTCCTTCTTTTCTCAGTCTGCAGTTATTTGCAGTGTGGGCTTTGTCTCTTCCTATCATCTAGTTCTAATGAGGATTGCCCACTTAACAGCCCTGGATAGCCATGGAATATCAGCCAAATTTCCTCAGCAGTCCCTCCCTCCCCCGCTTTGAGGCCTGCAGCAGACAGGGCTGATCTCTGCAGCTCTGTGCCAGGCAGAAGTGCTCTCATCTGTATTTCACTGTCTGAAAACAAAAGCCCAAAAGCCACGCTTCTTACAGGAGCATGTGCTCAGTAAGCTCTGGGACGCATTTCAGCCATGTCTCCTTAAATGTTAGATGGTTTGTGAGACTCTTTCAGGCTTTCTATTGATTTTGCATGGAACTAGGTCAGAGCTGCTTTTAATTGAACAAGCTGGCTGCTGCAATTCTCACTTAACTGTAAAAAGGGGTATTAAAAATTGATATGCAAAGCAAACTTCTGCCTAATTAGCAAGCAGATGAAGTCAGAATAGACAAACCACTGTAGTTAATAAAGATGAGGGAATGTCTTTCATTGACAGTATAATATACTTCTATTTTTTGGAAAAAAAATGGCTTATGCACTGAGCATTACCCATGTTCCTTGTGTGTGGTATTAATAGCCTGTTTGTTTTCTTTGCCAGAGGTTGTAATATATTTACAGCTGTACCAATCAGACAACCACACATCAAGAAAGCCATTATAAGACAGAACCTATTTTTGAATGTGTAACACAGATAAATAGAAGTTCCTGGTGTGTGGGAAGAAGAAACTGCCACACTGGGGTTTCCTCAAGGCCTTAGCACTACTCAACACACCATGTCTGCAGTGGATGGGCAGGTGCTACTGTCACGTTGGCTGTAATATGTGGGGCGCTGCTGGAGCCGTGGTGGTTTTTTCCCTGTGCCATGAGTTGGGGGATGGAACAGGGAAAGGGGTAGAAGCTGGGGATGTTTCTGAGGTGGCTCCACTCTTCATGTGCAGGTTACAGCCTAATCCCCCATCTCCATCCCTGCTGTAGCCAAGTGTGCCCTTGGTGATGCTCTCCAGCCAGGCTGTGCCACCCTGTAGGGTGCGAGGTGAGATGCGTTGGGAATGATCAGTACTTCTTGGTCCCTGCATCAACATCCGTCCCAGGTGACCGTCCTTGCTTTGCATGTGCTGAATTGTAGACCTTGTGAGCAGCACCATTTACTTCCCAAGCTATATGAGTTCTGCCTAGAATGATGTATTATTTATTTAGGTTTATAACAAACACACAGAAGAAGAATAAATGAATAATGCATGGATGAATAGCTTATACATTTCATCTCAACTGACAAAAATGGCAGACAGCAACCCTCATTTAAAGTTTCTTAAGACAATTGCACTTCTTCCTTTCCTCCCCACCCCCCCAAAAGCTGCAAACAGTAATGCAGATTCTGCTGTGTATTACCCAGCATTGTTCTTAGAGGCCATCAGGACCTGCAGTTAATTTGTGCTTAAGAACTGAAGTGGCAGACTGGCCATAGAGAATATATTCATTTGAATGATTGCTTCTCAGGCAAGATGTTTTCCTTAGCTGTGCTTTTCAGTTTGTTTTGGTCTAAGTTACAGCTGATTAATCCAGATTGTTTCTCCCTTCCTGTATCATTTATGAGACTTCCAATCCCAAAGCTCGCAAACCACCATGGCCAGGTGTGCAGATATTAGGGGATCCTTCATAAAGGGGAAATGGTGCACATCAATAATAAATAAAATATGGTCTCATATATAACGTTAGCTACCATCTTATTCTTGAAGTTGAAAAGCCTGAGACTTAGGTGAAATAAATAAGGAAAATGCATGTCTTTGAATACTGAAATACAGTGACACCTGGAAGTGCTTGAAACATTTGAGCGCCTTTATGGCAGTTCAGCCAACTGTATCCATAAATATTTAAAGCAGTGAATTATTTCTTGAAATTTACATTTTTATGTACTATTTCGGCTTACGAATTATTGAACAATGAAGATGCTTTCCATAACAATTTCAGCTTTCAAAATACAGCACTTGACTGTAAAAAGATTTGCCTGTGGCCATCATATGACACACTGAATTCCCAGCATAGCATCAAGCTTCAATATCTCCTAACTCCAAATTAAGGCTTTTAACGGCTGGAAGTACCTTACATCCAAGGTGTTGCTGCACTTTTTGAATGAAAAATAAATAAAAGTTGTGCAGCAGTTACTGTAATCTTCCAGGAGAATACAAGCTTCCATGTGACTAGTTAGAGTTTATTTTTTTTAGTATGGAATCAGTGTGAATAAAGTGCCCTTTTAAATCTTGCTGTTGTTATTTTAGAGGGTTGGTCCATTCCAAATGTTCCAGTTTGATTTCAGTCTGTGAAAAGGTCACCACCCACAGGTAACAGCAGCCAGGAGCTACATCCACATTCTGCTTTCTGCCATTGCCTCATGCCTATCAGCATGAGTGAAAATATAAAGTAATGAACATGTCTTTATGAGAGACAGTAATCTGTGCCACTGAGCTTACTCTGTAGGGCTGCATCTGCAGCGCACAGTAGTCAACAGCGTGGAAACATCCAAGCAACCAAGTGATGGTGAGAGTCACCAAAAGGTCTCAGTGTTGCTCCATGACCTGGAGAGGAGCTTTTGAATTCCTGGAGCTGCCACAGACATGGTGGAAGTGAAATACTCTTTTAATCAAGCGAGAACTAGCACTGTGATTATTTATTGAATTTGAAGTATGATTCCCATTGACAGCTATTAAGGAAGCTGAAATTCTTGTAAAATCACCCACAAGCGATTTGAGTAAACAGGAAATATTACAATTTTTGAAAAATTTTTAATATATTCTGAAGCAAGCAGGAAAGTAATATTATAGAAAACTATATAAAACACTGACAGGCTGTGTGTATCAGTGTTACTGATAATGATCACCAAATAATAATGATTCAGGCTTCGTGTCGGGTTGCTTGACATTATAATCTGATTAAATCTGCTTTTCATTTTTAGAATATATTACTTTTCAGATAAACTGAGAACTGAAAATCCTCCAGAAAGAATTTAAATTTACAAAGTCTAGACAGCCAGCTGAAGACCGATTTTCTGCACCTTATAAAGAAACAGACTATAAGCCAACTCTTTATTTATCCTGAATACTCCCATACTTTCCAGCTGTTTGCAGAGTCCTGCTGTACTTTGATTCAGCTGATAATAAAGCTAAGCATGCACAAATCATTTTTATCAAGCACCAAGTACAAATGCTTCTCCTGTTGAGTAAGCTGAAGTGGACACGTCCTTAGCTCCACACTCAACCTGAGTGTTTCCATCGTAGTTAAGGGCTGACTGCACGAGCACCTGAGATTTCAAGGGCTGGTGCTCAAGTAGTGTCAATGGGAAGTGCACAGGCAAGGTTTTCACTGAGGTAGTCACAGCATTCCTGGCAGCAGCTGAGTGACACAGTAAATTAATTCTGCTGTATGATGTGCTGAGCTAGTAGGTGTGGTTAAGGCCACATTCGGTGTTTTTTTAAAGCATTTTCTCTTCTTTTGGCTTTGTCTTAGTTTTGCTGGGTGGTAAGAGTTGCAGGCTAGATGGAGTCCTGTATTAGTCTGGAAATGGTTGTGTGCAGTTCCAGAATGTTTTGAAATTTTGTTCTGATGTCTCCTTTTCCCACAATATCTGAGAAAAGTGCATTTTATTGATAAAAAGAAAAAAAATTAGAAATGCATACGTCTTTTGAAAAGTACATCATTATTTTTGGTAGATAAAGGTTCAGTAACAATATTTGTTGCCTTTTTGTTGGTAACTAAAACAGTTCAAATCTAGTTGTAATTTGGGCCAAGCATTTCTTTGCACAACTCTTTATGTTAGCAAGTCCCTTTATGCTGTCACAGAACTGTGTTACAGACAGCTCATAGCAAAGGTCCCTGAAAGGCAGATGTCATGTTATATTGGTACAGACTGTTATTCAGCCTCGTACCCTGCTGGGGTTACCAAACAGGAAAACAGTTTGGATTTTCATTCTGTTGTCTGTTTGCATACATTAAAGTAGGTAAGTGACCTAAAAGTTCAAGGAAGTGGTTTGATTTTAAGGTCTTTCACATAAAATGTCACTGAGTGCTGCTTTTGGGACTTGCTAAACTGGGATCATTCTTCAGTTTTCTGATGGAATGTTACCACTGTGAATAATTTTTAAAAATCTTCAAGGTTGTGATATCTTGTGAGGTTGTGATATCACAAATTTTCAGTTCTGATAGTCACTCATTAAATGTATTAACAATTACATACTGCACTGTATGTAGAGTTAGATCTTTTTCTTCCAGTATTTCCTTGAGGAAACTCCAGAATGGCTGTTGTTGCTCATCGACAAGTTCATCCTCAGACTGGAATGACAAGAAACTCAATGTCAAAATAGGAGATTTTGTTGCTGTTGTTTATAGGGGAGGTCTCCGTCATCCCCTATAGAGATCAAATACTGCCTCTACCACTGTTTCCTGTAGCAAGGGTAAACAGCGCAGGGAGGAACATGGCTTGTTTTTCTGGGGCTGCACCATCTGAGTGGCAGTTCCTGTTGGATAGTCTCGGCTTCCTCTGGCCAGGGGGTTGATTAGGAGAGGAAGGAGTTACTGAGGCAGGCTTTGGTACTGCATCTCTGGCAATGCTGCAGACCCAGTCCAGTTCAGGAGAAGCGTGCATCTCCCGGGGGCTGTTGTCACCTCTTGCCTGTGAATGGCTCCTGGCATTTTCCCTCCACTTGGCTTTCCCCAGTCTTGGAATGCCTTCTGCAGCCACGAAAAGATTTTGAGATGAGGCTCAAGGGAAGATTTTCTATCTGTATCAATTGTAAATTCCAAGACTGTGGATACATTCTGAAATAAAAGTACATTAAGAGTTATATTTATAAATCTGGATGACTAGAACTGAGTATATCATGTAAGGATGTCTTTAGATTTAAATATGACATGTAAAATCCCCAAGTCAGTAATTCTGACGTTTAAGGAATTAAACAGTTAAGCAAACTTTCAATAACTAACACAATAATTAGCTGTTATGAATTCACTGATGTTTCTTCTGTACATAGTTTTTTCTGTGAATTCTTCACCTCTACGGATGGAAGTGATCAGGAATTGTTTCTCCATTGCACTGCTCAACCTGCAAGAAAAGAAATCAGGGTCTCAAGAAAGAAACAAAATCACCAGCCATGAAGAAAGCAGACAGCACTGCTTCACTTGAAAAAACATTCCATTGTTTTTTGAATTTCTTCTCCTTGTATTGACTCATGGTGTTTGAAGCAGAAAGTCTTTTTATGACTTCAAGGATTTTTCAACCAAGTGAAATTTTATTCCCTAGGTTACAGTGTTGAGCACACCTGAAATATTAGCACTGGACAGTTTTGTGGATTGTGTGCTTTGTAGGAAGGAATACAGATATGTTGTTTGTACAAAATTGCCATAGGGGACAATTTCCTTAGAAAGTACCTGGAGAAGAACTTGTTCCCTCAGAAATGACATCTGAGAACAATTGAATTATTTTCTCAAATTGTTAATAAAATCATGATTTGATAAGATATCATTTTCAGAAATATTTTCCTGGCATTTGAAGTACTAAGAGGAAAGTCACATTTTACTGATCTCCTACACTATGTATTGTTTTAATTAAGAAGTGTGTTGAAACCAACATAAACTATAGATTTTTGGCCTAAATGGTAAAAATAGTGATATAAATTGCCCCTAAAAGATTTATAGTTGGTTAATAATAACTGTCATGTAGAACCGAGGATTGCAATATAGTATGGGCAGTATTAGCAGGCACTCCATAATGAAATGGGCATGTGTGTATTCTTGTAGAACCGCTGGACGAACTGAAGATCAGAAGTCACAGCACTGAACCACTACCAAAGCTGGAAAACAAAGAGAGGGGAGGCCACCATGGGACAGCTTCTACCAGGGAGCCAGGGAAAGCTCAGGAATGGGATGGAACGCCGGGCCCACCCATGGTCTCCAGCAGGCTGGGGAGATCCTCTGTCAGTCCAACCATGTTGGCTGGAAGCAACAGCTCAGGTACGTCAAACAGCGGAGCAGGGAAGGTCTCGTGAATCTCCTTGTGAGCTGAGGCATCTCTAGAGAGGTAAGTAAGCGTCTGGATTCTTCAGACTTCCAAATGTCTTCTAGAATATGCCCATTAGCTGCTGCAGAAATAAGTATTGTGCTGTTTGCTTGTGCACTCTACTGGAACAGGATTGGGATAGTAGCAGGAAATATAAACCTGTACATTTGCCATTCAGCTATTTTAAAAGAATTTTAAAAATACTGTTTGACATTGAAGAGGGATTCTATGCCAAAAAATCCTTCTCACTCCCCAGATGACAACTCAGAGAGTTCACAGACAGTAACAGAAACATACCTTACAGAAACACGGCTGTCTTCTTGATGTGCTAAGTGAGTGGACACAGCAGCCTGTTCTTTATGCCTATTCATGAATGCTTAGAAAACTGACAGTGGGTTTCAGAAGTCTCAAATTCATATCCATTTTATCAATCATATTTCATATATATAAAATAGTGAATTGCTGTAAGCTGTGGAAAATAACGCATCCTGTTCTATAAATTGACTACAAACACAACTGCTAAATGAATCTACATCTAAATAGATATGTATAGCTCTTGGATAAGGATTGCACTGTCACTTTTTGAGATTTGACGGTTCACTTAGAATAATAACATTATTGCTTACTGCTTGGGCTGTGGAAAATACCCACTTTAAAAACACTTGCCAGATATACTATTGGAGCCTTGTAGCTTCAGTGAAAATAAGGCGATGAAGGAGCTACTCAAACAAGAAATTGTTCCTTCAGGAGTGGTGCGCTGGGCTTTCAGTGGCAGACATCTGTCTTTACATTGCTGACAGCAGAGGTACCCAGCCCTCAACCAGGGCATCGTTTCCCTATGAGATAATAGAACTCACATTTTCCCTTCCTTGCTGGAAATCACACCACAAACTCAGTAGGTAACTTGAGCAGCTTTTTCTGATGAGAAGTAGCATTTGCAACAGCTGTGTAGTCTAGCTTTTCTTGCTGCAGTATGCCCCCCAAACAGTCCTGCCTGCAGGAGCAAAAATATCTTTTCTGCAAATCTCATGACTGCAGTGCAGGTTATTTTACCTTGTTTACTCATCTGTTCTCACAAAGCGTTCTGATAGCTAGACATTTTCCAGCTTTGCTCATTGTTTTGTTCAGAATTCTTTTCCCAGTGTATTTTAGCATCATCAGTGCTGAAACAGGTAAAAGACTGGGTTTACAGGTACCACATCAAAGCATCAGGACATCTCATAACTAAACTAAAGGTGTGTAGCAGTCTTTTCTTTTCTTCTGGATGACAGTATGGACAGAAAGGAAATGAAAATTAAAGAGTGAGTTCTTAGCAAAACACGGCATTTCTGCTCAGCTTTTCTACATAAGTTTTATTTTAAAGACTTGGTTGATCTCCAAAAGCAGACAAAACATTTTGGCCTCAATCTTGATTTGGCATCTGCAAACTGTAATAGTTGTTGAATCACGCCTTGATTGGTTTACTGTGACTTTCTCCTGCATAACTAAGACTTTCAAAGACTCATGGTAAGAAATATTATAAAAATATTCATTGGCTGAGTTTTGACTCCTCTTTTATGAAGAAAATTTGTGAGCTGATCATGATTTTCCGTTCCCCACAGTTTTTATGACATTTCATTTGATGAATATTGTCTCTCATCTGCCACGAATATTTCCCCCTGTATCTCTAGCTGTTGCCTGAGCAACGTGGTTTACCTTTAGTTGGGGGGCTACATTCAAAATGCTCTATACAGTACTCATCAATGAACTTATACATGAACTATGACAGTTCATTCCTTGCAATTAAATTAGAAGTGTAACAGAATGCAAGAGATTCAGTACATCTGTATGGATATAAATGGTCTCTGAAATCAACGAAAAAGTGATTCTGTGTGTCCTGGTTTCAGATGGCTAGGAATTTGGAACTTAGATTTACCACAAGATCAAATAAAATCAGGGCAATCAGGCCTAGTATAGTCATCATCACTGTTCTCTTTCCAACAGCATAGATACAAGAAAAAAAAGGTTGTCCTTTAAAGACAACAGTATCACAGTGTCCTGCCTACCTCCTAATTTGCACTGGTCCAGGCACTTGTTAGACACTGTTGAAATAAAGAAAATGAGGTTGAAATGCTCTGTGGTAAAACAGAAATAATGTGTGTTCAATAGGCTGCTTAGCTGAGGAACGGGAGAGAACCTAAGTGAGTACCCTTCTTTTTTTTTGTGTGTGTGTGTGTTTGTGTGTGTTCTCTGCACCTGCTGGTAAGGTCTGAGGGGAAATAAGCCATCTCCAAACAGGATCTTGAAATTTTGGTCACTGTGTTTGAGTGAGCACGGCCTGTCAAAAGCAGAGGGTATCACTGAACCTAATGGTTAATTGTTCTCTCATCTGCCCCACAGTTTGTAAAGACAAATTTTTATTTTGTGTCATCCTACTGTTTCTCAGGGAAAGCAGTGGAAGTGCTTTGGGGGCATGCTGCCCTTTAAGAAAGTCATTGCAATTCTAGCAAACAGCCAAATGAGTTCTGTGGAACAGAAGGCTGTGATAACTTCACTCCAGGAGCTTTGAAGAGTATTTTCTGGAATGTTGCCTCTTTTTTTTTCTAACTGCAACTATGAAGCAGTATTTTGCATTGCCACCTGCTGCTAAAGACAGGCACTGCACTGCTTCTTGTATCTCACAGATGCTGCTCAGTTCTGCACTGTTTTTGAATCACCATTAGCTTGTCACTCCGCCAATCCATTTTGTATTCAAGCTGAAAACGTTGCAGATAATCATGAAGGGAGTAAATATCTGCTGTTCATTGAAATTACTGGTTAGTATTGTGGTGGATTTGCAAAAGTAATGAATAGTTAAGTTCAAGCTGTTTGGGAATTCAAAGATGCTTGCAAAGCCCAAGGTGCAAGTCACATTCATTGATACAAGAAGGAAGCAGGGCACAGCATCAGTTCACACTGGATAGGGCTACTTCACCCAAAGAAGACTTAGTACTCCCACCAAACTAACTGTTCTAATAAGGCAGTCTCAGCATTACTAAATCCTCAAGGATTCTCCAAGCTAAGGCAACTAAAGGTGATGTTAGAGGTATACACTACTGGGTAGTCAGCGCAACGAGTCCAGGCCAGCATGCGATGCTTTCAGAGCTTACCTACACTGGTTGTCTGTGGTCGGTCAGCACACAGGCTGTCCCCAGACAGTGCCTGGAGCAGTACTGGGCACTGAGAGGACTGAGCTACTGTGCCATGAGCCAGGTGTGTGATCTCCAGTGTGCTGCTCCACCCCATCGCAGAGCCTGACCGCAGACACACACGATCTCTCTGCAGCAGCATTGCTGCCACATGGAACAACAGAATTGCCAAATTGTCCTTTTGGTCCTGGGCCCTAAGACTGATGGCTACCAGTGCCAAAAGCTTCAGAGAAAAACAGAAAGAATTGCTGAAGAAAAGAGCACTGCCAGTGTTTATTCCTTATTTCATTGCCTTAGCTGTTGACATAGACCTGAAACATGATGGTTCAGAACAAATCCTAACTTAAAACAGACCCCACCTAAAGCAGAGATGTTTTTTCTCATCTTGTTTGGTTTTGAGTACTGCTAAGCTTTTGGCCTCTTGATACCTGGCAACACTGAGTTGCATGGAGGCTTCCTTTGTGAAAACCGCTCGGTTTGACATGCGGCTGTGCTATTTAGGCATGGAGTGGCTCCTGCAGATGAAGCCCTGAATATTTTCTGTAAGTGAAAGAATCATATATAGTTTATTCCACTTCTAAGGTTTCATAATTTCAAGTTATATTTCAGCTTACTCTTCTTTTTTAGGAGACCAGCACAGCCAGGCCACTATGATGATAACGGGATTTATTTTTCCAATATGCATGTTTTCTTCTTCTTCTTCTTTTTTTTTTCTTTTTTTTTTTTTTGCATGTGATTACTCTCAGCCTGTCACATCGCCTTGTTTAATTCAAAACGTGCTTCTTGGCAGCTGTAGCAAATAAGCAATATTTCTCTTTTCATGTGCAAAGAAGAGACTGTGACAGGATAAGAAGCTTCTCCAATGTAAGTGACAGCCAGAGTATTTTTTTGAATTAAGATTAGGATAGGCAGAATGAAGTCTTCCTTGGATAAATAAAAGAACTCTTCTCGTTAAGATCCAAAAATAAAAATTGTGCAGAGCTGCTGTATTTCTGGAGAATATAGAAAGCAATAACACATTGGTATAAAACTGATGGAAAATATTTCCATAAAATCTTGTCTCTTCTCAGCATTCTGCTTTGTTGAGTGAAATCCAACGCTCTCTGCCCCAAATGCAAGCAACCAAGCTTCTGCACGTTTAGCTAGGATGACAGCAGTTTGTTGAGTTTTTGGAAAACAGGTCATTTGTGTGAGTTCTTAAAAAATTAAGTACATAATTTTAAGACAGTCATATTTGTGACTAGAAAGCCTGTATTTGTTAGGTATTTTCTCCTAAAATGGTCACCCTTAACGTTGTCCTTTGGGGGCTGTCTGCTCGCTTATGTCCACATCATCTTGCTGGCAGTGTCAGGACTCAGCTTAAAAGCTGAGAGTCCAGTAATGCTGTTCCCAGTGCAACTGGCCACACTGGTTCATTCCCTACCACTGGGATTGCTGGGAGTCTCGTGGCTGCTGTGGGTGACATAGCAGGGGACATGACCAGAGGCTGACACGCAGCAGACCAGCCACTCACTACTGGCTCTGTACATCAGCGCCTGGCTCCTGGTTCAGGCTCTTTGTGAGCAGTGTTTTTCATAAAATGGCATGGTCTGAGGAAATTGTCATTTGAAGGTGTGCAAATAATACCACAGAAGTTTTTTCAGTGAAATACAGCAACTGAATCTTATGAACACTTTCATGCTTAACCTAACTAAATAAAATCTACAGAGCAGATAGATAGCTAGCCTGAATAATCTGCTGAATTCAGTCTTCGTGCTGCCCACTGATGGCAACAAGCATTTTTAATGGTTGCTGAAATCCTCTGGCTCGAGTCCAGTAAAGCACTTAGACATATGCCCATGAGTTCCCTACCTTGGCAGTAGGCTGCTAGCCCCTGTCAGCATTTGAGTGGCTTTACAGCAACGGCAAAAGGCCCCTAGTTGTGGATGCAGAGTGGAGTCTCTGGAACTCTTTTGTGCAGTTTTGCTTTAGAACTAGGGGATACATTGTCACAATGAAGTGCAGCACAGAGCTGAGGTGCCACATCAGATTTATCAGTGTGGAACCAGAGGTGCTTTAGCTAGGACTGCCATGGAACCTGAGCAAATGGGGCCATCCTGGGGGACAGACATGTACAGAGCCTTCCCCATGCGTTCCTCAGTCTGACTGATGGAACTGTGCCCTGCTCCACACCATGTTCAGCAGTCACAGAAGGAACTTCTCACATTTTCTCAAGACTGTTCATTTCAGATGTTAATAGGGACCTGTCTGAATATTGTCCACATGACATGAACACAAACCAAATGCTAGAAACCATGCTTGAAATTTGTTGGCAGAATTGTTCCTCCTTCAGCTTTCTCAGCAGGAAATCTTAAAACTCATTTTCATTCCTGAATCAGGATCTATACTGATATACAAACCTTGCAGACAAGTTGAACTTGTTTTAAATGAAGTTTTAAATGAACTGGCCATTTAAAACACACAAACCAAGAGCTGATGATACTGAAAGTGACTAGACAGTGGACAAAATTACTTAAGAAAATCTCTTTCTGTTTTTTAGACCACCTAAAGTAGAAATTACTTGAAGTGAACATTGCATTCAACATCCAGTTAACCCTAGTACAATAAACTTGAAAAATAGCATGGCTGCAGAATGCAAAATAGTGAGTTGGGCATCACTGCTACTGATAAACAGTGTTTAAGGTTTTTTTTTCCACAGCAGTGTGCAGTGTGAAGAGGTTACTCAGAGCACTAATTAGAGTAGAATGAAGTATTTGGTCTAAAAATATTCCCAGAGAGGGCAGTGGAATGGCTATTAGAGAAGCCATTTCCCTTTCACTGCATAACCTCACTTCTTGAACTGAAAAAAATATGCACCTAGATAGAACAGCCTCTGAAACTGCTCTTGATGAGGATCACCATGGAAATTGCAATAGTTTCCTTAATACTGTAAATATATTACAGGGAGACAAAGGAAGTAATCCTTCATCTGTGTCTGATAGATTTTGTTTCTTTGATGCCAGATAAAAGGAATCTCTTTGGCAAGGAAATGGTAATCTTTTGCTGTTGCACATATATCCAAATGGGAAATTACAACTCTTCTCTGCTTTCCAGAATTAAAGAAAACGCAGAAGCAATGGCAGACAGTGCCTTGGAGTTTTTGACACACTGAATGTCTGATTTTGCTTGTCAGAGCAAAAACAGAGCCTCTACTTAGCAGTAGGAGAATAATGACCAAAAAAGCCCTCTTCTTGCTCTCTCTGAAACCCCAGAAAAAATCTGGGAGGGAAGAGAAACCCATTATTATTATTTTTATATGACTGGAAGAAACAGCTATCTGGCACACAGACAGTGTGAAATCTGAACAAAAATACAATCAAACTCCTGAAATAACCACCTACATCCAAAGAAAGCAAAACAACAGATTATGTACAAAATGTAAGGTTATGGGGGAGATCTGTCCGCTCCTTTCTGTGTGCTTACTGCCGTGTTGACTTGTGGTGTGTTCACAGACTGACTAGGAATGAGTGACTTGAATAATGCATTCGTCAAACAGCATAAATATTTTTGCTGCTCAGCCAGCTGGATGTTAACCAACGTATTAATATTTAGTTGATGAATATTCACCCATACAGATGCTTTCACTGGTTTAAGTGCTTCAGCTTAAGTGGATAGCTCTTCTCCACTCAATTCTCTTCTCTACTCGATTTTGAATTCCTATAAAATAACCATTTAAGACAAGAATGAAAAAACATCATAGAGACTGGAAGGACAAATTTCATCACACTGCTGGTAGGTGGCGTGACCTGTCAGCTATCCTCAAGTTTCCAAGATGCACAACGTGAACTTAAAGACATGTTAATTGTGGACAGCTTTATTCCTTCTCAACAGTGGCCCAACCATTGGCTAGTG
Organism: Centrocercus urophasianus; assembly: GCF_019232065.1. NCBI lineage: Eukaryota > Metazoa > Chordata > Aves > Galliformes > Phasianidae > Centrocercus > Centrocercus urophasianus. Next base: position 15,036,060 of record NW_024884744.1, on the reverse strand, counting down.
ATGATCCTACAGATCCACACAGGAGAGAAATATTAAGACAAAACACACAGAGACAAAACAACAGTTTAAACATGGCATGAGAAAATATATTTCAGAGACAGAAGCAGAACATGGTTTTCAGAGGCAAACCTGGATTGCAGAAGGCATAAATTTTTCCTTTCTTCTTGAAAATGTGAGGCTGAATAAGAGAAATTCTTTCAACCCATTGTGAGGAGGCATGGTATTATAGTTACTTGTTTTTCATGTTAAAGCACTATTATTTCAGCTAAAAATTGAAAGTCCATGGTTGTACAAAGTAGATCTGCTGAGCGTGAGTGTTCTTGGTCTCAGTATTACCCAATAAATAGGAAAGACAGGTGCAGGGTTAAGAGGAGGGCTTGTAAGCATGGGGAGAATGAGCACATTCATCTGAGCCAAAAGCCATGGTTGCAAGGATTTGTCTGCTCAGTATAAACAGGAAGCACAGGGACAACAACTTTCCTCAAGCAGAAACAGGCAGACTCTTTCCTTAGAAAAAGATGGTTTCTTCTAGACAAGATGTGAGATGCTGAGCACTGTTGGGTAGCACACTAGTGTCAGCACAGCTCAGACACAAACCTTCCAGGACTCCTGTGCTGATCTGCTTCATGTCAGTATGTTAACAGAAGTAACCTGTACTGGAGGCCAGTGGGGAGCCCTCTGAGAACTGCCTTCATGTACAACGGAAAGAAAATGAAATAACCATGTAAATTCTGGTCAGTTTTTCTCTGGAATTGAACATTCTCTTCTAATTGAAGGCTTCTGTAATCACCTCAGTTCTGGGGAACTGAGTTCAGAATTTGCCACTGTTGAAGTTCTGATTTCTCTCCTTTCTTCTTGCATTGTCTTTCAAGTCACTACCATCACATCTCCTAGAGCTTTTGGTGTCATTCCAAATCCCGAAGTACGATAGTATCCTCACTGCTTTTAGCTAATGTTTCCTTAAAAGGAGGGCAACATGATTTTCTTGGTGTGCTTCCAGTCTGTTTGCTGTTTTATAATCTATACCTCAGTTTCAGAGACACTAGAGTGAAAGGAAAGAACATGGGACGTTAGGTTCCATCCTAATCTCCCTCCTTCTAAGCCCAGCTTTTCATGATCCAGCAAATTGCACAATGCTAACTAGAATTCAAGGCTGGAGTTTTCATTTCAAGGGAATCCTGGGTGCACCTTGCTTCGGTTAATGCAGCAGTAACCAGCTTCCCACTTGTTGGTTTTTCTTTTCTTTCCCAGAGCCTAAAGCAAGTTGCAGATTAGGTCGGTCTGCATCCACATCAGGTGTGCCTCCTCCGTCCGTTACTCCGCTCAGGCAAGCCAGTGATCTTCAGCCGAGCCAGGTACCGTCGTTAGCCAATCGGGAATGACTTCATGTGCTGCAACATGCCAAATGTTTCTCACCTTTGTGTCTGTCATTTGTTACAGTAGATGATTTTTGTTTTCTTGTCTTTATTTTCTGTGCGTGAGCGTGCATTTGTGTGTGCGCATCTCTCACTGGCAGTGAAATTCCACTCGGTACGGCCAGTGCCATTTTCTTTGCCCTTAATTCTTTGTATCCTTTTCTGTCTTCATTCTGTAATATAAATGTAGTAAAACTGTACTGTATGAATTTGCTGGATTTTTTTATTTTTTCATGTTTTCTGTACTTTTTTACTGTCCTTAAAATTTATCAAACTTTGATAAATTTGATCTATGTTTAAGTGTAAATTTCTTTTAAATGTCTTGTCTAAAGCATTTGCACCAATGTTTGTCAATGACATGTACGTACCTTTGACTTCTCCCAGCTGTACTATAATATTTGTGCCAGTCTTACATTTGTTTTGAGCTCAGTGCATGATTGTATTACACTGATTTATCACTGTCCTGAAAACTGCTCCTACAGCAAGTTGTTTTGTTTAGTTAAGGCAGCTAGACTCTCTTCAGCTAGAGGCCATGTAATATTAACAGGACTATTAAATAGTCTGCTATAGTTATGTTTATTGTATATTGTGAGGAACCAAAAACTGAACCAGAGGGGTAAATGATCCTTATGTCTTAAAAAGATATACTTTTTTTCCCCCATCAAAACCAATGATCTTACACAGACCCTTGAAAAAGAAATTGAAGTGTTTGGCAAACTTATCCAATAGAGAAAAAACAGAGAAGAATTACAGACATGAGAAACCTATACTTACCTTTATTTTATAGGCTAATGCCAATACTGTATCATTTCACTGTGCAGACCTGTGTTATTAGTTTGACAGAACTAACTGCTGAGAGTAGTAATTGAGAGAAAAGGTTTCACTTAAACATAATGTAAGCACCTTCTGTTAAGCTCAGAGCACTCCAGTATCGTGTCACTTGTGGGTACATGTATGGGACTGCTCCTCACTGCATATGAGTGTGGGTATGCACACGTACACACATCAACATACGTGTATATCTGTGCACATACATATGTGTATGCTAACACACACAAGCACTCTTATTTAGATGGTGAATTTTTGATTGGCTTTTGGGTAATTAGTCGCCATCATCCTACTGAACTTCAATGAGATTTCAGTGATGAACTCCCTTGAGACTACTTTGTAATTATTCCCTATGTAAGTTTATTGTTGCTCCTTAACGAGAAGCTCCTGGCCAAAGGAGAAAACAGAAGAGTAAGGTCAATTTACTCAACCCAGTGCACAAGGCAGTTGTTAGGAAACTTATATTTGCATAACCTAATCTATATTGGTTGATATTATTTGAGTGGCAAAACTGTATTGATTTAGAGTTCTGCTGGACGCAATGCATTGCACGTTTCTGAAAAATATTTAACATAAAACCAAATCCATAACAGAGATTCAAAATGATAACCCATTTAAACACTAAGTATTTTTTTTATCTAGGGAAGAAATTAAGGTAATTGTACTTCCAAAGGTTTTGAGTATCCCAGTGTTCAAGTAGTGTATATTTTTTCATAAAACAGACATGATGATTTACTGGTTACTCAGTGCAAAGGCACCTTGGGTGTTTTGAAGGCATTTTAGTCTCTCAATTTATATTAAGAACTAAACAATAAGCCTTGAAAGCAGAAGCTGATGTGATAGAAGAGATAATGAGCCTCTTAGAAGCTGCAGCCAGGGTTCACTGAAACTGTGGAGGAAAATTCCACCTCACTTCATACAGAAGAAAAGAACAAAGATGATAAGAGGAATTTTCAAGTGACTGTAGAGGGTGTTCTTGTTAATTGAACAGCGCGTGTATGATATGGGCATGTCTTCATGAAAAACCACAGATCTGGTCAAAACTGTCTCTGCCCTCAATAATTCCCCTCCAATTGTCAACTGCTCACTATTAATCTATTAAGTTGCCATTTATTACGAATGCATAATTTTGTAAAGGTCTGGCTTGACCCCAGTTCTGGGGAGAGACAGAAGTCTCAGTATCTCTTTGGCTATACAAACATTGTTTCAATTGTTTCCTTTATATGCCCACTCTGTCTTAATGTGCAATTAATCTGAGGTGGGTGAAAAGTGTTTGGAAATGCCCAGGTTAGTCCATTCCGAGTCTGACAGATTGTGGCATACAGGGTATTTGTTTTCCTGTGCTGTGGCCATTGATTGTATCGACACCGGTTTCCTTAACTACATCATAATCAGCAGTTAGTCTTTCTGAAAGAAGAGGATGCTCTCTGTTATTCACCTCTGTGCTGAGATGGACACAGCTGACCTCACAGGGATGCAAGATTGAGGAGTACATCTGGGAAAGGGCAGCTTACTGGATTGATCATTTATTTCAAATCTTCAAGGATCCCAAACTAATGTTTTTCCAAAACATTTAACTTATTTGAGCTTTTACATGATGATTTGTGTAAGTAGTGAGAATGCTTGGTAATTCAAGACAGGTCTGAATTGAGAAAATCTGAATTTTAATTCCAGTCAAATACTGGCTAATTGTGTAACTGCTGACATTTAACTCCTCTATGCCTTAAATTCATGTTTGTTTATTGGTGTAGGAGTTGTGAGGATTAACTAGCTAATATTTATGGAACATACATATGGCACGTGGATGGTAAGTGCTACATTACTTATAAATAAAAAGAAAGGACTTATAAGCAGAGATAAGTTATTTGGCTGTTCTCTATTGGAGAACATTTAGAAATCTGTAGCGCAGCAGTCACCAGCAGTGACAGATGAGCAGAGGCAGACAGGAAGCACGCTGTTCTATATTATGTCTGGTAAATGGCAAGGGTGTTTTGAAAGATGGCTGCAGGAAGTAACCATGCATTAAGTAAAAAAAATCACTCAATTTAAACTGAAGGATAAACAAAAGTTTATCTCAGAACTGAAGTTAATTGTGTAAGAGCAAAGTGTAAGAAATTAAGGAAGTAGAAAAGGAAGACAACTGGAGAGTATAAAACTGAAATATGGCAGTAGCATAGAATATTTTTTTAGCTACAGAAATAGCAAACAGTTATATATGCTAAATACATATCTTGATATAAATATGTATCCTGAAGAGGGAAATGTAAGTAGTAGAAAAGTGTTCTACATATCACAGAATGTGAAGGAAAGATATAGGGAATAGAAAGATGCTCTAGAAAGTAAAGAAAGTTACATCTTGATCTTAGATATCAAGAATTGTGTGGATAAAACTAGAAACACTGGAAGTGCATTTGAGTTTGGTCTTTATACTGAAGTACAAACAAGTACAACTCTTTTGTTTCTACACAAGGAAACAGAGGGCAGTAGAAGTTAAACATTAAGTGAGGTTTCTAAGGTAGAAATTATATACAGTCTCAGGATGCCTTAGTAAATAAATGATCTCCCTTACTGCTGGCAACCTCTGAGCCTAAGACATTTGTATCAGGCATGCTGAGATGTTTCACCCTGCCATGGCAAATGCTCAGGCATGTCAGAGCACCAGTAGTGAAAAAAAATGGTTCACATGTGCAAAGTAAGCGGGATTTGGAGGAATAGAAACATCTGCAATACAGTGATGTTTCACTGCCCCCTATCATTCTTCGTATCTTCATCTCAGGGTAAGGAAAGATTACATGACATGGATGGGTTCAAAATTCCCTGTTACATGCAGAATATATGTGTATCGAGCATGCTCATTACAAAAGAGGGAAATGTTTCAAGCAATATACACTGTGGAAGTCCCTCTGCTGGATAGCAAGGCATCGCAAATCTATATTCTTAATGCACATAAAAACATCACTAGGTTACTTCTAGGCTTAATTCCATTTTAAGGAAAAGGAACCAATGTAACTGTCCCTAGACTTCTTTGCTGCAAAGTGAAATTTATTTTCATTAAGATGTAGGCAGCAGTTGGAAAGTCGTATGTATTACACTGCATATGAGTGCAATAGTACATGTTAAAACAACACATCCTGAAGGAATTATACGTATGTTTATGAGATCCGCAACCTGAGAGAAAATACAGCCTCTGATAACGAGACTCTTGGTAGTTAGACGGCGGTATTTCAGCTTTTCTGCTGAAGCACAGCCTCTTTTCAGCTGTTCCCACAAAGCTCTGTACTTATCTGCAAACGTGCAGCTTCCCCTCACGCTGCCCCGCAGATCCCTGCTTTTCAGTGGGGAGGCAGCACTCTAGTTCCTCTCCTGCTGTCTCCTTGTGGCATGCTGTCCCCACCTCCAGAAGGCTAGCATGCCTGCAAGGCCTGGTGGCTTCCTGTGGGGAGGCCTGGGCACTGATACCTATCTCCAATTTTAGCAAGGAAATAAGATTTAAACTTAAAAACGATGATGAAAGTTAAATCCAGACACCATCCTGAGATTAGAAGGAATAAGTCAGCAGAAGGAGTAGAAATACACGGAGAGCTGTGCATTAAGGAGTCTTGACTTGTGTTGAAGAAAACGCTAGAAAATGTATCAAAATCAGCACTGAGCTGTTAGTGGCCTTTCCCTGCTGAGTGTGGCTGGTATCTGCCTGCAGCAGCAGGTTTCTCCTCTTCAGGGAGACGCACTGCTGCTTTTTTACATTGCTGTGGCTTGTATCTGTCTGTTTATTATTCAGACAGAGGTTATGCCGCCAGTACATGGCAGCGCCGGCACCTTGGGCCTGGATCCGTATGCGGCCTGCCCGCGGAGCTCCGCTCTCCTCGGTCCCGGCACGCTGCGGCCAGCGAGGCGCATTGCGGCCCTGCCCGGACGGCCCGGAGCGGCCTAGCGAGGCCCGAGCCCTGCCCAGCACGGCCTGGCGCGGCGCTGGGCGAGCTCGTGGCTCCGCCTGGCGGCCCCCGTCAGCGTCTCCCCCCCGCTGTGCATGGCCGCTCGGCCCGCGGTGCGGGGGTCGCCTGCGCCGCTTGGGGGAACGTTCTTGAGGACACGTTCCTAGAACAACGCTCTGCAGTATAAATGCAGCACGAGCTCGTTGAAAGAAATTAATAAAACTTAGGAGAAATAATTTAGAGTTGAGTCTTGACAGTTATGAAGTGTTTCCAAGAAGCTCAGTGTTTGTCTCACGCCTCAGTGCGTAAATAATGCTGTTCTGGGTCAGCTGAGTATCACAAACCCAGTTCTTAATGTCTCTGGCCTTAGTTGTGTATACAGAGCGTATTATAGTCATTGCGTGCTTCGTAAGCATTGTGTTCACCCTTTAATGAATGAATACAAGAAGGTTGAATTGTAGCTATTACTGCTGTAATTATTTTTGAAGGCACCTAGACAAAAAACTTCCCCAATGACTTGGCATTGTCATGCTTTAGTTGGCAAATTGTGTCTGAAAGCACATGGGCTCTCAATTAGCTGAGCACAAACAATACATCTGTGCTCTTCCATTATTCTCAGCTTAAAGTTGCAATTTTCCCAGCACCACTGTACAGGAGTTCAAAGCAATCAGCAAACACTCGCACTTGTCAGCCTCTTAGCAGGGCCAGGTGCCTGACTGGCCCATTGAACAGGTTCTGCTGCTGAAAAATGAGCATCTACAAATGACAATCCATGCTTTTCCCTGTCCAATCAATGCAGAGTTTGGTTTTGCTTTTTTGTTTTGTTTTGTTTTGCTTTGCTTTGTTTTTTTACCTTCCAGTCTGTGAAAAATACAGAAGTGCTGGTAGATGGAGAACTCTGCAGACCTTCATCCTGAATACCAGCAAAGTGGCAAACAGAAGGAAAAAAGGGCATTAGTAAGAGAATAAGTACCTGCTAATAGCATAAATAAGCGCCACTGCTCAGTACTGTAAAACCTTGCTGGATGCAGTCCTTGAAGGATCACCATCTGAAACCAACACAAAACCCAAATGATTCTGCTCTTATGGTTTTAATAGTGCAGGGGTCTTACAATGAAAGAACCAGTCTCTGTCACACCTGTTCCCTGGGCCATAGGGAAATTAAGGACCCCCCTGGGCTGCTGGCTGCAGGTGAGACGTAATACCAAATTCCTATTCAAAATAAGTATCAAGCTACAGTGTTTGTCACCACTCTGGTATGGCTCTTCTGTCGCTCTTTTTTTCATCTCATTTTCAAAATTTTTGACACTATACCATGTATTTTGGATGTAGCAAAATACTTGGAGCAATTCATGGAATGATGATAATCATTTTCTTCTCCCAGTGTTTAAATCCCAAATATCCCCCTTCGAACAGTGCGGTGTCTGAGATCTGTCTGTGCTCCTGGAGCCAGGATCATGGTTGTTCATTTTTGCTATTTGATGTTTTTCTTCATTCAAACTGTGTCTGCAGTGTGGGAGCAGTCTGTTAGCCTCCCTGTAATCGGAAGACCCGTGGGTTTTTGGTCTGCACTTTTTATACGCTGTTTATTGCTTTGGGTGGTAGCTTATGAAACTATTTACTTAAGGAACTAAATTACTCCTTCTGTTTAACCATCATTTTTAATAAGGCTTGGGATAGTCACTAGATCCAAAACCTGCCTCATGTTCGCCATTAGGATTTACCACAATCACATCTAAGAATCATAAACGATATCCGTAACAAGTTTGTCTAAGTATCATAAATAAAGTCCCTGTGTGTGTAGACAATGTGTAGAACAAATCCTGTCCTTACCCCAGGGATCTGTAAGCCCAGTATAACAGGTGAGAGAGTAAACAGCTGTAGACTGTGAAATAAAAAAAAAAAAAAAAAAAAAAAAAAAGGAATAAAATTCACTGTATCTTTGACAGAAATTTATTCCGTTTTATAAGCCACTAACATAATGAAATGTATTTGAATGTTTTATACCAGAAAACAAGGTAAAGTTAGTTAGAAAAAGTTTACTCATGGAGAAGTTGTCAGGGTCTGTGTAGAAGAAATCAAATACAGACGCAGAGTTTTGTGATGGCAGTTTTCAACTGCTTGGGAGGGAAAAGACATTAAGTCCCACCTGGGTAGATTGGCAGGTGTGGGAGAACCCAAAGCAGGGAGCAGAGAAACCCCTGGCGCAGCCCCTCCCTGGTGGGACGTGAAGCGTCCCTGCTTCTCTCTTGAGATAATGGATTTGACCAGAGTTTGGCCTGAGCGAATGTGAAAATCCGAGTCGTGCCGAACCACGGGACTCTGCCTGCTGAGGACCGCAGGGACTTGGGATTTCTGAGCTTCTGTTGGTGCTTTCACGAAGCGCAGCAGAGCCCCGTGCCCACCAGAGGGAGCGCGTGGATTACTTTAAGCCATCTTTTTCTTTCCCTTCAAGGACAAATATTGTGTGCACACGAAAGCAAAATTCTGCTGTCATCAGTCCAGCTAAATACACTGACAACATGTTGGATGAGAGCAGCAACAAGAATGTTAATGTTGTAGGGATGGCTCCACATCGCGTTATGGTGTGTTGCAGCCCGAATCTGGTCTTACATAATCAGTGCGTGGGTCCAAAGCAGATTGTTTCTAAATATAAAACTGAAAACAGAGAACTCTTATTAAAAATAAAATAAAATAAAGAAAAAAAAAAGAAAGGAAGAAAAGAAAATGAAAATGCAAACCTTGGAGGGGATGGAATTGCCGCATCCATCATCCTTCACCTCCCAGGCACGCCTGACTGATTGGCACAAGAAGCCAACGTGTCAAAGCCGCCTTCTGTTGGCAGACAGCCCTGCTGCTGCTGTCCCAAAGTGTTTTCCTGGGCGTTTGGCTGGTGTGATCATGCAGCAGAAGCAGGTTGCTGCATTTCTGCCAAGCACTGATTGAAGAGCATGGGAAAGAGCGTGCTGTGCAGCCCAGGCATGTGCTGCAGCCACAGCAGGCCCTGAGCAGGATTTGGTGGCTCCATGTTACCCCCAGCTTGGGGCAGCTGCAGAGCCTGTGGAACTGCTGGGGGCTGCACTGCACACAGGTCTGTGGCTGCATAGCAGCAGCACTTCTCTGAGGTGCCTGCTGGTTTTGCAAAGGCACCACTGGTCACAGCCATTTGGGACATGCAGTTTTAGGATAGGACACAAAGGAGACTTGTTGAGGGAAGCAGGTCAGCTTTAGCAAGTATACTGCTGCAGAAAGAAGGTGCTGGACACAGGAGCAGAGTGAGCAGTTCTTGCAATCTATAGCACCAGCCCTATGTTTTGTCTGCATACCTTTCCTCACCCCTCAAGCTCCAGCATGGAGAAGGAGAGTGGGAGGCAGAATGTTGCATTCCGTTATATCTCATCTTATAGTGATCTCTTGTGCTTAGATAGGTTTTATAAGCTTGCCAGCAGAATAGAGAAAGAGGTTTGTTCCCTCACATAAGAAGATGAAACTTTTCAAATACAATAATACTTGGAGAAGGAATGAAATGCAGCGCTTATGGGAGTGTTCACTTTCTTCATGTTGTTTTTTTGCTATCTTTATCTGGGCATTTTTCAGATCTGAGAATTTACCTTTTTGAAGAGCAGCCTTGAAAGGATTTAACCTACGTGTTGAGTTGGAACAGTGTGTTTCAGTATTTCAAAAAAGTGTCTTAGCTCAACAGGGAAATGTGTGGGAAGGATGCAGCAGCCTAAGAAGCACAATGCATGTGGCTGTTCCCTGGAAGTGACTGACATGCACAGCCCCTGGAAGCTGCTGAGATGTTCAGAACATCAGCAGGAAGACAAGGAAACAGGCAGGTCAAACCCATTGTACATCCTAGATTGTGAGGGAAAGTAAGGAGATTCTCGGCGTACTTAGAGGCAAAGCAGACAGTAGGCACAAGCAATGCTTTTATCAGCAAAAAGGAAAGAAAGTAGCAAGGAGATGAGAAGAAAGGAAGCAGTGAAGGGCAGCAACCTTGGGGCTTGCTCTTTTAGGACTTTTGGCTGCGTGCCTCTAGATCCCTGCAAAGAGGGCTCAGACATGGGGACAGCAGCCAAAGCACAGCCCTTTCAGCCAGTCCTTCTTTTTGAGGGTCAGTGTTGTGCATGAGGGTGAAGAAATTAATGTGATGTCCTCAGAAATTTAGAACTAATATTCCCTATAAAAGACTTAGACTGTCCATGAAATGGAGAGATTAAAAGCCTTAGAAGTTTAAATGTTTAATTGAACAAATGTTACTAAGCTATACCTCTTGCAGCTTATGAAACAGAATCAGTGAGATCACTGTTCTATCCTGCCTGCAACAAGAAACTAAAAATTTACTGGAAGTTCTTCATCTCCAGCTCCTACAGCATTGTACATGGTTCTACTGAAAATAATTAAAAACTTACTGTAGCATTAAATATATAATGTAGCTATGTGGAATTATTTCAGTCTAAGCATCTGTAAGTTGCCTATAAAGGATTTCATTTGGTAGCAATCCTTCCTCTTTAGGGAATTTTTCTTTAAGGCATTTCTCATAAATTTGTTTATTCTCTTCTAAAATTTCTAAATTCACTTCAAAGCTTGTTCTGAGATTTTCGTGTGCAAACAATTAGCTTAGTCACACTAAGAGGGATACAGTACCAGAACAACAACAATTGCAAAGTTTATTTCAAATGCTGTTGCAACCACTATTAAAGACATTGTGCCTTGGTTTAAAAAAAAAAAAAAATTAAAAAACAAAAACAGAAGCATGCAATTTCCTTTTTTTTCCCTTTTCTGTGTGTATTTATGTTTAACTCAGGGGAAGAATTTTATAATATTCTTAAAGGAAAAGTAGAAATAAAAATGGCATGGATTCATGAAAGCATGGGTTTATATATAGGCATTCTCTGTAAATGAACCAACTATTCTGTAACTATTCTGTACTCTAGGTAGAACAACCTTATCTGTCTGCTCGTGCACATTTCAGTTACCTCCATGCACTTCCACTTGTCTTACCTTTTTTGTATATGAACAGAATGTATTTTACCATGTTTTCTGTTTGAATTGTGTGTGCCTGATGCATAAAACAACGCAGATCAGCAAGGTTCCCCCTCCATCTGCACTGCCACAAACCATCCAAGCTTTGTTCTCATGGTTGTTGCCATTTCACCTGAATCTTTTGATGTCTGTATAGCCTTATACAGTATATTGCACTTACTGTACCTGTATAGTATCTCGTCTGTATACTGTATGCACATAAATATGTATATTCACTCATGTATGTATGTATAGTATGTTTATATACCTATGTATATGTATGTGTGTTTGTTCATAATCTTTCACTAGAACTGTGTGGCTATTCATGTACATCCTGTGTGTGCCAACTATGGACAAGTATGAATGCCAGCACCCACTTTTGATAACTTACTTTTATTCTCATTTTGTCTCGTTAAACAATGAAAATAAAAATGTCATGTATTTTAAATGAGATCCTTAAAAGATTATTATTTTTACTAATGTAAAGTTTTGAGCTTTTCAGTAAAAAAAAAGTAATAATAATGTGTACACATATATATATGTATATTTTTAACAGAACCAAAATTGCAAAGATACTTGTATTTTTCATGACAGCTTTTTATGGTTGAAAATTATTGGGTAACAGTCCACACTCTGTAGGCTTGATTCATGCTGGCCAGGTGTCCCGTGGTTTAGAAATGCTCTTACCCAGTCGGGCTCTCGTGCAGCAAATCCCAATCTGTACTCAAGGAGGATTTGCACATACAAGTGCTGGATAGAGAAGGGCCTTACTCAGCCTGTAAATTGTCTCCAGTGCAGGTGAGCTCTAGGAGCAGTTTCAATACCGTACTTACTGAATCAATTTTATAGCAGCATTTTGGATACGGTTTGTCAGCTATGATTTCAAACTGCCTCTTATGCTTTGCAGTCTATAGTAACATACAATGCCAGTTGATTAGGCATTTATTGAAACAGCTAACGATCACTTACTGGCCCTTTACTTAATCACCACACATCTGAATACGGGCGAGGTTAACTTGCCTTAACTTCCCTTGCCCAGAAGGGCATTGACATCCCTTTAAATCAAGGGGACAATTGATACGTATTTTCCAGTTGAGCGTGTATTTGTTCTTCACTGCATTGGAGCTTCCATAACAGTCGTATGTGTTTTTGTCTGAGGCCTGGGAGTGATAAATTCACTTCCTTTAACTTTAATCCTATCATCGTATTGTCTTGTCCAGCCAGACCAGTCTCCGTGCACAGCACATTACTGCAGCAGAGTGGCAGCAGCTACTCAGAAAAAAAATCTTAGAAGAAAGATCTTTATGCAGGAAATAGTAAGGAATTTCCAGTGTGACAGAGTCACTGTTATGAAAAACCTTCACCCCAAACAAAATTGCGTCACAGAAATCCTTTCCATTTTTTTTCTATTCAGTTACAAGGTTAAACTCTGACCTCGCTCACGTCAAGAGCAAACTCCCATTTCACTCATAAACTACAACTGGAATGTCCAAGGAATGCTTTTTCTCAACAAAAAATAATATGGGGAAAGGATACATTCCATTAGGCAAGCTTTGTGTACATGGTCCAGCAGGCCAATCTTAAGCCTTTTCGAGACAATGGTAATTAATGGTCTCTCGGGTCGTGTTGGCCCATCTCTTTTTTACAGTCTGGAAAAGCACAATGAGTGTCTGGGGTTGATAATAACTATTGTATAATTTACATCTGGGTCGCAACAGAAAAGAGTAAAAATGAGAAAGGACAATGGCAATACTATTTTAAAAAATAATAATAAATTATGGCTCTTGCTTGATTTCTGAACCAAACTTTAAAGCACAAACCAGAGCAAACAGCAGGTTTTTGTTGGTTGGCGATTTGTTCACTTATGTTACAAGGGATACATGTGTGTAGCTTAACATGGATTAGAATGTTTGGTGTATAACCTATTGTCTTAAACCATTCCTTACAAAATGGGTGTTTAAATTTCCTGGGGAGAGCTGGAATTCAACCCAAGCTACTGCCATCAGCTGAAGCCGCTTCTGCCTGATGGTTCACGGGTTCACACAAATGAAGCTGTGGTTCAGCATGCTGCTATTCGAGGTTTACTCTGTTGCAGTCTTCTCAGTGAATTAATGCTAAACCAGTGTCACGCTGTATCAGCAAATGTCATCCAGCTGGAGATTGCCTTTTATACAGAAAAGCAAAAGTAACATATGGCAACCACTGCACCTAGTGAATCCCAGTTTCCAAAATCTTCATGCGCCAGTCTAAGTTTCTTGCTTGCATTTTAGCTCTGTCAGTAAATCTAGACTAAATTAGATTTGGGTGCTATATTATTTAGCAGCTTCTCATATATATGAAATTGTATGATGTTGCTCTGAGGCTAGAGGAGATGTAGTACTGCATACCAGGAAAGGCTCTCACATTTGGATTCTTTAGAAGCTGTCAGTACAGTTTCTAAGTCCAGGATCTGTTCATTAACTATATGTCAAGCTGGGGTTAGTGTGCTTAGATCACTGAATGCTGAACAAGTAGATCTGAAGGGAGCAGCACTTTCAGAGCTGAGGCATTCTCCCTTAATACATTATTTTGTTTTTGCTTTTTTTTTTTTTTTTTTTTTTAAAATATATTTTAAATGATTCTTATGACCATTTTCTTGAAAATACTAGAAAAATACAAAGACTTGGTGGCTTAGCTGAAAAATCGGTGGTGAAGTTCTTAACTGTCACGGCAATAAAGATTAGTTGAATCTTCAGTTCAAATGCTGGCATCAGGAGGAAGAGTACTGAAGCTCATGCATTTATTTCTGGCTTGCATAAAATGATGTGCAATAAAGTGGGGAAACTAATCGATTTTGTGGTTTCTCCATGTTACATTTTTGTATCTTTAGACCAGGCCACAGAGTCCACTTTCTCTTAGTTCTTCAAGTGTTGGGATTGTTTCCACTCATTTTCTTTATTCCTAGTTCAATTTTTCTTTCTGTCTTGGTCACTAATGGATGACAAGAAACAATGACCTAGAGTTTGTATTCTGCTGCCTTCAGCTCCCTTCTGCACAAGAGCTTTGCAATCTGCAAGGGTTGGATCTTGAAGAGATAAGGATCCTGCCCGCCAGCTACTCTTCTTGCTCCATGCCACATCTTAACTCAAAGGAGGAGGTGCTGGAGACACTAATTGCAGGTGTTCTGTACTGTGGACATGCTTGGTCATAGGTTGGGCTGCCTACAGTAGTCATCGAGGTCACCGCTTCAAACCGTCCTGCTATTTCAGGACTGGTAGATGAGCAGTTAAGGCACACATGTTGGAGTAGCAACTCTCAGCAAGAGGAAGAGCTGGGGAGACAGGGTTAGCAACCTGTTAATGAAGTCTGGGACTTTGAAGTGTTACATTGTGGTGCAGTTAGCTCAAGGTCTTTGTACCACTGAACTCTCACAAAGACTGGGTTTTCTGTCCTTTGTGCCTCCTGTGATTGACATAATACAATATTGAATTTTGCCTTTCTATTTTGCAGTGAACGAGAGGATGTGTCATGGTGGGTAGCTTGAGTTCTACACGTATTGCTTAGCAGAGGCTTTGATTTGTCATAAGTAATCTCAATAGAAATGCACTTTGTGATGATCCACTGTGTAAATGAGATGCATGAGACTACTTTACACAATACCAGTATAAATTGCTTTGCAGCCTCTTACTTTAAACATACCAGCATTTATAGGATGTGTTACCTAATAGCAAATCAAGCAGTACATTTCAGACGGTTGTTTTGCATAAAAAAAAATTAGCTTAGAAGAGAAAGATAGAGGTTTACAAATATGTTGCTAATGCAGGGTCAGGGAGATCTGTAGTGAGACTGCCAGCATGAAAACAGGCTGCAGGATGGCAATTTATCCTTTAACGTTTTCTTTATTTATAGCCTCAGCAATAATCTGAGGGTAACCAGAAAACTTGAGGCATAGGAGTGTGTGCAATGCTGATTCTGTACAAAGTAGCTGTGGTATTTAGTAATTGGAAGCAATGAATCATGAAACAGGAGGTCTGGAGTCAGAGGTGCTGATGGTTTATTAACTATTTGTTGATTTAATTTTTAGGTAAGTGTTAATTGTTCATAATCTTGAATCTTTGGGAATTCTCATAATTCCAAAGATTCTTGTTAATTGCTTTTAAGTAGTGGATTAGTCAGACCACAGAGCACAATGTAACAGGTCTTTTAGCAAGTCCTGTATTTAGAAAAGGTGCCCAGATTTCTCTTACAATATTGCACAGTATAATTACAAGAGCAGTATGATAGTGGTAGAACAGTTGTTATAGGGAGTCTTGTTTTGTTTTGTCTTTCTACAGTGGTGTCACTTGTTTGGAAACATGTTCTCAGAAGTTTGGAAATACAGAATTATGGAGATCAAAACAGTAAACTCAGCAAGTCCAAATATTAAAATGTGATGCGTACCCTGTTTTTGAAGTTGAAATATCAGGAGTCAGTGAAGTCCTTTAAATATGCAGTGAAAGATATTTTGTTCAAACCATTGTGCGAATGGAATTCTTTCCCAGCCCTTAAAAATATTATCACCTGGATTTTAAAACCAAGATGCCAGCAACTGTATGATAACACCTACATTATTTCTGCCACAGCAGAAATGACAGGTTGACTGGCAAATGTTCACTTCCAGATCTGTGCCAGTAACATTAGAGATGTTTCTATACAAACAGAAAATTGGCTTTTAGTGGCTTGCACTGAATTAGAAATATAAAGGGAAAAATTCTTGAGAAAGCTGGAAATGCATGTTTTCTTCCACTTCTGGTCTGTTATATGAGTCAATCAGAAATGTACTGCTAGCAAAGTTTATAAAAACGTACGCTTAGTACAGGCCATCAGTGCGTACTTCTATGCCTTTTTTGGTTAATATTCCTCCCTGTTCAAGGGAAAAAATGAAGATTTCCTTGTGTGTCCTAAGAAGAAGAATTTGTGCAGGAAGCAAGAGGGCGGTGCGCGTGGCGCGTAGCACTGTGTGCCTGAGCTTGCGGTGCGGCTGCGGGAATGCAGGGGGCTCACTGCGCTGCGGCTGCGGGCTGGGAGGACACCGTTAGGAAACACCTTGGATGCTTCCGGAGGCAAATTTGCAATTGTGTGCAATTGTGTGCTCAGCTGTCTCTGGGAGCGTTACCATGCACTGACTGCATGGCGAGTGTCTGCTTTCACAGCTCACCCTGCACACGCTATGTGTTCCTGAATGTGCTGTTACTTTTAATCACCTCTGCATTAATAACCAATTGTTGTTTTGAATTTAGCGATGATGGGAGGGCTGGGTAGCAGTACAGAGCTGTTAGAATGACTGGCTGGGCTGAGTCAAACTGTACCTTCTTTTATGTCAGTACTGTTCCAGAGCAATGGTGGCAGATACAGCCTGTAGCTTTACGCTCACTTCCCAGCTTTTACAGCCACTGGAGGTAACAATGTTTAATTGCAGTGCAGTGTTTATAGCTAACAACAGAAACCTTGTCATTTTCCAACTGCTTTTCAGAAGGCTTTTAAAAACATTTGGGGGGGGGAAAGAGGGAGGGGTGTTACTGTTTGTTTGAACAAAGTGTAGTCAAGTTCTTTGACCCGTGGAGTTGGTGGGCAGACTCCTGCTGGCTTCGGATGAGAAAAGATCTCGGTGCCCAGAGCCTTTGAAACCTGATTCCTGCTGAACTCTTACATTGGACAACTCCCATTTTGTGAAGGCATGCTAAAGGATCTCCGCGTCGAGCTAAGACTGTCAGAGAACGCATCATAAGCTAACTCTTGCTACTTAGCTTAGCCCACTGCCACCTGCAGCCATGGCATACGGCTGCCTCCTAGGAGCCACCCTCTGGAGTGGAAGCACCTTGGAGACACCTCCCAGCCAGCTGGCTGGGACCCATGTGCATGAGAGAAGGCACCATCGAGTGTTTCAGTGGGAAAGAGAGTTTGGAAGCTCCTGTTTGAGCACAGGCAAGAGGAAGGAGGGAGGCAGTATCTTTTCCTCCCAGAGGATGGTAAGTGGCTTTCAGAAAGCCTTTTTGTTTTACTTGTAGCCTGCCCAAACAATCCAGCATGCTTGGCTCTACTGAGTGATAGGTAGCACTGCTCACAGCTTGCACTGTTCATGGGTCGCTTTGTTTGCAGATGCAGGAGGCATTGCTACTAATCTCCAAACATCGATGCCGTTTTTATTTCATTATAGTTTGAGTTGGTTTAAGATCACTTTGTTACAGCCTCACGTCAGCTGTTGGGCTTTCATTTTATTTATGATATGCTGTTGTCATGAAGAAAAGAGTGTTTGTACAATATCCACGATCACACATGTGAGGTGTGGTGCTCCTCATCCTTTGTGTAAATGAAGTCAGCCCCTCTGCCTGTCCTATAGCAGAGCGAGGACACCGATAAGAACGAGAAGAGAGCAGCATCTTCCTCAGCCCCATGGCATGTACAATGTCAGCAAAGTGGGAACCTATGGTACTAGGAACAAAAATTACAGAAGCCCCACTGAATCATCTATTCAGGGACTACTTATTGCTTCTGATTTCAGTTCCAAAGAGACAGCAGCATTAAAAAAAGGCAAACCAAGAATTTGACTGCCAAGATGTCACACAGAAAGCATGGGTTGTGGCATTGTCTCAGCCCTTATGCAGTGATCCATATTTTTTTTTTTTTTTTTTTTTTTTTTTTTTTTTTGTCATTAGAAGTTCATATATCTTAAAAGAAAACACTCAGAGAAATTCCAGAACATAAAATATTGGGTGGTTAATCCAAATATTAGAAAAGTTTACTCAAAAATTGATGAAAATGGACAACGCTTTTGAACTTTATGGCCAGTATATTCTTCTCCCCCATGGGATTTTTAGCAGCACCTATTTTTCCTTATGGAACTATATTGCACCTTTCAATGGAACATTTTCTGAAATGCCTTTCAGGGCAGTGAATTGGCATGGATTTATCCAACCCACACTTCACCGTTATGGCCTGGCTTCAGAGATTATTCACTGTATTTTCAGTCTGGCTCCCACATTTTTCTTTTCACAGCTCTCGTATTTTTCATTTGGAAAGGCTGTGCAATATGTGATTGTTTGTATATATCGTAAAGATTTTGCTTTATTCTTCTTCAGTAGCATGCATGTGTCTGACAGCTCACAAAGACCCGCTTTTTTGGTATTTTGGGTCCTGTTGATGAAAATCTGGTTGCTGAAGGGCCAGGACGTCCTGTCTGGCATTTTAAAAGGTCACCAACAAAAAGATGGAAGACATTTACATTGTTACTGCAGCTAAGAGG
This sequence comes from Centrocercus urophasianus, assembly GCF_019232065.1. Lineage (NCBI taxonomy): Eukaryota > Metazoa > Chordata > Aves > Galliformes > Phasianidae > Centrocercus > Centrocercus urophasianus. The sequence continues at coordinate 15,017,596 of NW_024884744.1, read as the reverse complement.
TTTGGAAAGTCACATCTATCAGTAGCTGCTTAATAATGTTTTCTTCTCTTTCTTCCTGTTCAGAACAAATCTGTTGCGCTTTGCTGGGAGCTGGGAAAGAGCTATGTTAATTTACATTTGTGTTTCTTCCTTTAAATATCCCTACTTTGAGTGCTTTTGTGGAGGAGCCATGCAGCACCCAAGACCAGGCAGAGCCCGTACCAGAGCAACAGAAATGGGAATACTCTGCAGGAGTGTGTTTCCCAAACCCTGGGTTTTCTTTGGGATTATGAACATTTCTCGGTAAATTTGGATATGGGAGAGAGCTATGGAGTGTGCTGACCTCTGGTTGACGACCTGTTCTCTGAGAGCAATTCAACTGTAGATGTTCTGCCCATCAAACCTCTGCCACAAGACTCCTGGAGGCACCTACACACAAAAATACACCGATCCCACTTTATAAGGGAGGGAATTTGTTCAGCTAATTTGTCTCAGATGTTCATAAAGTACTGAAACACTCACCAGCCTTTTGGGCTCTGCTGTTCACTCAGATTTTCTTAGACAAAACATTTTGCACAATATTTTGAGAATGTTAAAGTTGCCAGAATTATTTTTTTTTCTTAGTTGAAAGATGGTTTTATAATGTGACTTCTTGTTCTGAGACGCTGACAGAGTAAAATCTGAGGGTATTCAGCAATCATCATAAGGTTCACTGCTAATATTTTGAGAATAAAAATATTAGAAATAGGGCAGATAGGAAAAGTAAGGTGACAAAATGTTGATCTCTACTAAGCTGATGAATAAAACCGTGTAGAAGAACTCAGTTTTGCATAGTGGAAGAGGTTTTTGCTTTTTTTTGGTGGATGTTCAATTTGGGGACTTTGGGAGCCTTCAGGAACAGGGCAGCCATATAGCTGTGTAGTATTAGGAATGCTCTACTTCTTTATAGTAACTTGTAACTGTTATTTTTTTGTGTCCTTCGCATTGAATATATCCCTTTGTAGAGGTGATTATAGCAACTCGGTGCACAGGTGAGGCCAGAAAGAAGGGAGAGTATGAGAAGAATTAGTTCTGGTCCCAAGTGAGAGCTCCATTGGTTCAGCAGCCACAGAAAGGATTTAAAGGTTTAAGTCTCTGTGCTAAACATTGGTTTCAAGCACCTCAGCAGCCCTGCAGAAGCCATTGCAGGTTACTGCTGGGATTAAACAGCTCAGCTGAGTGCTGTGCTGGCCTGAGAGCCCCACTGCCCGTGGTCTGTGTAGGACTCGCTGAAAATGGAGGTCATGCAGTTGGAGATTTTGTGTTAGCAATAATTATTGTCATTATTCTCTCTTAGGTCCCTCTTGCACTTGCTCAAAGCTATATTTTAATATGCAGATATTAATGCTAGAATAGGGCAAAATACCAAAAAAAGCCATGAACATTCGTTCTCCCTCTTAAACTTTTTTCCCCTTATCCCTTAAACACAGCAGCAGCCTATGTGCTCACTCAGTCCATTTTGGCAAATGATTTTCCATGTCTCCTTTCTGCACTTCATGCCACACACACATTTTCTGAGTGTAGTGATGGGAGAGGAACGTGCTCTGCAGGAAGGTGCTGTGTGAAAAGAACAGCCTTTATATAGTGTTTAAACTAAATAGATATGGTGTTTAAACCATCACAAGTAGTGTTAAAAATCCTGTGTCCTGGAAAGGGGAAATGCTTGAATTCTTTGTGGTAAAGGACTCTCTGGCTGCTTCACAATATGGTGGACAGAATAAAAAGGGGTTCTGGAGCTGTCTACACTTAGGTTTATTTTAGGGGCTGTTTTGCAGAGGGTGGCAGAGTGTCTGTGTAACTGATACATTCTGCAGCACCTTCTCTATCTTTGTGAAGTTGCAATTGGTATTTCGGAGTTTAGCACGTCAAAATTGCGCTTCAGTCCCCTTAAATCCCACGGAGTGGATTAGCTACCAGCAGACGCCATGCTGGCTGCAGCACCACGTGGTGTGATGGTGAGGATGTGGGTGTTGTGGCCAAGGCACACTCCCTTGGATGTGCTGCAGGCAGTGTCGATGCGTAGCCGCAGGGCTTGGCGCCAGTGCGGGCTGTTTGCTCGTGGGACGGTCATAAAAAGGAGAGGGCTCCACATGCTTGTAAGGGGACACCAGCACTCAATCACTGCTGCCTCCAAGTTCAATCCAGAAGTTGGTGTGGTGCCGTGTTGTCATTGTGCTGCTTAATGAGTTGTGTGCAGACTGCGCTGTCATGTCCTGACCCACGTAGGAGAACCCAGCCAAAATGAAGACACTGCTGTGTAAGTAGTAATGCATCCCTGATGGATGGCAGGAAAACTGCCTCTGTTAGAGCCTCATCCACAGCCCGTGGAGTCACTGGGGGTGAGAGGAGTGAGTAACACCATTGGGATGGGTTGGGGACCAGGCCAAAGAGACAGCCAAAGGGAGAAGGTCCTGCTTTGGGACAGGGGACCTGTTTCATACCTGCACTATGTTATGAGGAAAAACTGAGCATTGGATTAGAAAGAGAGGCATAGTAGGCTTCCTGAAGATGTTTAGTTCAACTGTAAGGAGGGTGTAAGGAGGAAACTACAGATACGTTACCCATGTAACTGCAAATTCGTTAGAACGTTCAGGAGCACAACATGTGTTGTGATCTACTCAAAGAACTATTTAATAGATATAACACAAGGTAAGCATATTTTTGTTTCAGTATAAAGCAAGAACATTTTATCTAAAATTCTTTTATCCTGTATCAGCCATTGAAAACCATTTGTTGCAACAGTTTGTGAAAAAAAAGACTTTTCTGTACTTTGTTATTTTTCTACTTGCATTCTTTATTACTTTTTTTGTTAGGTTTTCTCATATTTATTCCTTTACTTTTACTTCCTGCTAGATTCAGAACATTTTCCATTTATCCAGAGAAGCTAAATGCGCTTTAAGCAGACAGCAACTACAGAGGTCAATGGCAGTTTCTTTGCTGTCTTTAGGAAGACCAGTCCCCAGTGCAAGGAGCTCAGTGCATGCCCACATTTAGCATTTTGATATTTGTGAATGAAATGCAGATGCGTTATTGAATACTACTAATAAAAACACATTTCCTTCATGAATCATAAAATGCTGCCAAAGTATTAGTGCACATGTGCATTTGCATGACAAGATCAGAAATGTACTTGGACAGTCCTTGCAAGTGCATGGCATGCGTTTACTTAAAAATTTATCACCAGTGGGGAAAACAGATTTTGAGAGGCTGTAAGAAATCACTTCAGATTTGCAGATTATGTGCTCTGAGGAAGATCTCTGGTTTGCAGGAATGCAGTGTGTGATCCAAGTATGATAAGCCCTTTCAGGAGAGTTTAGTATTTGGGATTTCAGTTACAGAAGCATTTGAAGACACACACGTTTTCTTGACACGTGAGCACCATGCTTAACTCAAATGAAGCCACTTTCTCAGGCTTTGGCGGGGCTGTGACATACACTTACAACTAAACATATGCTAACCTCCTTTTTTGGATCAGGATCCTGTTTTGAAATATTCTACATGTGTGAAGACATGGAGTTTCTAATCAGTTGAAGGCTTCTAGATAATGAAATATCATCACAGAGAAGGATGGGATAATCCATATAATTCTCATGGAGCTCATTAAATCACTTTGAAAAAACAACTGAACACAGAGTTATATTTAGCTTGATTCTCAGAAGTGTTAGTAGCATGCTTTTAATGTGACAGATTGGATATGGAAAGCAATATAAAACATGGGCTTCAGTGTATAGAATTTTTTATTTCTTCAGCTTAAGGACATTCTTAAAATCCATGTGCATTTTTAAGATCTTTTCCATCATTTAAGATTCAGCTAGTGCTGGTTTGCCAAAAACATTCATCTTTATTAGCTTTCAGTACTCTGTGCTCAGAAGAAGTTAAAAAGGGGACCATTTATTAGCCCTGTTTTTCTTTACAGTAGTAGCAAGAAGTGAAGACTGATTTTGCTTCTTTTGTTGGCATAGATATTTTTTGTTCTGAGACAAATGGGAGTTATTTTAAGAGTGATGTTAAAAGAACATCTTTCTTTCAAAGAAACGACATCTTCAATCTATAGCTAAATAGTTATTTGTATACTTTTTTTCTTCTTTTTCCTTTCTTCCTCTCTTTTTCTCCCCCTAACAGGTGACATGTATGCAGTGGTTGCAAGGGGACCATACAATGCTGGATATGATTGAGAAAAAACGTTGCCTCTGCAAAGAAATAAAAGCTCGACAGAAATCAGAGAAAGGACTCTGCAAACAGGACAGCATGCCTATCTTGCCGAGTTGGAAAAAGAACACCGGGACCAAGAAATATAGCCCTCCTCCTTATTCCAAACAACAAACTGTTTTCTGGGACACTGCAATCTGAGAGGTGTGTGGAGGATGCTCTCTCCACCGCATTGCACCATGCACAGGTAGCCAGCTTTCTTAATGAGGCAAAGGCTCTAACTAAGACTTACCTGCAGGTGGTGAACTTCCTCGGAAAAAAACGCACCTGTACAGTGCTCACCTGTCAATCAAAAGAGAGTTCTAAATTTCCAACTGGATTAAGGCATATATATTTATCCAGGATTTTTTTGGATCCAGAAGATATTAGAATGTAAATATTTTGCCAATATATTGAAAACGCCCAAACTAATAACACTGCTGAAATATATATATATATATTCAAAAATTTATGAAGAATTTTACTATATAATGTTACTGTTATATGGTTTTATTAACTATTTTCTATGTGGTATTCTAATGTTCCCTCACAACCCCCACCACCATTTTATTTCTCTTACCTGCCTAGATTTGGCCTCTGTACAAAAGCATGTGGTTGTACATTATATTTAACGGGACAGTGTACAAAACAACTCGGTGCTAGGGCTGTAGAAGTTACCTAGAGTTGTGCTTGTTAGATGTCCTTAGCTTTTTTGGAGGGAGGGCTGGACAAGGGAGAGAGTTTTGGTGTAAAACAGCAGAACTGCAGGCCATGCAAATGGGAATGCTCAGTGTGGATGCCCAAGTTTACAACACAAATTTCTCTGCATCAGTTTTCTCACCAGTTTAACTGCATAGATTGCCCTTGCTTTTATCCTCATCGGTTAATCTCCATCTATAGCTACTTGCCAACAAGGGAAGCTAAATTTTCTGAAGAACAAAACAGAAACTCCTCCCCATGACATCCAGCTGGCTAGTGGAGACCAAGGTTCACTGTGACTGAGCGATGTACAGCCCGTGGCGAGGAGCCCGCTCGTTAGCAGGTTACAGCCGTGGCATTGCAGCCATGGCTCCTGTCTGCATTTGTCTTTGGTCCAGAAAAGAAGGGTGAAAAACCTGTTTACATGTTTATTAGTTTTAAATCCAGCAGCATGTCCTGTGTCAGATTACTGTGTGTTACCTATGGAGGTTGGCATTCAGCCCCCCTGATGGCTGGTACAGAAATCTCCCTCGATGTCACGTGGGTTAGAAGCAGAGGCCATGTAACATGTTCTCCCACATCTGCCGTGTCATCTTCCTGGCTGCCCCTGTAATTGGCTTAGAGTCCTGTATGATATTACACGCATTTTGACAGAATATTATGTCATGACCAAAGAATTACGACCTCCTGGTTTTAACGGGAGAAAGAAATGGTTTAAGCTGATAATGAGGGTAAAATCTTTGTGGTGAAATATCTTCCAGAAGAAGCCGTTGAGAACGAGGGAAGCTTGTACTGCTGTGGAGTGGGAAAAAAAATTATGGCATATATTTTGTATATTTAAATTTCTATGTGTCTGAAATTTGGTAGCACAAAATTTCTCTTTAAAACAATCATTTTAGTATTATATTCTGTGAGAAGAAAAGTTGTGTTGTTTAAAACTTCTTGTTATATCGGCTTTTCTTTGAAATTCTATTGACAGCATTGCCACAGCTGTAATTGCTGATCAAAAAACCAAAAATAACAAATTTTAGAAGGTTTTTGTAATCTATATTGCTAAAGTTTAAGTTTGAGTAATGCTTTATCAGTAGCAGTTTCTTTTCAGCCTCTGAAATAAAGTTTTTAAATATTTTATAACTAACTAATGTATATTTTGATGTCCAAACTGAGATTTCTGTAAAAGATAAAGTGTGTGTTTATATGTGTGTATGTATATTAGCATTATTGTGTATGTGTATATGCATATGTATACACACATATATATGTATATATGCATGTATCTCTCTATATACTCATAGATGTGTGCATTAAATAGTTGTATGTTAGGGATATACTGTGACAGGAATGGGTACGCAATTGAAATGCAGATTTAAAGACCCCCTCACAGCCCAAATGACAGAAGAAGTGAAAAACTCCAGAGGCTGTGAAGGAATCTTTGAATACATGCGACATCCGCTACACCAACTGTACATTCTGCTTATTCTCTTTTTTTTTAAAGAAAGAAAATGGCAGAAGAAAAACTCCAGAGATCTCGTAAAGTTCCAGAATCTGCTGGAAAGAAGACGACTTGTTGGTTGTGAGAAATCTGTTGAGATAACGGGTTCATTGTTCAGAAAGCATTTGTTCTTTGTCTTCCTTGTTAGGTGGCAAGAGAAGAAATTCTCATAACCATGCCTGAAATACTCAGCTCAGCTCTTTCCCCATCTGCACCAAACCTGTGGTGACAAAACAAAACCACCGTCTGGCTGTGCTGTGACACCCACGACGTGCTGGCTGTGCAGTCCCAAGCTGTGGGTGAGCTGGGTGCTGCACTGTCACACCCTTTGGAGGACAGCAAACATGGAAGAAAGCAGTTCTGCCGTGTTCAGTAGCGTTTGTTCATTCCGTGTCCTTTCCACATCAAGGCGTAATAGGAATAACGATCAGGGAATTGAAGCATTCTTGTCACAGACTTGCTTGTACATTCAGCCTGCCATAGAAGCCACCCCTTGTTTTGCTTTTATTGCTCAACACTATTTATGTTGTCCTTAAAAAACTGCCGTGTGCTTCCAGACCTCCATTGTATCCCATGGAAACAATGGCATTTTGTTTTAAAGTGCAACACTACGTGAAAAAGTAAAATAGAACTTAGCACTTACCTTCCAAGCACTTTAGAAATGTGGACTGAACCTCACGCTCGTGAGAATCATTATAAGGAGGAGGGAGTGAGGCTCAGGTTGAGGAGTTTCCCAAGGTCACGGACTCAGCCAGGGCACCACAGACGTGTCCTGGTGTCCTGTGATGGCTGGCCCACCCCATCACTCACGTCGCAGAGCGTCGTGCTGCCTGCTGCACAACATCAGGACGCTGTTCAGATGTTCTCCACATTCCCTATTGTCTCAGCAGTTTCTGTGTCACAGGGTGAATGACAGTGCTTAGCTACGCGCAGTCATTGAAGCTGTAGTCTGTATAAATATGCAATCTGTATATACATACAGATCACATATATACACACACTTATGAAGACTGTATATATGAAGTTGTTTGGTATGCACTTACTTTGCTTTAAACTCCTGAAGTTAAACATTATTGTGTAGCAATTTGTGTAAAGTGCACTGTGATTTCCAGAAAGCACAGTAAAGTCACAGGTCTTGTTATTCTTGCACTAAAAATGTGTTTACGTATATTAGCCAATGTATGTCTACTTTATTGCTCCTTTCGACAAAGCAAATGGTATACAATGGTATGGGTTCTTTTTGGTTTGGGTTGTTTATTTATTTTTAAGTGGACAATGGCACTATGTTTTTAAATGACAGGGTTTTTAAATGAAATGAAATCATTCTGTGTTCATTCCAGTGTAACACATTTACCGATATCTTAAAACTGAATGTCATGTTGCTTTTTTTTCATATTTCATTAGAAATTGTCAGGTATGTGCCTGAGATTGTGTAGGAGTAAGGAGTAGCTAGAGGCTAACTGTAATAATATATTACTAGCCGTTTCTATATACACAGTATAAATACATATTAATTTTCTTTTCATTTTTGTACTTGATTTTTTTAGGTAAGATGTAATTAAATGTAACTTTGATACTTCTGAAGTAATAAGATGTTGTTTGAAGATCAATTCTGCTTTCTTTAGTGCATTGACAATATTTTACAATAATTTAGTGCTTATTTATTTGTGCTCCAGTGTAATTATAATAAAAAGCAATAGTTTAAAATATTTGGCTGTTCATTTTCATTTGACGGTTTCAGTGTAAAGCTGGATTGTTTGCTAGGAATTAGCCAGAGTTTGCTTGGAAGAAAAGTCAAGTCACAGGTGTATATTTACAGCATTCCCTGGACACGTCTGTAATCACACCGAATGTTGGAGGAAGTGAACAAATTGCTTTAATAGGTTAAAATTTGCAAGTCGTGCCTAGTTGCATCTAATGCCATGACTGCCATCCTCAACTAAATCCTCAGGATAAAATTTCTCTGTAGAAGAGCAAAGTGTTTGTTTTTTTAAGCACCTTTTAGAGTTTGGTAATGAAAATGGGCACATCAAAGACCTCTCTTCAAAGATCTGCCCATGACCAGAACATATACTGATGGAAGAGGGACCCATCTGCCATCCAAAAAGCTCTTAAAAAATCTGTTCAAAAAGTCAGTGTAATTTTATGTTTCCAGCCAGAATCTTTACTTCCATCGCGATGTGAAACCTACCAGCAGATGTCCTACCAGCAGAATTCCACAGGGCAGCAGGGCACGGCAGAGCTGTGGGATAAGGAGAGCACCTGTAGAACCCCACAAACGATGCTGATCTTCTGTGTGACTGTTTTCATTACTTTGTGTCTTTTGTTATCGCTGAAGTTTTGCAGCATGGATTCTCTGTCTGAGAATCTTGTGTCCTAGTTTTTAAGATGTGATTCTATAATGTAAAGTTTCCAAGACGAAGTAAGCAGCGATCTTAAAAAGAACACAGGAAAAAAAAACAAACCAGTAACATTCCTGCTATAGCACTGAGACCAAACGTATTTCTGTGCATGGAAAAATCTTGTTTCAATATGCCAAATAGATACTGTCCATGTTTGCATGGATCTGTATGTAAAACTGATCCAGTGGAAATCTTTTGGTTGCTCTTTGCAGGCACTGATTCCAAGTCAGATTGCAGATGACTGAAAAAATGCTTTCTAAAAGTGTCCATCCAGAAGCCATGTGCTTTCCCAAGGCACAGCCTCTCTCCTCAACATCAGCCTTGCTGCTAAGCTAAGCCTTGCTGCCAGCTTCTGCTCCTCATCCTCTCCCCAGCCCCTGCCACCAACAAGGTGTTCAGAGTGACCCATCCTTCAAAGCAACCCCCAGCCTTTTGTCCCAGGCTCATTATTTTGTAGATACATCCCATAGGGGTGATTAGAAATGAATGGAACAACATTTTGCAGGGAATTTTTTTCCTAAAGACCTCCAGATTTAAAAGAGGAAAAGAGAATGTCTGTCAGTTGAAGAGACAAACTGTGGTCTGTTCTGTTCAGTGAGACATTTCACGATATTTAGCCTCAGTTCCCGTCTAAAGACTTTCCAGCATGACTCCCTACACCCACTCCCTCCACATGTCATGCATGACCATTGCTGGAGACAGCAGCACCTGAAGGAATGAAAGGGAAGAATTGACAAATGCAGCAGGAAGCACAAATTGTGGGAAAATCAGATTTTTTTTTTCCATTTTAGAATATGTTTATTGGCTTTCCTTGCCACTGCAGAGAGCTTTCTATGTGCTATTGTGTCTTAAACAGAAGAGGTTTGAATGAAAAGGAGACAAGACCATAAAAAGCAATGGTTGAGTTTTACACTTGCATTTGCTCTAAGTTTATTTGAAAGTTGAAAGGTGCCTGCAGTGCTATATCTTGGGTATCTGCTCCTTTTGCATTTTAAAACCCGTCACAATAACACTGGCAGGAGTTACTGCTGTTTCCCTGCCTCAGTCATTCAGAGTGACCTTAGCTGGTGCCAGAGTGGCTGCAAAGCAATGAAAGCAGGCAGGGGCTGTCTTAGCAGGGAACCAGTAACCTGCCCTGAGCACAGCTGAGAAGCTGAGCAGCCATCAGAAGAGCAATGGGCCAACATCGCTCAGATCTATGGCCAGAACTGACAGAGCTGGCAGGGAAACTGCAGGAAACTAAATAAAATTTACAAAAACTAAAGACAACTGAAAAACACTGCTCAAAGGCAAGACTGAACACATTCGGCATTTATTTTCTAAACCTGCCAACATCTCTTTTATGGCTCAGTTTTACCTTTAAAGCAAAATTCCACACCTGTCACCTCTTAATTGCAATTTTGGGTGTGGTGATGGTGGTGGTTTTAGTGCTCTCTCCACCTGTGGCATATTTACATCCTTCTTTGTGCTCTACTCTCTTTCTGTCTCCACAATTTCTTTCGTGATATTCTTTGGGAAGTATATTTTTATGGAACCAATGAGAGTTCCTCTGTCCTCTACTGTTCCTTTTAGTGTTGTGCTCTCCCTCCCTTGTTCTCAGCTGTCTCTCCCTGATCTTTCATGAAAACATGCAAAGAAAGCAGGAGCAGGAGACACCAACAGCTCTATTTTAAATGACAGCCTTTACCAGTGCTGTTCTGAGTGTATATACAGAGAAATTCATGATGTGATTCAGAAGTGACTGCAAAGACTGGCTATGAGGCACTGAGAAGCTGTAGTGAGCTCACAGCTGCAACTGGTCAGCAGGGAGGGCAGGATGATGGCCACCTGTCTGCTCGGCTCAACCATCTTCGAGTGGAGGCACAGAAAGAACAGGCATGGGGGAGGAGGTTTTGTGGCTGCTGCTGGCAGGAGTTCAGCATGAACCAGGAGGAAATGTAAAGATGTATATTAAAATGAAGGACCGCTTTTCCCATAAGCCTCCCCCAGTATTAATCTCTGCCCTATAAGCAGTCTGCAGCAGCTCAGGAGCCATGCTGACCTCTCCTAGCCCTGAGGAAGATCACAAAAGAGTGGAGGATCTTCACCTCTCTCTAGCAGGTACCTTTGTAAGCCTGGTTCCTTCTTGAACTCTGCCTGGCCCTTGGGCTGGGGGCAGTGAAATGGAAGTGGGAGCTGTGGGGGATTAGGGCTGCTTCTCTTCTGGGGCCTTACATGCTTATGGCGTAACTGGGCTTCTTGCTTGGTGTCCTTATGTGATCAAAATCTGTCTGTAACAACTGACCAGATGTTTGTGCTAGGAGATGCAATATGAATGTAGTAGCAATGCTTCCTAAATCCTTGAAAGAGACATGAAGTGCATGGGATTAAGCTGTTCCATGTTTGTACAGATGTACAGCCTTACAGATGTGTGCACAAACAAAAGAAAAATAAAACTGCTACCTCAAGGTTAATTAAAAAAAAAAAAAAATCCCACGTATCTCAGGAAAAATAAAAAGGCGATTAACCGGTGATTTCCCATTGCCTCTGGTGGCAATGGCTGGGTGCAGAAGGCCTGCAGAGCCATGGGTGAGGAGCAGCTGGTGGATGCTGGGTGCCTCACCTCAAAGCTGCTGGGCGGGAAGCAGCTGCTGCCCCAGTGACGCTTCCTGCTCCTGTGAGGTGGCTGCTGCAAAGAGCTCCCATCCTGAGGAGGGCAGGGAGAGCAGTCCTCCCTGTTGGGAGGGCCAGTCTGTGCCCCAGGGTGAGAGATAGCAATTGAGTTTAGGGCATGAGAAATGACTGAGAACTTGGCAGCAAATGCTACATTTCAGGCTCCTGTGCAAAAAGCCACGGAGGAGAGCCAGCAGCCAGAACTCTGGTATCTGGCTGGCAGGGCCCTCAGGATGCAGCTCTTTGGGTGTCCACTGTGTCACCCGATAAGCTTTGTGCTGACAGGATTTACATCGGGCATGCTGCAGTCTGCAGGAAGCTCACCAGCCTCCCTCTGCACTCATTTCAGAAGACTGCAGCAGCTCGGTGGATTTCTGTAGAGACAGGCTTGGGATGTCTGCAGGCTGCCCCAGCTGAGAGGATGTCAGAGGGATGCAGCTCCGCAGCGCATGTGACGCCCACTGGAAGGTATGTTCTGGAAAATCCTTTGGTTCTCCTGCCTAAACATGGTGCACCATGCCTGAGTGCATGGGAGCCGTTAGGTCGTGGCCTGAACCAGTGATTGAGCACCTGGTGGAGAGGTGTGGCCAGGCCAGGTGCAAGCAATTGCCCTGTGCAAGTGCAAGGGGTGGAGCCAAGGTCCTAACTTCATTTAAGGGCTGGAGATGGGAGGGAAACATCTAGAAAGAAGCAACTTCTAAGCGGAGGAGTTTTCCTGTGAGTCCTTTTCTTCAAAGTGGGGTAAGCTATTTCTTCTGTGTTATTCAATTGTGACCTTTCTTGGGTTATCTGAAAACCGGTCGGTGGTAACTACGTGCCTCTAATTTCCTGCCATGCGCTGGGGCAGGGGGATCCTGCCTAGGCTGTTAGTGCAGGCGTGGAGCCTGTGCTTCCTCAGCCATCACTCCTTACTGAATTTCTCTGGCCATGCGCTCTGTGACCTTATGCTTTGTTTAGACATTAGCACCTCTGCAAAGTGGGTGTTAAATGGTGCCGTTATGGTTGGTAACATTTTTACGTCTACTTGAAGAGCGTAAATGATTCTACAAGGTTGTGGCGGTGCAAACAGCCTTTGCTGCGTCTCCAGCTGGCGGGTCTAGTTCAGAGCAAATCCCGTGGAATTCGACTCCCCCCCAAAGAGATCTTTGCTTTCTTGAATTCTTCGGGGTTTTATCACTGTTCTGGTGAACAGAACAACTGAAACTCCAGTGTGTTAATTTTCCCACTGTGAAGAGAGTGAGATATCCTTTACTGAGCAGGCAGAGGTGTTTCTGCTGGATCTTCAGGCACCTCAGTTTCTGAGTTGTGTGAGACATCTGCAATCAATACTTTCCTGGCTCTGCCCTGCATCTGAGAAGGTCGTGATGTGGTGACTAAAGTCCCATTTGCAATAAGCTGATGGGATGACTTGCTCTTCACGGCAAGTGTCTGCCTGGCCTGGGTAGTGCCTGCTGGGTGAGCAGTGAGCTCAGCTGTGAGCTCCAGAAGGACCAGTGGTGCTGTGGTAAGCTGGACTTTGCTGGCCTGTGTTGGCATCGGGAACAATAGGTTTGGGAAGTGGGGCAGTGGTGATGGTGTTTCCATACAAAACTTGGTCTTGACTGATTTGCACGGGCTGTAAGGTTGTCTGCCCCATCACTGGGTGTCGTTTTCTGGTCTAGGCAGGAGCAGATGCTATTCTAGGCTGACTGGAAGATCAACTAGCTTCAGAACAATAAAGCTATGGGGCCTCCTTTGTGTATTTTCAAGCAGTGTAAGCAAGTCAAGCAGGGGTAACTGCTAGAGACAGAGAGACAGTATCAAATGAATGTATCAGAGAAAAGCATCTCAGAGGAACATGGAGTCAGGGTCTGCCTTGGCACTGAGTGTGTGCCTTCAAGCGTGACCAGGATATCTCTAAGTATTTCAGGAACAAGTACTGTGTAGTTCACCCCAGAATCAGTGCTGGAATGATTTTGCCAATGTTTGTCAGTGATTTAGTACCACAGACTGCCAGAAGCTGTGAATTTGACCAGTTGCTCTCAATTCTTCCTTATACTCTTGCTGGCATTTCATTAACACTCAGCAGCTCCCTCTGTTTCATTACTTATGGCTATATCTGCAGACACAGGTGTGTAAATCTCTAGTATGCTGTCTGCAGTAGTACTCAATGTCTGAGAAATGATGAAAACCCTTCACAATAATGTTTTTTGAAATGAACAAGTAATACTTCCGATTATTTTTTTATTTGTAAAAAATGTCATGTTACTCTACTTTCCCTCTGTTCTGGTTCAAGCATGTGATATTTTGACAAGCTTTAACCAAGTGAGTGTAATCTGAGAATAGTCTCACCTTCAGGATCATAAAAGCAAATCTGAGCTTAGGCTTTCTATACTTCTGTAAGAAAGTTTTCTTGCTGCCTCTTCAATTTCCACAGAGACACAGCTGTTTTTGTTAACAGACTTCTGCTGCATATAAATTATCTTTCTGTCCTTCTCTCTCTGAGAAACAATTAATACCTAGTGCCTTTTGCTCGGGTTTTCCTTTCTCTGTATTTCCACAAGATAAATGGATGCTCTATGAGGTGAGGTTAGTTGGCTTGGGGGTGGGAATAGTTGCTTGGTGTCTTGCTGGGGTGAAATATAGCACTTACATATTCTGATAGTTCAAGGCATGTTTTAGGAAAGTTTTATACTGTTTCTGTGAGAAACTAATAGGAAATCGGGCAAAATGCTGACTTGGCTATTTTTTGTCCTTCAAATTGTATCTCCACTGAAGAGCACTTGACAGTACAACGGAGAAGAACAATTAGTGCTGCATGTGCTGCTGCATTGGCTTAGAAGTACTTCTAGATTTACCCTAGACAAAAATTATTTTATACCAGTTTATCTTTGGGTAGAATATTATTGGCTGATACTGCCAAGGTAAAGCAAAGTGTTAATGAGAGCTCAGTGTCAACCTGTCTCTGTGTCTCTGGAGACCTCAGCCTTGGGATCTCCCCTCCACATTTTAAGATGTAGTCTTGTTTTCTACTGTCTGCACCTTACAGACAGGAAATCCACTATTAGAAGGAATTTGTAAACTGTGTGGGCTTCCTGTTTATTTTTGAGTTTTTCTTCTGTTGTTTGGGGATATATTTCTGTCCTGTAAGCTTTTAAAAGAACGAATAGATTAATTTCTCATGAAAAGAGAGGATGTGTCACTTGTATGTACATAGTACAGAAAAATCAAAACCTGATGAAGTGCCTCTGAACAAGAATAAGAAAATAGGGCTATTTGCTTTTTGGAAAGTTGTTATGGAAACTAGCTCAAAATCCTAAATGAACGTAATTTATGTTACCATGTATTTGGCACTTACTGACTTGGGTGCGTTAGTAACTTTACTCTGAGAGTACCTTACCTTCATACGGGGAAAGGAATGTCATCACGTGCTCCTCCAGAATCCAGCAATATATATTTTAATTAACAAATTATAATTAAAAATATTTCAGTCTCACATTTATGTGCAATTTGATGTAATTCTGCAAAGAACTGTGAAACTTTAAGAGAGCTTTTTTTTGTGTGTGTGAAAACTCTTGAGGGGCATTAAACTCTAGTGTATCTAATTAATGCTTTAAATATTCTTTCCCATCAGCTTAATCTTTAGCTATTGCTTTGTTGCCTTGTTGCCTAATATTAACTGCTTATTGAAATTGATTGTTTCTGGTATTTTCAAGTGTTGATCGTTCCTTCATGGCTGAACATTTTAATATAATGCTATTGATTTTTCTCACATTATAGCTCTCCTCATAACTCCTAACTACAGAGTGTCATTGTGGACTATCAACATGTGGGGACACCTGCTAATGATAAATTCAGGATGAAGAATGTCTTCTGAGTGCAATGTTCTTCCAAGCACTAGGATCTTAGAATAGTATTTCAGCTTTTCTTCAAAAGTAGTGAAAACATTTACCTGCAAACTTGAAATAGTATGACATGGATCCTAGAACGTGTTGATTGGAACACCCTGTTGTCTCCATAAGATTCTCACTTACTGAGTTTCCACTATTTGTTTGCTGAGATCAGGGCAGGACTAGAGAATATTTCCTGCTCTCTGTGCTTGTGCTAAAGGCCACAAAAGTAGCCAGTACCAGTGACTGCTGCTGTCCTTGCTGTGACTGTGTGCCTCCTCCTCCTCCAAAAGCTCCACTTCAGTGGCTTTTCCATGGTTATGTATCTCTGACGTGAGACCCAGCAACTGTCACAGCCTACTGTCACAAAACAAAACCCAATGTTTTGACCATCAGAAATTCATCTTGTCTTCTGTTGTTTAGCACTTCATTAAAAATAAATTATTCCACATCTTCCTACTCATCTAGATTACACAGTGATTTTCAGTTCAGAGACATTGATGGGGTAAGACAACAGAGAATGCTTGCATAGCTGGATGATGGCAGAAGGCTTTTCCTTCCATTCTTACTGAAGCAAGTGGTTTTTATTTTTTTACTTTTGAAAGTGCAGTTGGTATTTGAGAAGAGAGCTGCCCACAGCAGCTTTGAAGAGTCAGACAGCTGAGGCAGTACAGCAGTTTGGGCACCAGCACCTTTGGTGTTCTGATGTTATTGTATTGCTTTGTACTTTTGCTGGGGAACGGGGCATGATTTTAATGATTGAATGAAAAGCCATTTGGCCAAGAAATACTTCTCTAGATATTGCAAATGTTAGGACTAGGAAGATAAATGCATGGAAAGGGGAGTACAGTTAACCTACTTTCCTACCAGAAGACTTGACTAGATAGTTCTTTATATCAACACCAACGCATCTCAGAATTCAGTTTTTGTTGAAGAAATTCTTGGACATTGGAATGGCCTCTTCTCTCTTTTTACCCTGGAGAGGCACAGGCTTTCTTTGTCCAAGCTGGTGCAGTTAGCTGCTTTCACTGCCCTGGTTCCATGGGTCTTGCCTGATGCTATATGCAAAAAATGTGGCTAATCAGGAGGTCACGCTTAGGAAACAAGTTTGATCAAGGTCCTTACCAAAAGTAACCATTGGGTATTTTGGTTTTGTTCTGTAGAGGATCCTCAGTAGCATACAAGGTGGAATAATCCAAGTGAGCATGTAAGCTTAGAAGCCGTACGCCTGTAGGGAACCTTGCATCCTCTCCTAAATAGCTAACAGTGCATCCCACCTGGCTACAACCCTTTTCTCACCATCCTGTCCTATCTCAGCACTCGTGTTTGTGTACCTGTGTGCAAGGCGTCAGAGCAGTGGGGACGCTGATATTTTTGTAATGGCCCTGACCAGCAGTGCGGCTTCCATTCCCACTCACCTGTCAATGGGCCTAGAAGCTCCACTGAAGCTCAGGAGCCTTTCTCTCTTTCTGAGCTGTGTGGTAGCGATGCTGGCTTCCAGCTCTGCCTCGCAGCTGTGGACCGTGGTACCTGCATGATGCTTAGGGCTTCTGCCTGCACCCAGCCTACCCTGCTCCACTCATCTCACTGGGAATCAGTGCTTTGCAGGATGGATGAAATTAGCTAGACAAAGATGGAGTTGAGTAGAAGCAGAATCAATGTGGCATTTTGAACAAATATAGGACAGAAGATAAAGCACTGAAAAAAATAAAGCCTGCAGCTTGATCCAAATATAGAAAATACTTCTAAATAGGCTGGATATGCTCTGGAGGAAGTAATAATAAAAGAGAGACAATAAATATTTACCAGTATTGTAACTAATACAGCTAAATAACACCAGGAAAATAGCCAAAGATACTGTTACAATTTAAGGCTGATGCAAAGAAGGTTGGTATAATTAGTACACTTCTTTTTTCGAAAAGAGGGATTGGAAAGGCATTAGCTAAGTAAATGGCAAATGATTTTCAAGTAGTTGGAGCGTTTGCATTGCCTTCACTGATGCCTGGCCCTGAACAGCTTTGGAGCTTATGATATTCTGGATTCTCCAAGGTATGTTGTAAGCACAAATATGTATATATATATTTATTCTGAAGGCCATATACTGTTCTTTTTATCTTATTTTTCTGTGGTTTTGAAAACAGATTTTGTTGTGGATGTTGAGTTGGTTGCAGGAAACAACTGCACCAGGCCAATGCCTTTGGCACCCAGCATGAGATGTTCTGACCCTTGGAGCCTGGGCCCCAGTTATGTATTTGGAATGTCTGCACATCTTGCCCTTGACATGTTTCTCACTAGCTTCAGGAAGCTGGAGATGGTCGTGAGAGTCTCTGTTTCTTGTCACCCATTAAATAAAAAAAACTGTAAGATTGCCCTGTGGTGATCTAGCTGCTGAAGTTTATTGGATGCTTGCAGGATGCTGTTAGACACACAAGTTGCAGTGGTCGCTGTGGTAGGTGATGTGCAGCTCAGCAGCCATGGGCTGGGACTGAGCAGCAAAGGCCACTGAGGAAGTTGTCATGAGGTCCGCTGTGCAAAGTGGCTGCTTTGTACTTCCCTGTACAGCTGTTCCCTGTGTAAGCGACAGCTTAGTGGCATCTGGGAAAGTCCTGAGCCCTCCTACCATACAGTTATTTGCAGACCAAAATGTATCATGGAAGGCAAATGTTAATTACCTGAAAATACATAGTACCTTGTGGTATTTTTCTGCTGTGTGAATCTCTTGCCTTTCTTTGTAAAGGAGCAAACTTCCAATTTTTATTTGACCAGCATGTGGTGCAGCAAGGCTCTGGCAATGAGCAGGGCTGGCTGCTGCACCAACGAGGGCACACGGCTTCCAGCAACCAGACAGGAGTCTCAGCTCTGACCCAGATGCAGCTGCTGTCCCTGGGCAGATAACATCACAGCGGATTGACTGCACGATTCTGACAGTGGCAGCAGGAAAGGGATCTTGCTCGATACAAAGCTGCTGGCATCACACCATGGGTTATGTGTGTATGCTGAGTCTAGATCAAGGTGGCAACACGGCTGTGTGGTGTGAGGTGCTGTGCTGGTGGGTGGGTGCTCATGAAGCCTTCCATGGTAATCTCTGGAAGATCCTGAATTTAATTTTTCTGTCGGGCTTCTTGTTTCAGCAGTTTACAGCAGGGATGTGTGTTTATAGAGATCTGTTAGGCTGCCCTTTCAAGTGTTTAAATAATATTGTATCAACATGGCACAGACTGATCTGTATCTTAGCAACTGTGTCAAGTTCACGATGGGCTAAAAATCAAACGGAATCAAACAATCTGGAGTCTCTGAGTTGAGAAAGCTGAGAACGGGGAGAAAATTACAAGGTTATTCTGGGCCCAACTGATGCTCCCCTTCAGCTTCACACTGCGCTAATTGTGGGTTAACAAGTACCTTGAAACTGTAATTAAAATGAAAGATATAAACAGTATCTCCAGAAATGAATACCTTTAAGAAATTTCAAGACAAGAAAAACATTGAGGAACCAGAAGTGCAGTTGATGTTTGGAGTGTGGATAAGTCTATGAAGAAAACAAAATACATTCACCCACTTCTGCTTAGATTTCACTCATTTTCCGTCAGTTTTTAAGTCTAGAAAATGATGTGTTTCAATACCATGTCGAATGTGTTGTATGTCTACCCCAAGTGCAGTACTGGCAAGAATAGAGTTGCAACCCCAAGCATTAGCAAATGCATGTAGCCTACTGTGCTGTTACGCAGGTGTGCAGCCCTGAGCTGTGCAACAGCCTGCTCCAAAGAAGAGCTTGCAGGCCTCTTGTTCGCAGCCTGGTTAAGTAGGTTATATGTTGTCCAGAGCCAGCAACAGCCACTTTGCATCACATTTCAATTATCTATGCTTGTGGTCACCCCCTGTTAATGGTGTGACTATTTTGGATCATTCTTGATTGTACGTGTAAGCCATTCTGTTTAATTTTAGCAGGTGATTGTTACTGTCTTCAGCACCTGTCTGCCAATGACTCTTACATTAGGGAATGAAATTTGTTCCAAAAGGCACATTTCAGCTTTCAAAAATATCATACAAGAGTTGTTCAGATCTCCCAGGTACTCATTTATACGGAGATCTATGACTCAACTAATGGTTTGCATGAAGCTGATATTTAAAGGCATTAGTTAAGCCTATTAAGTACCCTGAAGATGATTATAGGCCTAAGATTTTCTAGCTGTAAGTACATCATCAGAACTTTCACTCATCAGATATCTCTGCTGGAATACTTACAAGGCAGGATTGCACTTGATTTCCAGGAACAAGAAAAGATTTTAGTAGTGCTTTTCAATTGACAAACTAGTCCTTGGGACACAAATGAATAGATGAGACTTTAGGTGATAAATTCAGGAAGGAAGAATTATGGCATCTATGCGTTTAAGACCATCTGCATTCCTCCTTAGCTGGTGCACATTTTCTTTAAGTCTGCCTGAAAGCCTCTTCAGTTTAAAATGGATCTTTTTTTGGTGATTGCCTGTCAAATTTCTTGAGCAGTATTTCTTTTAACAACTTCTTACCTGTAATAATACAATTTTCCATCAGAAAAAGTAACTGCATTTACTTCCAAATGGGCTATGTGAGGAAAAAATACTTATTTAGTGCAATTGGCAATCCATTCACCTGTTTTTATGTACTTCTGCTGAGAGGGTTGCAATATTCTTTGGCACACGATGCTTCAAAGAAATTTTAATTTTCCTTTCACCTCATGCTCAAGTCAAGCACTGATCATGATACTGAAATAGCTTTTGACTCTTGGCCCTCACTTATGCAGTTTGACATTCCAGGTGTCACAAAGAACTCAGTGCATTCTACTGTATGAGAATACTTGTTTACCTTTTGTAACTAGAGTCTGTAAGTAAAACTGCTTTTTGGGGTCTACTTAGAATAATGACACTTAAATTAAATGACTGTTTTTCTCCTACATCTTGTTTAATGTTCACCTTCTGTTTTGGTTTGAATCATATGTTGAGATATTCTCCTGTGTTTTGAGTTTAGCTATGGTTACAATATTTGGCTTCAGCTTTTTGAGCACTTTGGAGATTAATCTTTGATTTAAAAACTATTTATCATGTTGGGGTTTGCTATTAAGAGCGTTCTGTCTGCTAATTTTTAAATTACTTTGAGTTGAGTAACTTCAAATATTAGCAGCAAGAAATTTAAACTTAGGTTTACTCATAAATAAATAAAAGTTTGAAATAAAAGTTCTTCTGCTTCCTTTATAATTGCTGTCAAATCACAATGCAGTATTTATAAGAACACTTTGTCCAATTGCATTAGTCAGAAAGATAGAACAAGATGACATTCTGCTTTTTTGTTCAGTACCTGGAAAGCTTTTATTTAAACCTGCCAAAATATATATTTTGTCATTCTTTGAGATGTTTTCATGCAAATCTGCAACAGTAACAGTTCCACTGTCTTGTTGGTTATCGCTTTGTCCATATTTGGTTGCTGAACAAGCTGCACTTGAGTAATGGGAATTATATGCTAGGAGAACACTTGTCAGCCTCTTACTAGCAGTATTTGAGCTGAAGCTTCAAAACAGATTATAGTAGGGACACAGATCTCCCAGATCTCTTGGAGACTGTGGTACATCCAGGTATTGTGCTCATCTGTGTCTTTTATCCCTTAATTGTGCGTGCAACCACGGAGATGCTCACTCTGGTGAACACTGCTTCTGCATGAGAAGCCGTGCTGAAACTGGTGAGCCTCTGTGTAGAGGCAGGAATCAGCTTTCACAGTAAAACAACCTTCTTAAGATTTTCATTTTTATTTATTTTGTTGAGTGATAGTTGGACTGGGGATTCCTGTCAAGGATTTTTTTTACAGTGTATTTTATCAATTTTGTCTGAAAACAGTAACGTTTGCTTGAGGCAGTTTTTTATAGATCATATTTATTTATTCAGAAAGATTTCCAAGTTTTTTTGCGGAAACTGGAAGACTTCACTTTGAATTAAGTCTTTGAGCAATCAATTTCTCTTCTGAAAATATCTGTTGGAAGCAATATTTTAGGAAGGGGAAAATAGAGGCAGTGGTATTGTACCATCTAGTTTTATTGTCAGAAAAACAATTAGTTTTCATGATATCCTTGTAATTTACTGTTCTAGTGTTCATTTAATTAATCAGGATGTTGGGAAGTTAATTGTATGTCTTGGGTCAGCAGCCAGTGCTGATGAGATGCTAATCTTGCCCTGACCTGTACTGCAAACAGACAGGTGAAACACTTGAAGGACCATTCTACCTTTCAAAGATATTTAAGCCTATGATATAAGGGCTTGAATTGTTTCTTTTGCTGAAACTACAAATAATGTTTAACTCTTTCTTCTCCTTGAAGTGTGGAGCAGAGATGTTATGTCACTTCCTCCAGTTATTCTGATTCATGTTATGTACTATAGCAGCCCTTATTTTTCAATAAACAATAAACTGCAAAAACAGCACCCACAAGTTGCAGTGTTACTGACTTTCTTTTCCTTGCCACATTTAACCTTTTAAGTTTATTGATGTGGGCCTGGTTAGTTAATGGCAGGGCTTTGCCTCAAACTAGAGCATGGCACCAACTGCTAATCACCCGTAATTCTGTTCAGTGGAAAAGCTCAAGCCTAAACCTTCAAGACCCGTTTTGCCTTTGTCTGATGGGTAGAGGAAACATTTGCTGGCTGAGCCATGCAAACCAAGATTTGCGGCCCACTCTCCTCCTGCATCATCCTACACAGCTGGTCACTTTGTGTGAAGTGCTTTAGCTCTGATCCTTTTCTGCACCAAGCTCCAGGGCTAGTGCTGGATTATTATAGACAACTGTATTTTGCTCACCCCTCTGTCTCTTCTTCATGCTGCTGTTTAGGGTCAGTGTTTCCTCAGCATTAATATCCATTCACGGTCTTCTCTCAGATAAGGAGGCATATGTCCCTGCACTGAGAAGTGTCCATGGTTAGAAGTGACCATTTTTCCTCCTGTTCCCCATGGGTTTTTTCTTTCTTATCCTAATTTTGGAGTTATCTTGCATCCCATCTCATCTTCCCTCCATATATACTCTCTTATGGTGTAAAGGAGATGATGATAGTTAGATCATCATAAATCGAGATGATAGTTGAGTTTGTAGGACTTCCCAAGAGCAGGGATTATGATGATGTCTTTGTTTGCTATGCTGCGGAGTACGTTCATTTCCAATTAAAAAGAATAATGAATTAACCAGTTTTAAACCAAAGTTCAGTCACCAAATGATTCAATTCTACCTATGCTACTGTGATTTTAAAGTTTCATATTCCATTGGATCTAATGGATAAACTTATCTGACCAGGAATTGAGCTATAAGATGCTAAATCTCACTTAAATTTTAAAATCAAAGCAAGAAAATTTGAAACTAAAGCATGGCTTGTGTGAACTTTCTGCTGCTTTTTCAAAGCTGATTATTTAGGAAAAAGATGAGGAACCTTCTTTCACCCTTATATAACTATTTCAGTATGTTACAATGGATTTTTAGTATCTAATATACAAGGGCTGCTCTGAAAGTAATGCCTATTTTATGATGTTGGCCCACAGTGTTGGAGGTGGATGCTGGTGATACAGCAGTAGAGGCTGAACCTTCCCACCAGTATCCCATTCCATCTGTCACACAGCAACGAAATGTCAGCAGAGGGGCAGTGTGACAGAACGGTGTCTGACAAGGAAGTGCTTTTGACGCAAAGGTGTGGAACTGAATTCCTTTATGCAGAAAAAATTGTACCCCTTGACACTTATCGACGCTTGCTGAACGTTTATGGAAGCTCAACAGTGGATGTGAGCACAATGTGGCAGTGGGTTTTGTGTTTCAGCAGTGGTGACAGTGATGTGGAAGGCGAGCCATGTTCTGGATGGCTGTACACAGCTGTTGCACCATGAAATGAAGAGCATCTCGGTCTGCAGTTCCATGTAAATTGGTGGATTACAACCAGGGAACTGTCTACTGAGCTGAATGTCAGCTTCAGTTCATTGGAAACAGTGGTGGCAATGTTGGAACATCACTAGGTTTGTGCCAAGTTGGTCCCGCAAGTGCTCACATAGGAAAGAACTGAGTCTGCAGATTTGTCAGGACCTCAATCTGAGGGTGAAGGCATAAGTTTCCTAGGTTGCGTGATTTGTAGTGACAAGTGGTGACATGGTGTCACCACAATGAGCCAGAGTCAAAATGGTTGTTCACGGAGTGGCAATTTCTGACTTTCTCACTGAAGAAAAAGGGGTTCAAAGCATTGTAACACCTCCTTTCACCATCACTTGGGCCAGTACGTCCAGACAGCAAGCTGAGGTTCTGATCAGAGCTGCATGGCCAAGCTGAGAGGCAATACAGCTTGGACAGGATCCAGGTAGAGGGTTTAAGCTTACAGATAATTGCTGAGAAAAGGGAGAAAGGCTGTTAATAAGCTTCTTGGACATCTCACAGCTTTTTGTACCAATCTGAGATGGGTCACAGCTGCTCCATGTTAGAGTTGGCTTTGGGTGCTGGCAGTAAAAGGGGAGCAGAATCCCCTGACAACCAGCAAGTATTCTCCCATGAGATCAGACTATGCCAGTATCATAAGGGTTCAATATAACATTTGCTCCCAAAACCAAATTTCTTGCTTGTGTATGAAGTCCTGTAAAGGTTCTATTGCCTCTGCAAACCCTATTCTGACTTAAAAGGTGCAGTTGCACTCTTTTTCCCTCTCCGTGTTTACCGTGAATTGTTAACTAGAGTATTGCTTTTGTTTTTGTGGTTCACTCATTCCATGTCATCCCGAGTTTCATTGGTGAATGCTGTTATCTGTTGAGAGACCGTTTATAAATAAGTAGGGATTAGAAGTTCAGGATTATTTGCTCTTACTGTTAGACATAACCTTGTTTTGGCAGTGCTGTTTTGATATTCTTTTTTAAGTGGTGAGGACATAGAAAGCATTCTGCTTATGTGCACACCTGTACGTGCCCTAGGCATGCATGGGATAAGTTAGCCTGTGGATATGCCCTCCTGCTTTTGGTCTTACGAGCAGAATTTCAAGTGTTGGGTTGAGCATCAAAAAACCTGAGTTATACCTGACTGAGGAGCCTCTCATCTAGGGGAGCAGAAATTCCAAGAAGGAAAAGATGTGAAGGAATAAATCTTACTCTAAAGTTCTAATTGTGCATGTTTCACAAGGTTCCAGGCTCTTCTAACTTGCTTGTCAGAGGCAAATGTAGTTTGGAGTGATTTAGGATAAAAGAGCCATTATTAGTAATTGATTGGATTTACCATCTGTCAAATTTCCACTTATTGACTCCTTCTGTAAGTTATTGAACTTATAATTGGTCAGCCTTGGAGTATATTTGGTACTTAATTTAAAAAAATCTTTTTGAGAAAAATGTATTTTTTGAAACTGCTTCCAGTGACTTCAGTATTAAAATCAGTCTTTGGTTCTTCTCTATTAATTCATAAGTGCTCAGCACCTTTTCACAACCACAAACAGGTGCTAGTTCATCCCAGATCATGAGGCCATATTTTATCAGAACAATTTTCAGTAGCTAACTTAATGCCAGCCCCAGATTCTGGAGAGAATGTTCATAAACAAACCACTCTTAACTTCTCTGAAGCAGTTTGTAAATTATGTCCTGGGTTCATGAGGTTGTTTAAAGGCAGTCCTTGCACGTAATTTCCTAATGCTCTGAGGGACATTGAAACAAATGTGAGTTAAGTGCTGGCTGAGAGTTCTGGATCTGGGTCTAAGTGAAAAAGGCTTAGCATAATTTGCCTT
Organism: Centrocercus urophasianus; assembly: GCF_019232065.1. Lineage (NCBI taxonomy): Eukaryota > Metazoa > Chordata > Aves > Galliformes > Phasianidae > Centrocercus > Centrocercus urophasianus. The sequence goes on along the minus strand of NW_024884744.1, from coordinate 14,992,533 downwards.
AGAGATCTGCCTTTCTCTACCTCATAGTCATAACAAGGCTATATCTTTAGTGTTTGTATATGAAAATTTGGCACTCCATTGCTGTTTACTATGAAGTTCATTTCTGACCACTGAAGATGCAAGCTGAGTTGCTATTGGGAATGTGCTTGTATGTTTATAGAGTGTAGAACTAAATTTTAAATTGTTTTGGCTTTGCTCAAGCACGGTCATGCAAGGTACTTCATGGGTCATGGGAGAGCTTGCTTCCTCAATTTCTTTCAGACCACTGTAAGTACACAGTAAGTATTAATCTATGATAAAAGCAGGAATATTAAAAATACCAGCTGAGTTGAATCAAATACTAGTGATCAAAATGAGATAGGCGTCAAGTTGATTTTTTTTTTAACTGTTAAATAAGTATTCTTGTAATTAAAAAATAATACTAATTTAATTTCATAGTCTTCAACAGTAGGTAGCCTGACAAAAAGAATTTGACTTGGTTGATGAAATGGCAGCGATACCTTGACTGACACCCCTTCCCCTCCCCCAAAACAGCCCAAAATTGTCAGAACACTGACAGAGAAGGGCATGGGAATGTTCCATGACCCAGGCAGGCTTACACTTGTGCAGTTACTTCTGTGTTACACTTCATTTTTCAGCCTATTATTTATTAATGAGTGGAGTACAACTGTCCATCGCTGTCAGAATAACTTCATTAGAAAACTAATACCTTGGTTTTGGGAAAAAGTTGTACCATACCTGTTGGATTCAGCTTTTGGATTAATCATAAATTAAATTTCAGAATGAATTTGATCTCATGGTCTATCCTGATAGAAGCTGTGTAATGACAATAGATGTGCTAGAAAATTAGAATCGAAGCAAACTCTAAAGCCACTGAGGTCTGCTTTAGAGGCCTTCTGTAGTTTGCTTTTTCACTGTATTCGAACTGATTAATCCTGGAGGGCAGATGAATTCCTGAGCTCTAGAATTTAGCTGCATACCAGTGTAACTAATGCCAATCCTGGGTGTCATATTGCAAAAGTGATCAGCACTTCAGATTTTTTTCTTAACAGACTTTTCCCTGGAATTTAGATACTTTTCTCATGTGTGTTATCTTGGATAGTACCTTACTTCCAAGATGCTTCCTGTTGAGTGGCAAGCCATGGATCTGCAGTCTCCTTCTATGGGAGGGATAAGCAGAAGCCAAAGCATGTCCAATTGCTCTCTAAACACTGTGGTGGAAGTGGGCTTTCTGAAGGGTAAGTTGACTGTAGCAGAGTGTAGTGACTCAGCCATAGTTTTAACCACTAACGATCATGTAGCAACATATTTTCAGACAAGAAAAAAGCTGGAGAGTAAATCAGATGAGTTCTCAAACCACATAGCAGAATGAAAGCGGTGGTTAGGATACAAGCTGTTTTATCACCCTAGCAATTTTTGCAGTAGTTGTGACTGTAATTTTAGTAAATCCAGCTCTAGTGTTTAGTTAAAAAAAAAAAAAAAAAAAAAAAAAAAAAATTGGAGTTGGTTTGAGATTTTTGATTTGGCTTTCTGAGTTTTGGTTTTCAGCTTTCTTTAACTGACTGAGTTTTCATGTATTGTAAAAAGGCCAGGAATGAATGGGAAGGGTTGATTCCCATCTCTCTCTCAGGAGTACCTGTGTCTTTAAGAATGTATTTTGCTGCTACTTTGGTCTGAAGTTGGCAGTTTACCTTGTGGTCTAAGCCTTAATCCAGCAGCAAGAGAGTTGGCACCTTTGAACTGGAGACATAAAAAGCAGCAAAGTTGTTCTCTTATAATCCCACAGCATACTTTTTACAAGTCTTCTCTCTAATTGTGGTGAGTGTAATGACTACCCTCCCTTCAAGGTACTCTTAAAGGGAGCACATCTTTTTATTTCTGGCTGGCAAATGACAGTGGTGGTCTAGCAGGAGCAAAGCTGATGGAACTCTGCTGTCCCCACCAGCAGTGGCTCCTGGATGCCTGTAAGATCATTTCTGAAACCACGATAGTCGAAATGCTTGAGAGAGGCAAGATCTGTGGGAAGAAGTAATAGTTTTTATCAGATTGATATTCCTGGAAAAACACGGTCTTTCAGGCAGTAAAGCCTGTCTTCAGGTCTGAAATTGGTTTCCTTTCTACACAGCTTCACCTGGGCTGAGAGATGACAGTGTCTGTAAGCTACTCAGCTTTTTTCCAACTTTATTTTTTTTCCTTCTAATCCAAGGCTATTACCCCTCCCTACAGTTGCTGACTTGACTGTTCAGATAGCGCTAAGACTTCAGCAGGTGGCAGAAGCTAAATTTGTCAAATTACTTGATTACAAACATGAGGTGGGTCAGAGTGATGCATACTGAAAGGAATGTGTTTCTGGTCACCTGAGTAACACCGGAGCTTATTTCTCCCTGCATGCTTTGCCTGTTACAATCACCCTGCAGGGAGATGGAAAATGATGAAATTTGTTACAGGAGTGATGATTTGAGTGTCGTTCTCTTAAAGCTGTATAGTTCAATCAATACGTATCAGAACTGTGACATACATGTTGCTATGATTTTTTTTAGCTTCTGCATGTGAACATCCAGTCAAAAATATACTCAGCAAGTGTAAATGGTATCATTACCAGCGCCTGTTTTTCCTCAGGTTTGTTTCTGAACAACTAAATATGATGAAATGAACTTCTGTTGCTGGTGTTTCTGATCTGGCTCTGCAGAACCTTGCAGTGGCAGCCTGGTCAGCCGCTCCTTGCTCTGATATGTAACCCTTCAGATGTGAGAAGGAGGTTTCCTGGAAGGTATTAGTTTTCTGGGCTCTTGTTTGTGCCTGTTAAAAAGCCTCTCACTAATTATGGAATGAGTCATGCAATCCTATTGAATTACAGTATATGCACCTGTAAGATGTTCTGCCAAATAAAACAGATTCTCTCAAGGATATCTGAATGTATCAATATCAAAGCCTGCTTTGTTTGTGATAGAGTGAAAAGTTTTACTCCATGTGCATTATGTTAAGTGCACTCACAGGTTGTTGCCTGATCAACCACACCCTGGTGTGATGAATGTAAATGCCAGTCTTGGCACCTGGGCCTCCTTTGCCATCTGAGGTCGATAAGGGCAATGAGGCTCAACTGTTCGGGATGTTCTTTCTTCCCTGCACATGCCCAGAAAAGCCAGGAAAGTGCTGTGGGCTGGGGTGAGTGCAGCTCTGCAGTTGCCTCAGGGGGGATGGAGCCTGGGGAAGGGTTGCATTGTAGATTAGTAGTACTGCTGAGGCGTTTTTCTCCAGTGTAGCAAGTTAAAAATCTCCTGGGAGCTGCACTAAGTACTTAATGTCTGCTGGGTTCCTGGAAGGGTGTTCTCTTTTGACTTGAAGAAAGCCTGAGGGCCAGTTGAGAAAACTATTCAAGGTTAGCACTAATATGAAAGGATTATGGTGAAATTTAAACTTTTAGGTGAGCCAGCTGCAATGCAGAACAGGTGATGTATCTAAAAGGTTGCGTGTATGGTTGTTTAATCAGCTGCTCCCAAGGAGCTGGGGCTTGGGTGGAAATCCCAGGTTTCTTTCTCCTTTACAGAGCACGCCCCCCACCCCCCCCCACAAAAAAAAAAAAAAAAAAAAGAGACAGAGTGGTGTGGTACAAAAGCTTACAGCACAGGGAAACAGCCTGTTTACAGGTTCTGGAGACTGTGGGCTGCGTTTCTAACACAGCTTTCTTCCCCTTTTAGGGAAGGCAGTAAATATGGAAAGAGAAGCAAGTCATTTTTCTCCAGAGCTACTGAGGATTGCCATTGAGTTCCTGCAAGGCGGAGTGAAGGTAAGTAAAAAATGTGTTGAATTGATTTGCTTCAGGTGCCTGGTTCTTTTTTTGTTTTTGTTTTTTTAAATGGCTATCTTGAGTGTTATATAAACGTGTTTTGGATTTAGTGTTAACTGGGCCCATTTGTGATCCTCCTCTTGTGGATTTTTCTCAGAATATTAGCAATACGTGAAGTCTCCTAGGGGAACTGTTTTCATCACTGTTGCCTGTACTTCAGACAAAGTTGTTGGTTTTTTTTTAACTTGTCTTGCAACTTTCTCGGATGAATTATACTTGCTTCTGGCTTATGTTTACTTAGACCCTTTTATGTTTGGTTCAGGATATAAAGGACTCTGAAACCATGTGCTTTTTGGTTAAGGTGTGTCCACCTAACATAACTGATCACAAATAGAAAATTCAGGACATTCCTGTGCTTCAGTGTTGTGGGGGAAAAGGTAGTGGTAGGAAAAGGTAGGAAAAAAAAAAAAAAAAAAAAACCAGCAAAAAACAAAATGTCTTCTTTTCTATGGAGTATGATGATAGTTTTTCAAAAATAAGGGCATTTCTGAAGTCTTTTGTGCAATTAAGAGAGATAAGCTCTGAAAAGTAAGGTTTCTAATTGAACTTTCATTGTTTAACTGCACAAGTATAACATGGTATTTCATAAAACCAGTATTTTTATTTGGTGTAGTTAAAGTGAATTATTGATGTTACAGCTGTTTTTACTGTTGAGTCATCTCACAACTATATCAGATTTTTGGTGATTTCTATATTGTATCTCAAGGAAGTGTTACTTTGTGAGCTAAAAGCCATATGAGCTAAAAGCTGTAGTTACTTACACCATTAATAATTCTTAAAGGTGACTTAATTGTTCTTATCTAGATTAACATATGGCTGGGCATATCTATGTGCTTCCATTATGTTTCTCACAGTACATGTTAATGAGAAAAAAAAACTTCGTTACTCAAAATAAATTTTACAGGAATTTATTTTTTTTTCTGTTGTGTCAAGCATTTTATTACTTTGTTGATAGCTCAGGGTTTATACAAGAATTTTATCTTTTGTGAACTTATACAGGTTCTTACGGTTTGCCTGCTAGTCTTTTTAATTTTATGAAACTTAAGTGGTGATATTAAAGAGAAATACTTACTGTAATTTTTGAATAGTAATTTTTAAGCTTGGAATTAAGCTAATTAGGCACGATTCCTGTTTCTGTGCTGAGCTGCACGGTAGCTTTATAGCTATGCTTCTTCACCTGAAGCAACGAGGGCTCGGACAGAGGAGGAGGATTGGGTTTCTTTTGTACTGATCCCTTTCACTTTCCTCTAGATGTCACTACTGAAACTATTTCAGAGGGACAGCGATACCCACAGCAGTAGCTAGGGCAGGCCTTTTTCCTGTCTGTTTCCCAGTCTTCTCTGGGTTGCTATTGAGCAGAAAGCCAAAATCTTCCATGATAATTGTACATTGTGTTAAATACGAAGGAAGCCTTGACATCTCTGATGCCTGAGGCATGGGTTTCATTAAATGTATCTTCACAGTGTGCCTAGCTTCTAATTCTTAATACTGGTAATTAAGTCATCCAGATTTTTAATGAGAGCCTTGAACTTAACTGCCCTGGATCTTGATCCTGAAGTGTTTCTTTTTTAAAAGAACAGAAATCCGCTACATCCTTTTTATCTAGCATTCCCCTCATTGATAAAGCAAGCAACTAAAGAGGCCATAGTATAAAATGTGGTGATATTATGTTGAGGCTATAAAATAAGCAGTAAGGTAATGTGTGTAAATGCATGTTAGGAATTTGGATAGCAAAGCATGCAGAGAAGGTGTGTCGAATCTCTGACGAATAATTTTTCTTCATTCTTGGTGATCATCTAGTGCTGTTTTCGTCCTAAATTGTACAGTGGCCTTTGATCCCAAAGTCTAAATTACAAAATATAAAATGTAAGGAAGAAGTTGCTGTCAAACAGTTGTTCATCAGAAAACAAGATTATTCTATAAATCTTGGGCTGAATACTTCTTTCTACTTGTATGAGATGAGCATCACCTGTGTCCATGAGGTACAGAATCATCCACCTGGAAATAATTTTTCAGAAGCAGCTGCTGAGCAGGCAGCCAGATATTGTAATTGATTTGACCTAAGCAGAGAATTTCTGCACAGGCCAAAAGAAGGCTTTCTCCATAGTCATTCCCTTAATTTAAGAAAAGAGAGAGGAAGCCAGCTCATTTAGCATAGATATGTATGTACACATGTGTGTGTGTATATACATAACACAGTTCAAGAGAAAAGAATAAGTACCCTATTGAACCAGAAAAGTAACAGCATGGTGCACTAATCTGTGGGCAGCTGGGAAGAGATTGCTTTCTGCAATATTCTGGGAGACACCTTAACAGAAACTGGCTTGAGCTAAGGAATGGGTTAATAAGTGCTGTTTGTATTGCTTGTTCCCATGCATAAACGTTCAGAAGTTTAGGGGCTTAGTTAACTGTTTGCCATTTCTGAATAGCATCAAGTAGAAACTAAATACTTATTTATATTTATTTTCCAACAGTGTAGACCTTACTGGAAAACATCTATCCTGTCGAAAGTGACTTTTTAAAGATGGGTGAAAAATGTCAAAATTTTGTGGTTTTCTTTTTAGGGTTCTGGGAACTGAAATTCAGCCTAAGGCTAAAAATGACACACCCAAATATGAAGTTCAGATAAAATCAGGCATTCTAAAAATACTTGAAGTTGTTCTAGCTTCTTTTAAGTGAAGCATGGTTAGTTATAAGAAATTCTTGTTTGGTAAACTGATTCCTGACTTTAGTCATGTCTGTTACTAGAATTGGTCAAAGCACCATTGAATCCTGAAGAAAAATGCAGTAAACTTTTCCATACTGTGTTTTAAAAGAACTATCTGTGAATTATACTGATCTTATGGGGAAAAAAAAAATCAAACTTCGAAGTAGATAAAGGCTGTAGTTATTAAAGTTGCATGCTTTAAAATCCAAGATTAGTTATTTTTCATCCTGTCGGTGGGAATTAGCACTCATGATGGTAGGGGGAGGTGGGGGGAATTGCTCTTATATTCAGCAAGAAAAGCCACAGAGAAATCCAATGACAAAAAAGTGAAGTTATGTAAGTTTGGGTTAGAAATGAGACAGTTTCTTATCGTCAAGCATAATTATGACTGGAGCAGTGACTTACCTAGACATGTGGCTGTTTCTTCACCACTTTGAATACTCTAAGTATGAATGAATATCATTATAAAAGAAGCTACGGCTCAAACACAAAACATGGTCTTCTGGCACAGGTTGTCAGCTATTTATCTTAGGAGAGTATTCCTTTAGAACTTGATGAATTTTGTGTATATGCTTTATGGATCATGTAAATAAAACAGTGTATAAAACGATGTATATGTGCATTTGAATGATGTAGCACATAGAGAAACTTGGTCCTGTGGATTTCATAAACTCCTCTTTTAGTTGCTTCCAATTCTCTGGGACAGTAATGGTAGGAAGATATCTCCAATATTGCCAGCATTGTTTTCTGGATTCCCCTGAACTACTTAGTGAAATTGTAGTGAGGCTGCTACCATGCTAAAATACTGTGGGATAATGAAATCTGAAGGGGAGCTTATGATATCAGTAAAACCAGATGGTATACGCAGGCAAATGTAATGAATTAACTGACATAAGTTAAAATTGATTGTTAGTATAATTTCCTCAATTTGCAGATACTTTAATAATGGATAATGCATAAAAACCCTTACCAAAATCGATTGGACAGTTCATACTGTGCAGTAACTTGAGACTTGTTTCTTTCTAAATAATTAAAAGACCAGACCTTTAATAAGCCTCTGCTTGATGTGTTTAACAGCCTACCTCATCAGACTCTCAACACTCATACAAAAAAAAAAAAGTCAGGACTGGAATTACTAGTGATGATGCTTCTGAAATTGGAGCTTAGTTGTATTTCTATTCTGTTGTACTAGGAGTATGAGAAATGCTACCTGTTTGTCCATGACAGAGCAACTGATTTCACCAACTGGAAATAGAGGTTACTTTGGTAAAAGAGTTGGCCTTGAGGATGATTTTTTTTCTTTAAAATAAGAATCTCAGAGGACATCATGTTCTCTTTAAGGTCAAACTGACATGAGCAAAAAAAAATCTAGTTGAGTTACAGAAAAATCTATTGTACTCTCTGTACAGATTCCTTAAAGGAGATGCCGAGTTTGACATCATGGAATTCAAAACAAAATCTGACTCTTGTTAACTGTGATTATAATATGTTATTTGTGTCAGCTAAGTACATAATGCCCCTAAAAGATTTTTATCATGGGATCTGTTGAGGTTGAGCTGTCTCTATAACAAAGTCTGAGAACATACTTTGATATTCATTAGATCCCTCTGAAAACTGTTAAATACTACAAGTCTGATACATTTTGGCTGTCGACATCCACTTAAAATAGGTATATATTTCTCTAAAATTATTATAGCTGAACAGCAGAAGTAATTTTAATTTATGACTAGCTTATTTGGTAGCTCCCTCTCTGGTAGCTAAACATATTGTGGGCACACAGGTCATGGAACAGTCTTGTTCTAGATGTTTCCTTAAAGGGAAACTTCCCAAGAAAGCTGTTGGGGCCCCAGCTGTCTCTGCTCACAGGTTGAACACTGGGCTCCAGCAGAGTTTAGCCCTCTTGTCTGTGGTGCCTGAGAAATGGGATGCAGTGCTGGTTGATTGGGAAGGCAGGATGGAATTACCTGCATGTCTGTGAGCCCCTGCAACATATCATGCAAGCAGTAGGGACAGTCCTCTGTTCATGGCTGGGCACAAACATTTTTCGGAGATGGGCAGAGCTTGCTTTGTGGCTCAACAACTGTCTTGGGTGCTGGACGTGTGCACGGCCTGGGCGAGTCCCTGTTCCGCATTGTGCCCAAGGCAGCATTTCTGGTCAATGCGGTGAAGCTTGCGGAAACTCGGGACGGGCAGTGCTAGGAACACCGCAGTTGGGATGAGCAACATTTGTGTGGGTGCTCACTGGCCCAATTTATACCTGTATAGGGCTTATTCTGAGTGCATTTCTAGCACATTTGAACTTCCTTTAAGAACAATTGTGAAATTTCCTGTAACTAATTTGAAAGCAGTAACTCCATTGCTAGATGATGTTCAAATGTTCTTGAAGAGCTTAGGGAGAATGACCAATTCCTGGAGCAGTGTCAGAACATTTTATTGAAAAACAGTGTATTCCTGAATGCGACTGTGGGGTGCTTTTTTATTTCGTGGTGGAATGTGGCATTCAAGAATGGAGATGTTACTGTTGAAAGGTAATTTTCCTAATCACCTCTTAGCTCTGAAACATACAGTAGGAACCAGATCATGGCTTGTGTCAGTGCTCAAATGTGTAGCTTTGTCACGCTGAAGTTGTTTATTGGAACAAAGTAGTTTTTATTGTGGATGAGCTTTTTGCTACAGGATGGAGATTATCATTCTCAAGACACTGAGAAGGGTTTGTCTGTAATTCTTCAAGTGCACTCATGGCACTCAAGCTGTTTTCAGTGAAAACTTCCTTAATAAAGCATGGTCTGTTATTATTAGAATTATTATTAGAATCCTGGTCAGAGTTAACAAAAATCTGAAGGATTTAAACACTATTTGGGAAAAAAATGGCTAGTATGGCTCTCATGTCATTTCATGTAACTGAAATAGTTACCTGCAGACGTGTGTTTAGAGACGCAAACAATGTGTTGCGTTGGCATTTGAGGTAAATGGAATGACATTTGACATAAATGAGCTATTTCAGGAAGATACAATTATTCAGCCTCATTTTAAAATCACTTTTGCTAAACTCATTCTTACAGACAAAAAAAAACACTTTGCATGGTATATAATCATCCTCAGAATTCTTCAGATGGTATCAGAAGGTATTTAATAATATTCACTATTATATTATGTATTTGGAGAACACATGGTCCTTTACAATGAATTTCCACAGCACGCAGTGCAGAAAGACCGAGTGGGTTTGCAGCTTTAAGGTGAATGACAGTAAGAGAAGTCATTTAAAGAAAAAACTACTTGATTTGTGAGTGTATGATCTGCACTAGATACCACGCTTAATCGCATCTTCTCCCGTTTTATAGACAGATTAGGGGTCGGGGTGGAGGAAAAGCCATTTTCTCTTAAAAAATAGCTGTGGAGTAAGTAATCATATTACATCTCTTCCCTGTCAAATCTGTGCAGTAATGGAGCTCTGTGCCTGCTTCACAGAAACAAACCAAATACATGGGTTAGTTTTGCATCTTGAAAGATAAAGCCTCTGACAAGCTAAGGATTGAATTAAAATGTAACCCAATCTAGTCTAAGAACAACCTGTAGAAACCTAGAGTTTTAGTCACTGAAGCCAAGGGGAGCATATCAGCTTTATCTCTGCACTAAATCAGGCAGCTAGTCTTTAGATGTAGAAAGTTAATTTTGCATAATTGTGGCTACGTAGAAATTCAGTGAGAATAAGATGAAGGTTTGAGCTGCTAATTTACAGGGCACAAATCCAAAAATTGTCATTTTTACTCTAAGTTATTTACTACTTTTTTAAAAACAGTTCATCACGATTTGCTTGGTGACTGAGAAGAGATGTTCCCACTTAACATACATACCCCTGCGTACAATTAATCTCTGAACTAACGTTTGGAGGAATAAATCTTATTTGAAATCTTTAGTGTAAATTAAGCTAAAAGTCATGATTTTAAAAAGCATTTCCTATTTAGCAAATGTTTTGATGCTGAGTCAGTGTTGCATAACTGACATTAGGAGGAAAGAAGTATTACCCGTATCTACTTCTACTCTACTGCAGATATTTTTTTTCCTCAAGAATGAATTTTGAGGCCTGAGTAGCCAGGCTCCATTGTGCAATTGCAACACTGTATGGGTGAAACTGTGGCAGAAGGTAATTGCTTATGCAGCTTTTATAAAAGAGTTCACCAGACTACAGATTAGTATTTTCAGAATGGAGTGGCAAGAGTGAGGGATGTGTTATTTTTTAAAAACTAGAAGAATATAAATTAAACATACCTATTGAAACAAAGACTACAAGTGAGAAGCTTGTTTCTTTTCTAAACTCAATTATCTATGTAATGAAATTAAGCACTTCTGAAATATGTTTCATCCAGGCATGTATGTCTTTATACTTCAAAATGCTGTTTTAAGTCTTGCATAGGTGGTTTGGATTTCTTATTTTTGTTGCCTGAATAATGGAATGGCTTGGTTTGGAAGTAACCTTAAAGATAATCTATTTTCAGATTGCTCTGCAGTTTTCGGGATTATCAGGCACCAAACTGGGTGCCATCCAACCTGGCCTTGAATGCCTCTAGGGATGGGGCATCCACAGTTTCTCTGGGCAGCCTTTGCTGACACAATACCTCCCTCTCAGTGAAATATTTCCCCTTGACATCTACTCTAAATCTTCTCTCATTTAAAATCATTCTGCTTTGTCCTATTACTCTCTGCCCATGTAAAATGTTGACTTCCCTCCTGCTTCTTCTGAGCCTTCTCTTGTCCAGTCTGACCAAGCTCGTCTTCATAGCAGAGCTGCTCCAGCCCTCTGAGCATCTTTGTGGCCCTCCTCTGGACCTGCTCCAGCAGCTCCATGTCTCTGTTGCTCTGGAGGACCCAGGCCTGAATGGAGATCTCTAGATAGAACCTCATAAGTGCAGCCTCCTCTTCCTCAGACAAAACAGCCCCTGTTCCCTCAGTCTCTCCTTGGAAGGCATGTTCTCCAAACCCTTTGCAAGCTTGCTTGTGTTTGTATAGAATTCAAATTAAATTTCCACTTTCCAACGTAGCAGACAGTACCAAAGCCAGTGTAGTCCCTTGCAGGACTCCCCTTTGACATACCTTTCTTGCCTGACAGTAAGCATCTGATAGTTACTCTCTGAATATTATCTTCCAACCACTATCAAAATCCTTATAAAAATCAAGGAGTAACATCTACTTCTTCCCCACTGCCCATCTGCTGCCAATGGCAAATCATGTCAGATCAGTCCAGTTCCTTTCTCTTACAGGCTAATGTCGAGTGTGGACATGTCAATTGCCATGTTTCTTCTGGGCATTTCTAAAGTTTGCAAGTACTTTGCCTGATGGAGCAGTTAGGCAGGCTAGCATATATTCTTTCTGTGTTCTGTCTCTATTAAAGCATCTATTGATATAGCAGTGTGCTTGAAATAGTATACATTTTATGTCAGAAAGCATCTAGAAGTTTTACAGCTGGCTATATGAATCTTTAAACAAACTGGCAAAAGTTTGTGGGAGTGTATTACTTTATGCGAGGGCCTGAGCTTACAGACACCAACAGTTCAGTTTTCCTCAGAAACAGCAGACGATAGCTACAACTGGGACCTCTGAAGCAAAGCCTATACAAGAGCTAAATATGAGTCACTAGAAACCATTTTACAGCCCAGTAAGCATTGCCAGTGCTTACTTCAAGCTTTTACTTACACAAATAAATCGGCTGATTCAAGACTGTTCAGGGCTTTCTTCTCCTGTAACTCTTAATTTAGTAAAAATAGTCCAGTATGGTAAGACACAAAATAAAAGGTGATCCATTTTTTGAATTAATAGCTGTCAGTTCTGAAATGAGGGAAGAAGTGATGGCAAGAAGGCAAAAATTTTAATATGGTCTCCCATGTTAAAATATTTTGTTATTAGATACAGAATATGGAATTCCAAACTAACAGCTGTTGGCTATAAAGAGTCCATGGAAATGGATTTCTGTGTATTTCTATGTAGGTTGCTCTGAAAGTAATGCCTCCTATTTATTTCCGTGGAAACTACAACAGATACGAAGAGTACAATAACAATATTTGATAGAGGAAATTCTCAGCTACGAAACATTACTTTTCAACATAGTAACTATCGTTAGCTGGTTGATGCAGATGAACTGATCAAGATGTTCTTTTTGTGGTGTCACAGCTGTGCATGGCAGTCTAATATGAGAAGAACTGGATTCTGCTCAGATACAAAAAGTATTTTATGGGAGAGCCTGTTTAGCACTAAGTTTTAAAACGTTTTAAATTATGATGACATGTAATCTCAATCATTTGTCACAAGTATTCATAAATGTTCTCTCAAACATTTAAAGCTGTTGTCCATCTAAGAATCCGTTTGCTTATGCTTGTGTTCTGCAGAGCACCTACCTGTTGTTGCACTCAGGGCTTGTTTTGACCCTATGAAGAAAGGAAGTAAGTGAATAGTCAGTATGACTTACTGTTTGGTTGGAAAGAGTTTTGCATGTTACTTTGAAGGCGGAAGTTGATTCACTTGAATTTGGCCATCAGAACATATGTAAGCAACAATGTGGTCAGCTTTGGTAGTTAATAATAAGTGTGATAGTTCCAATGTGTAAGGTATCAGCTGGAACCTACCTTGTAAGGTTGATATGTTGATAATTGGGAAATAAATTATCTTCCATAAAAATTTCAGACCCAATTTTCTTTCAGTTGAGGTCCACATTTGAGCATTCAGCTCTAGAGAATGAACACAAAGTTCTCTTCCCGCTTTGTCCTCAAGCCCTGAAGAATTAGGTAATCTCTCCTGTGGTACTGTAGACAACATGAAGCCATTGGTGTCTTTCTTGTTCCTTCTTCCTTTCTTTCCTAGGGGAAAGCATGCTTTTTACAGAAATAAGACACTTCAATTCTGTCAGTTCCCTTTTTGCCTCTATCCTAAACAGTTAAGCTGCTATGAGCCATACTTGGTCTCGTAATGAATTCAAAGGTAAAATCAGCACTTATCACGTACAGTGCTTCCTTTAACGCATTTGGAAACTCCACGCAGTGTGGCTAGCAGCATCCTTACCTTGCTTTACACTTCTGAAATGGAAAAAAAAAATGTATTTAACTTTACATAAACTGTGAAAATTTAAGCACATGTAAAGAAAGAATGTCTGCCTGGGATGCTGGTAAAACTGAAATGTGCACTTCAGTATATGCATGCTGGATAACTGCATCATAAATAAAATGCCTTTCCTTTATTGTTTTAAACTGGACACATCTTACAAATAACTCCTGAGCAGCATGTCACGTCAAAAAATATAGCTAACCAGCAGCAATGCTTTTAGTTGCACAGCTCCAGTTTGGCTTTGGCTGTATTACTGCCATTGTCTATCAAACAATCTGTTTAAAAACTTATTCAGCCCATACTTACATATACAATTATCAGCACCTGACTGTAACTTACACATGTCCAAAGTGAGTGTAGATACTTAGATGGAAGCACTGCCTGTAAACAGAAGAATTAACCTGTCATCTAGGTCATTTTTTTTTTTTTTTAATCTGTTTTATTTTAAAAAAGCACAGTCATTTGTCTTACAAATCAGTGGTTAGTTGTAGTGCTTAATATATACTTCACGTAATAATTAATTAGGCTAAATGCTTTTTGTCTTATTGACCTAAACATAAGATGCCACTTGGACCACCTAGAATCTATAAACACACTTTTCTTTTGAATTAATTGGTTGCAGCTGAAGGTACAACTTGATCCAGGAGATTTCTGTTGGGGTTTTGTGAGTTCGAATCATTTCAACTTGCATCTTTGTCCTGTGTAAATCTTCAGCACATGCGTTAAACACCTATAACATTGAATTATTAGAATCATAGAATCGTTTGAGTTGGAAGGGACCTTGCAAGGTCATCTAGTCTGTCTCCCCTGCAGTGAACAGAGGCATCTACAGCTTTTGATTTTTACATGATTGATTCTTAGGCAATCAGTTTCAATCTACTTAAGTTGAAGTTCTAATATGTGATAGAGCTATTTAATCAGAAAACTTGCAATAAATGGCCTAACCCTAAACCCCAGATTATCTTGACAGAAAATATACTGGCAAAGTATTAACCAGCTTTACGGAGTCTGTATTTATCTAGTTTTCTTCCCTTCTGATAATAGATGAAGGATTTGACTTCAGCCTGAATCGTGATCTTATATACAATATCCTGTGTTATCTGGGTATCTCCCAGTTACAAATGTCTGCATGACTGAGAGTTTATTTTGTTCTCAATCCCATGTGTTTGGTCCCTCTCACTCCCTTCAATACCTTGACCAGAAATATGATTTCTTAAGTATGATAATTGATATTCTAATCTAAAATTCAGATTCATTTTACGTACAGTACTGTGTGTCAAGAAAATATTAAATGAAGAAAGAACATAGTTTGGATGCAAAAGACCTTGTCCCTGCTTTCACAATTTAGTCTGAAGGCCTCCAGTTCAACAGCATATGAGCAAGTAATAATCCCATATATTTCAGTGGGAAAATCAGAACTTGGTTTTGCGTTCTTTAGTGAAGGTAGTGTAGGTAGTCCAAAGCTGCTGCCAGTGAAGTTTGAAGCACGAGATTAAGTTTTTTCTAAATCTGTAGTGCAAATTCAAAACCCCCAGAGTATGGCCATGTGTTTCTCTGTAAAATGCTTTCATTGTGCGATAAAGGCAAGGGTCTGAAAAGTTATCAAAGCAGCTTTGCATAAGAGAATGAAGTTTGTTTGTTTTTAAAGGAGGAGGAAAAAAGATCCTCTACAATATGGGCATGTGATTGGAGAATAATGTGTGGATCTATTGATGGGAAATTAGCGACTTGTGTGCTTGTAAGCAGTTCAACTCTATACTGTAAGTTCTGTGGCAAACTTTATCTTTGAATTTTTAACATATGGACATCCATCATAGCATTCGTGCGAGACCATTTTTCTTCATGATACCAGATAGTTAAAAACACTGAAAAAAGCAGTGGAGAATAGAGATCTCTAGTTGCTCTAAGCAAGGAGCTGCGTTTATAGCAGCTAAAACTCACGGCCAATATGAGAAGCAGGGCAGTGCAGAAAGCCCATTGGGAGCATAGAGACTGAGGAGTGAGAGTGTGAACTGGGAAGGCAGCTGGTGTGATTTCAGAAATGTACAGTCACCTCTTCCCTGTAAAGGGTTGGGGAGATCATTCTTAAGTAAGGAAGATTCAGCATTTCAAAAACACATCTTGGATCAATTTTTATTTCACTTTTTTCCATGAGAACATCTTAACATCACCATTCCACTGCCCAGGGCTGCGTGGTCAACAGGAGCCTGAGGGATCAAAGGTGGGGTGGTTCCACAGCTCCTCTCAGCTTGTCCAGTTCCTCTGGGAAGGGTCTGGCCCATGGTGAGATAAAACTGGATAAAGGAATGAGAAGTGAGGAGATAACTATTAATGAAAGAGACCTTCTTCCCTGTCTACAGCCCTGGGATGCTGCACAGCACCCTTGTGCAATGTTTGATATACTGACTCTTTCAAGTCACATTCCCAGTCGCTAGTGGTTGTGGTAAAGC
This sequence comes from Centrocercus urophasianus, assembly GCF_019232065.1. Taxonomy (NCBI): domain Eukaryota; kingdom Metazoa; phylum Chordata; class Aves; order Galliformes; family Phasianidae; genus Centrocercus; species Centrocercus urophasianus. Next base: position 14,976,437 of record NW_024884744.1, on the reverse strand, counting down.
AAGCAACCGCAATTAAGAAGCTCTTCAGCCAATGAAAATCTGAATTTAAAATAATAATGGAAAAAAAAAAAAAGCTGGATCTGGCAGAGTACTTAGATATGTGCATAAATCCAAAAGATCTGACTTTGCAGAGGTTTTGTTTTCTTCAAGTGATAATGTTTTTGGCATGCAAAGCCTGATTGTTTCACAAGGCCACAGGGGCCAGTGCTCATTACTGGGGCCAACATCTTACATAATGCTCACACATCGCCTCAGCTCCTCTGGCTGGGCTGGAGCTGTGGGCACGGTTTAGAGTAACAGCCTGTGTGCAGCCCTGACCCGCTGAAGTTCTTTAGAAATAATGTTATAGCCTTGGCCTCCAGAAAGGCAGATCTTTTTCAAGGGGACTTAGGAACTCAGTAAAAGTTAGATTTTGAAGGCTTCTGGCTCTTTGAAATTTTAACCTTCCAGGCTCACGCTTGGGACATGTGACTACGTTATGTAGTTGTTTCTTTGATAATTTCCCTGTAGAAAGTTAACCTTATTTTCCAACTAGGAAAAATAAAGATTCATACTGTCCCTTGTATATTTGTAAGCTCACATTGGAGTCCTCAACTGTACAGTTCTGTTGCTGAGTAAAGACTTGGAAGCACTGACCTAGCCACCTTTCTACGCGTGGCTCGTACTTCTCAGAAATCAGTGTGTCAAGGCATTGCACAGAACAGCTGCTATGTTTCTTATACTTTAAGAAAACCTTTATAATTTCTAAGATATGCAATACAAAACCTTAGATACAAACCAGGCTACCAAACCCAAAATGAGCTGTAGTAATTGCATGGTTTATAAAACAAGTGGGAATGAGGAATCTGAGTTCCAGCTATCAGGCTATAAGGCAAAAGTGAAATTAAGCGATGCAAGAAATTTGATTGTATCTAATAATTTCAGGTTCCAGAATTCACTTAAACTAAAGTAAATTGGCTGTAGTGTACTCATGGGTCCCCATTAGTGTTTTATGGACAATATAAGGGCCCTGGATGTCCTCTCTCTCTACCCATGAGTACTACATGTGTCTTCAATCAACTAGTACACTTCCATTAAAATAGTTAAATTCCACTGTTGGGGAATCTTGATCACACTGTGACGTGCTACAGCTGTGAAATCACCTAGATCTTCTATTTTTCAAGGTTAACATTCCTTACAGCACGTATGGAAGGTCTTTAAGGACTGTTAGTTGCAGCTGGTATAGTCTCTGGAAAACAGAAATAGCAATGCTCTTTTGGTTGAATTCCAACTTCTTCCTAACAAGCCTGGTTGATTGTGTCACAGTATCAGCAACATCTCACTGGAAGATAATCAATAGCATTATCACAGTAACAAAGTTTTCAATTACTGTATAATTGCTGTAATCCCAATTGTTCTTCCTGGAGTAGGATACATTCTGATTTTAAATCCTTTTATGATAAACTGTTAGTAATTTTTTTTTTTTTTTAGATGCTTTTTCTGTTGCTTTTCCTGGCATCTGCCAGGAAGTTGGTATTCTGCTTTATAAAGCAACATTACTTCATAGTAACAGATTACTTTATATAATCTACTAAGGAAACCAATTGTTTCACAGTAACTTCTAGGCAGCCTTTTGTAACACAAGGAAGATGCCTTTTTAGCTATTAGGGCTGTAACTCTCATTGAGACTGGCAGTTGCTTTATATTTGTCAGACACAAAACACTGAGTTCTAGGTAAAATAAATATGGATAAAATGTCTTTAGGTTTACAAGTAAATCTTTGTAAGAGGTGCGGCAACTTGGTGGAATTGGAAATAATGGTACAATGTCCTCATACTGCAGTGCAGTAAAGAATTCAAGCTTTGTGTTTGTGCATGCAGGAACATGAAAGCATGTATGTACCTGCATGTCTGTATAGGCACGAGTTTATCTGTGCACAGGGGGAATTGTTGGCATTAGGTTGTGTCCTCAAGAAACTGTGTAATGGGCAAATATAAAAATCTGAAAAATTATTTAGTTTACACTAATAAAGATTTCCTCAGTTGTCACTTAGCTTTCTCTCATTCAGGAGTGTTTCTCATATTTCTTGGATTGTGTTCAGTAAGTAGGGATGGTTCTGTGGATGTTGGTGATAGTGTATTCTCAAAAAAGAAAAAAAAAAAAAGCACTATCATGGTTACAATCCACAATGAATCATTAATTCTTCTGTAGAGTATCATCGCTTATCCAGAAAGATATGTTAAGTCTAATTTTCCAGTGCAAAATATGTTTTCTAGTGACCTGTTAGCATCTATGAATTTAAATGGGCATATTTGTAGTTTGTGATTTTCCTAACGAAATTATAAACATAGCTAGAAAAATGCTATTTGCCTAAACACGTCATTGGCTCTTCAAGTGTGAGAGATGAACTGCGGGAAGTAAAATAAATGTGACAACTTTTTCTGCTGTAGTTGTAGTTCATGCAGGTTTTGAAGAATTCAACCCTATCAAAAAATTATCAGACCAAAATTTCCCTGGACGTCGAATTCATAAACTGGGCGGGATTTCTAGTCACACACAATTTGTCCCATGAAGACCAAGAGAAGCCCCATACTTAATTTAGTGCTAGCCCAGTTACTGAAGTTACTGGAAATGTGAAATTGTAATTATAAGTTGCAAATCTTCACCTAGGAATACTTCTGTCCCTGTCCCTAGTTTATAGCTGAACCAGTTTGTTGTTGTTTTTTTTCTTCTCCAAAACAGCTTGTACAGAGAAGTTGTGCACATCCTTTCATTTGAAGCGCTCAAAGCTGTGTTGGACAGCACTTAGAGCAACCTGATCTAATGGAAAAAAATTGTACTTGCCCATGCCGGGGGGGTGTTGAACAGAGTGTGCCTTTAAGAGTCGCTTGCAACCCAAACCATTATATGATTCCATGATTTGTTAATGCAACTCCTCCTGTCCCTTGTGCAGCCATTGACACTTTACCTTCTGTTTAAACAAACAATACAATCTAAATGATTTTAGTTGCAAGTCTTAAATATAGAACGACAAAAAGGAGCAAAACCAAGCTGCTTCACGAGCATGTGACTACAGAAATCTGGTGTCCTACAGATGTTTCCTGTGTGGATTCTCCGATATGCAATAAAGAGTGAGCTGTTTGCCTCCACCCCTCTGCTTATTTTTACTGAATTTGTGGAAATTCAGTGTCTTTGGGCTTTCTTTTGAAATGATCCAGTGGGTACAAATGTTACTGGGGTAGACTGATGTGCTTGTGCACACAACATGATTGCATAAATTTAATTCCTTTAGGAAATAAGACTAAAACAAGTTGTTTTTTTTTTTTCTTTTTCTTTTTTTTTCCAGCATTCCTAACGATCAGTATAGACAAGGCTCAGTATAGTCTGGTGCAGCAGTATTGCCGTTTTGTTTCAGGATCTGTTTGGTTGCAGAACTTTATGCTTAGTCAGAGTGCTTTTGGGTTTTGATGTTTGATAGAATGTGTAAGGTATTGAATACCATGGCACAAGCTAGTTCAAATTATTTCATTTCTTATGTGAAACCAGGGCTTGTCTTTAGAACCAAAAATGCAGTTATTGAAGATGAACAGTCAGAGCCTGAATCATTGGTGCCTTCTCACAACAAGGTGCAAAATGTACAGCAGAAGGTGAAGTATCTGGGTGTAAGAGACCTGTATTTACATGTACTTGGTGGCTCGATTCAGTTTTTCATTGTGCAACACAAAATAAGACTGTGTTCCTGTATACTGCTATGTAATGTGGTTTAGAAATTAAAGGTTGTGGGAGCAGCAAGAGGATTGATTTTAGGTACCTTGAACAAAGAAAAACACCATGTCCATTTTTGAAACAGTGTTTATTGAGAATGGGGATAGGAGAGAGGAGGTGCAGTGGAGGATACTAGGCAGACCCACAGCTTTCTGGAGCAGCACTGTGCTGACTAGGCAGGCTACTCTGGTCCCTAGCTGGCAGTAGATTCTTGTCATCAGTAATCGCTAACATTCATACCTTTGCATGTGGAGGTCAGAGGACTACATTTGCAGCACTATTCTCTCCCTTCTCTCACAGCTAATTCAGGCCTAAAGGAAAGAACTTGTGGTATAAAAGTGAAATACAAAGGCAGCACTGTGGTACATTCATTTAATTTCTTCAGGAATTATAGCCCTCCTTTGTTCATACAAAAGGTTGAAATAAGTGAAATTTACTATCTTCTGTTCTATTTGGAAAGAAAGAGAGTTGAAGTGAGAATCAAGACTCATGCCTATCTGAAATGCGAATATTGAGACAGTTTAAATAAAACAGTTTTAATGAAGGGCGATGGATAGTTCAATAGGCTTTGCAGGCAGTTTTCTTGTCTGAAATGCTAAACATTCAATCTTTCTCTGCCAGAGAAACACAAAGAGTCTTGGCCCTGTGATTGTGGAATAAAAGGATCTTCCCTAAAGACCTCAGCAAGGCAAGCTTTGCAGGGTCACTGAATGGATTAATGAACACTCTTAGCACCTCTGGTTTTATATGCGGACTTAGAGAAGTAATCCTACAAGTGATGTTTCCTATCCTATTTACTACTGCAGGGTCATGCTCCTCTTAGAGACACTATAATGTGTTGCGTGAGGAGGATGAAGCCCCAAATACAAAATACTTATTGGTATTTTTAATTTCTGATATGTATCTTTAACGTGATGATAAGATTTGTGAGGAGATTCCTAGTTTTTGGAGCATGGGCAAGAGAATGCAAAGAAAGCTGTGAATATCACGTTCAAATGAGCAAAGAAGGTGTGTGCTGGGGGCGAGAGGTACAGGAGAGTGTCAAAAGGCAGGTGCAATATAGCTTGTAAGAAAAACAAAACCCAAAAACCTTTGAAATCAGCAGAACTACCTGTGTAATAACATAGACATCAGGCTTGTTGACACGGCCCATCAGTGGCTTTGAAGTGGCCGCTAAGTTTGTGTTCCAGTGGGGCTGTTCTGGGGTTCTGTGTATCTCCAAAACGTCTGCTGAGTTTCAGGCACACTGGTTCTCCTTCAGGTCAGACTGCATGTATGCATGGGGTACTGCATGCTCTCTGTGGTTTCCCAGAGTTCAGTCAACAGCACTCAGCACAGTGCTGCATAAGAACCTTGTTGATTTTGGCTGCGTTTTTGTCTTGGGTCAAAATTACAGTCATCTTCTTTGCCAGAGTCCTTGTCTTTCACTTAGTCTTGAGTCAAATTTGGTCAGCCTTTTGTCTTTTTCTGTAGCAATTCTGTGGAAGCATCTATGTTGTGGGATAACTTACTGTGTTAAGGGTGAGTTTTGTGTCTCTGACAGGAGCAGTCAGGTCTGAGAACTATGCACAGATCTGTGAAGAAACTCAGGGAGATGCCTGTGTCCTAGAGCTGCTATATGAATGGAATGTGCTAATGTCTGCTGGGTGATTGGTACTTAAACAGAGAAATGTTTTGGGCCAGCACAGCCTCAACACCCTAGGGATGTACAAGTATCGAGGCAGCATAGGACAGAAAGTGTTATTAAGCAAAGGGCTCGTGGCAGCAGAACAGCTAGGTTCCACGGGGAACAAACTCCCTGAAAAAAGTGGATTAGTGCATGCGCTAGCTACTTTAATGCAAGCTAACCACAGTTAAAGTGGTTCAACAACCCAATGTAGACATGGCCTAAAGCAATGCAATAACATTTCCTTCTTTTCCAGGCCATTTGTGGTTGTGTTGGCAGGTAATATAATCCTGGAGGTGGAAAAATTACTGCAGAAATTGGGAAGGGAAGTCAATGTTAACGATATTGTTAGCGTTTTCATTGCAGTATCAACATTTACAATATAATACTTTGGGTCCAGAAAAATCAAAGTTTGGACACACGACCTCAATCCCAGGAATACATAATCCTCAAAGGCAAGGAATTTCTTTTACTAGTACATGGAATATTTTTGTATAATTTGTTTTGCGGTGTTATAAGCATAAGTAATTTAGACCTGAAGAATGAAACCTATGTCCCTTGCTTCTCACTATATACCATCTATTTTTCAACATATCTCAGCACTAGCTATTTGCATTTGGGAAAAGAAACTTCATATATTTCAGTGCTCTATATTTATAGGTTCATAAGACTTCTAAGTGGCCCTTTAATAACTTAATTCATTTTATGTTATCAGTTTTCTGATGCCTTCTGCAGGATTGTATTTTTAATTGCTTGTACGGTTCCCTGATGGGTTCAGTGTCAGGGTTGCTTGTCATTACAATAAATTAATTAAATGATTGCCATTAAAGATTATATAATGCCATGGAAAAAGGCGTTTTTCAGCCTGGGGCGTAGGGAATTGAAAATGCAGATGATTCTGGTGTGGTAGCAGAGGACTTTGTTATCAAGGTGGAACCAAAACATCCTCTTCTACTCTGTCAGTACTAAGTTGGGTCATTAGGTTTTGGTGGCCTTGAGGGGTGTACTGGACATTTTCTCTCCTCACAGAGAATCTCCAAATACTTGTAAACACCGCAAAAGAAAAAATAAAGAATTTGGCCTCGGAAATATCCATCTCCTACAAACTTGTGATTTATCACCACAAGGCAAACATCAAGTGTTGTTTTGCCTTTTATTTTCATCCTTCAAAGTCAAAATGTGGATATCACAGTTCATACCTTCACATGGGTGTAACAGCTGCATCCTGCCAGTATAATCTTCCATGTTACCTGTGAAGTGTGTTTCTGGCAGACTTCAACATTTATTTTTAATTTTTCGTTTCATCTGGTTCAGTCATTTTTGAAAGCCTACACACGAGAGAGGCTAGTAGAGTACCTGCTCTGAAGTGGCCCCTGAAGCACTGATTCACCTCATTTTGTTGATCTATCTGTGCCAAAAAGGTTTGATGTCCAAAACACCTTCTGTGAAAATGGATAATCCCCAGCTAGAAAACAGTCTTCTATAGCTAAAGACAAGCAAAATGTCAGCATTGCGCCTGTAGCATCTAAATCTCACTAGTTTCCTTTAAAGACTGAAAGCCCAGTCCAGCAGGATGGTTCACTGACCTTTCAGCAGAGTAATTGCAATTTAGGTAATAGCACTGGTCATTTAAACTATTTTTTTTCCTTAACTTTGTTTCATTGAAAGTGGCATTTGAGGTAGATTAAGGAACATGAGGAAGAGCACAGGAGAGAACTAGAGTCACAGAAACTAAGTGTTGTAATGTACGAGCTGCCTACGAAGTTAGTCTATACTGGAATGAGAAATGAGGGTGTATTTTGTCTCATCTGTGCAGTGGGAACTTTATGAAAGTTTGTGTACTAGTGATCAAAATCAACTGTTGCTTCAGTCTGAAATAAAGAAGTACAGCACTGAGTAAACCTAAAGAAAGCATATAAATGCTTTTCTACTTAATTTTACATGAAAATGAAATCTATAACTTTGGCAGATTTGGCCAGAAAGAACTCTAAAAAGAAAACAATAGCAACAAAGAAACTGAGCTGATGGTTGCTTGCAAGGTACTGTGCTTTTATTGATCCATGTTAGGAGAACTGTGATTACATAACATCATTTCCTATTAACATTTCTAACCTGAGGTGTTTTGTATTAAGTGGTATTTATAATAACAAAACAGACATTGAAGTGTTTTCTTAAGAGTCTAGAGGGGAAAAAACGCTGATAATTGCAGTATTTGAGCTTAATACTTGAGGCTTACTTTCTTTCAATTAGTATGTTTTGTACTTAAGTATGTGCAAATAAGGTGCAACTTGACAAAGCTGAACTTACTCCACCTAGTTTATTTCACTCACTAAAAGTAAAAGGCACCTAGTTTCATTTCACTCATACTCAAAAAGTCTGCTAGGCTAGAAAGGAGCTAGAAGAGAATGACTGAAACAAATCAACAATCCTTAAAATGAAAAGTACAGAAATGCTGCTGGGTTCACAAAGCTGGTGGAGAGAAAGGATGATTCTTCATCCCTTACATGTTGCCCTTTAGACTCTGCACTGAGCCTAGTGTACTAAACACATAATTATGTATTGTATGGAAAAGATGACCTTTTCCCAGTGGTCTGTGCTAGTTAAAAGGGATAGGTTGTTCAAACTGCTCTATGGTCTTTCTATAAGCCCTAGTCATGAGTGGTGTACTCATTTGAATTAATGTCCAAAACCAAAGGAGAGCCCCTGGTTCAAACCCAGATACAGGAAACAGACTAGTAGAAATAGGAGGCAGAGACAAAGCTGTGCTTCAGTGTAGCATTATTTACAGTCATGGGGAAATAAAACTGAATGGAAGATAAAAGCCGAGTCATGGATATATTTCATTTTATAATCTCAAATTTGTATGCAGCTTGTATTACAGAATTAGATGTGTGTGTGATGACTCTGTTCTAAGCTTAGCTGTAGTAGTTTTTTGCTATCTTTGTATGTACTTCACAATGAATTGGATGAGCCAGGTGGTCAGGTGATATGAACAGATGCTTCTTCTGAAGTCCTTTGTGAGAATGGCAGTGAGCCTGACCACTCTGGCTTCTCTTGTCTATTTTTAAGTTCACTTCTACATTTTCACATTCAAACCATCTCACATAGTGATTAACTGGTTTAGTAATTCTGCAGGCTGCTTTTGAATCACGTTTGGGAAGGAACAAGAATACCTAGTAAGAAGAGGCATAGAGAAAATGCATTTGGAAGCAACTTCTTGGATGAGGCAGTCAGCAGATCAACTGCTCTCCCCATCTACTGTTTGCATTAGGTGACAATGAACATTGATAAGGGCAAAGTCCTCAGGAGAGAGACATCCCTAACTTTTTAATTCCAAATAAACACCCTTGCACCTGAATTGCCAGTGCCAGAGGTGCCAGCCAGCCATGTCTTGGCAGCTCTGCTGAGGAGAAAGCCACATGCTTCTGAGCTGTGTGCCCAGCCTGGCATCAAGTGCTGCCCTGTTACCCAGAGGAAAGCTGAACTGGCTGGATGGCAAAATCCTGGAGCTGTCATGTTTATTAAAGTGCTTCACCCCAGGAGAAGTCTGTTGTTTCTAGCTGGATGAAATATGAATCACATCAAGATTTTACTGCTTGCTGTATTCACTCTACCTTAAAGTAGTGTACAGCTTTGAAGAAAGGCTATGACTTGCAGCCAGTGATGATGGTTCTAGTCATTTTTATTTAGGTGATACTACTTTAAAGTAGGTGTACTCAGGCAAGAGAATACAGCAACTGAAAGATTTATTGATTTAAAAAAAAAAAAAAAAAAAAAAAAAAAAAAACACCACAAAAAAACACCAAAAAACTATGGAATTGAAATCAGATCTCTTTTTCTGGTGATGTTTGCTGTTTGGTTTTGTTTTAGTTATTTCTGACAAGCAAACTCAAGTGAAAAGTAAGCTTTTTCTTGTCATCAGAGGATGTTCTGATTGAAGCTTAGATGAAGATATGTTTTCCTTGATTCATTTGGAACTGTACAGTAACTATTGCAAGTCCCATTTGCTGATGAACAGCAAAAAGGTAGAATAAGCAATTTTCAAAGAGCTGCTAAGCTGAAACAGGGAGCAGATGAGATGGGAGTTTGTTTCCCTGTGGACTGAAAATTTGCATACGAAGTTAAACAGCCCAAAAGCATTGAACCCATATTATCGTAAGTTGACTCTGTTCCATATCTGCAGGGCCGGATATAGCTGTGGGGGATCTGATTCTGGCTACATTTACATAGGTATACATTCATGGTTCATCCACTGAAATTGATAGACTTTAATATAAATGAAACTCAAATCACTGCCAGAGAGATCAGACTTAGGCCCTAGGGTTTCTATGTACCTCTGGTGAGTCTGGCTGAGCCCATTTTTGCATAGACTTTCACCTCATATAACCCCATTATATTCACTGGGACCACACAAATGTAATTCAGGGAAAAGCTGGCACCACATTTCCTGAAATCCAGCCTGTGGACTCCAGTTTCTGGGTGGATAAGCACATATTCTAATTTCTCTTCTAAAAATTGCATGTAATTCATCATAGGAACAGAAGGCCTCTTTTTCCTCAATAGTATTTAGAACCTCTGACCCTTTTACACAGGAATATGAATTTGCCTTGGTGTCGCTACTTAAAAAAATTCCTTCCTCATTTTTTAATGTTTTAAGCCACATTTTGTGTCTCAAAATAAAAGAAGAAAATAGCTAGATGTGCTAGCACAACTGAAGAAGGCAGTCTTTTTAAGTAAAATTCTTAATTTTATTGATTCTCTTGAGTGTTTCCTTGACATTCACTTAGGAGATGAGAATTCTTTTGAGGACCAAATGTATTTGTTCTTTCGGAGGCCCGATAGCTAACAGAAAAGAGTTTGGTTAAATATTTATTTATTTGGCTATTTTTCATTAGAGCAATATATTCGTAGTAATTCTAATCCACCAAGAAGTACTACTTCATGGGGCAGAAATACTGTTCTATGGCTCTGCACAACAAAATAAGTGCATTTATTTCAGGTATCACAGTATACATTCGAAAGCAGTAGCTACATCACAAATGAACAACACTTACCAGCTGATGACTTGCATACTACTCTTTCCATATACTGAAGAGAGTATATTCAGTGTAATCTATTTTTTCTAATTTTTCTAGCTGAATGAAAGGCCCCCACAGAAAGTATTTTATACTTTGCCGCTGTGGGAAGCCAAATAATTTTACCTTCGTCTGTCTACATAGATTTTTCACAATAGCTCTCCTTTTGTTTGTGTTGTAGATATGAAGTTGCACCTGCTTATTTCCATGCCTAAGACTGGAGATTTATTTGTGTCCTGTAGTCCCCAGTGTAATAGCAGAGCCCTTCACACAGGCTGTTGTCCCTTCCTGGTGGGCACAGGAGGGGAGCACTTGGCCTAAGGCCCTGCCCCTGTCCTGGCTCCCTAGCACAGCGACCCGGGGATGATTCCAGTGAGCTAATGTGTTCTGGCAGCTTCGGGCAGCAAAAAGAAGCAGGCCACAAGAGAACCAGATATTACCAAGTGTAATTAATCCAGTAGAGATGCAAGCACTTAAAAAGGGAGTTATATTCCACAGAAACAGACTCTAAAGTTTGCTGAAAGCAAGGATAGTCACATCCACTGAAAGGAAACACATGATTAGAAAGAATAAAGAAGCCAACGTGGCAGGCAGTCCATTCTGTGCACAAAATAAGGCAGAGTAGGGTTTCAAAGAACCTGATTACTTATTTCTGCAGCATGTCGGCATTGTAGGTGCAAGGACTTCAGCTAAGGAAAAGCTTTATTTGCTCCTTGCTGATGCAATGTGGTACCGCCTGCTGGGACCTTCCAGTTTGGTTGATGGGACTCCTGCATTTCTTGAGAAGACCAGAACAGGAGCCAGAAGCCTGCAAAAAAAAAAAAAAAAAGTTTCATTTAAGCATACTCATTAAAGCCCATTTTGGGACTTACAGACATAGTTTAGTGGGTTGTATTGGAGGTAGGTGGACATTTGTTCTGGATGATCTTGTAGGTCTTTTCAAACCTTAATGATTCCATGATTATATTTCACATTTGAGAAATTCTTGCCAAGCACATGGGTTTTGGTGCCAGCTCTCCCAAGCTTTGCAGAGGTTTGGGCACTGGAGGATATCCAAGCACAGGCAAGGTAGCTCTGAGTGGATTACAGAAGTGATGTATCACAGGGCTCTTGAGATCATGTTTTGGCTATGTGAGAATGGGTACAGATCTCTTGGTGGCATATTTCATTCTTGAATCGTTTTTATTTCTGTCATGTTTGTAGCCTCACGTAATCAAAAGTTTAGAGATGGGAGGAAATGCTGCAGCACATTGTTCAGACTCCTTAAGCTGTGCACAGTCTGTTGCTGTGGTCCTGGTTCGGTTACCTAGGAAACAGCTGTAGGATGGAATTTATTTATTCTGTCTGAATATGTGCCTGTGATATATACACAAGGCTTATCCCGCTCATGGCTGTGGGAAATTAGTGAATGCTTGTATGTACTAGTAGGCTGATACCAGCTATCCCCACCTACATAAGGGCAATTATCAACACTGTTTAAATGGTTAATAAAAATTCTCTGTAATTCCTATAAGAAAAGGGTGAAGGAGGAAATGTTTAAATATGTTATCAAGCACATAAGATGTTGTGTCAGAGACAGAAGTCCCAGGAGACCAGAACTGTTGGAAGTAAGTAGGGCCTGGAGTCCAGCTGGCCTCCCCACAGAATATGGGGTGTGCTGCGAGCCAGGTAATGGCTGCCCTTGGCTCTTTGAAACCAGGAGTAGCATGGGGCAGAACTCCTCATCCAGTGAGTTTCTGAACGCATGCAGCCTTATTCGTAGAAGCCTTGGTACAACACCAGCTCCTGTGTGTGGGTAAGGGGGGGGGAGTGAGCAGAGGCAGAAGTACTTGTGCTTTGTGTCCTGACTGTTGGTTGTTAATGTATGGCACAAGGTAGTGATCCACACAATTTTCACTCTTCTATGTGCATCTCAACCATCCCAATCCATGCACAGCATCAGCTTCTATGCACTGGCATAGAAGCCTATGTTTCTAGGCTAGAAGCCATTTTCGGTTTTGTTCCAGCTCTCGGTGGGAACCATCACTCCCATGGCTCCTTTTCCTCGCCCATTTCACTTTTTTTTTTTTTTTTTTCCTGTTTAAGAATGCAATATGTTTCCCAGAGCATCTATTCCAACTTGCCCTGTGAATCTCAAGAAGGGAGAGGTCACCATCACTCCGTTGTTCCTCATTTTCCCAAGGCCCTTGCTCACGCTGACCACCATGTGGACAGCTTCTACCCTTGGTGAGCCAGCATCACACACCAGTGCTCACGCACTGTGTGATCTGCCTGACATATGCTCATGCGGGTTTCACATTTTATACTGCAGGGAAAAGTTAAACGGCAGACTGATTACAGCCTAGGCTTCATACAGAGTTGTTTAAATGGTCATTCAGACCCTGTCAGTAGTCCAGGAAGAGCCTTGCCAGCTCCAGAGCCAGGATAGCATGAGTGTAGAAGAGACAACCCATGTGTAGGTTTGGACCAATGCCCCTGAGTGAGGTTTTTCACTTCTGTTTCCCTTTGCGATTGTTGTAATTGGATGAAGGCAGAGCAACTGTGTCTATGTTTAGCAGTTGGTGTAGATGTGGCTTCACTGGACACCACCAACTTCTAAATCAGGGTATTTGGGACTCGGAGTCCCTGGGGCTGGAGCTGAACCTCCCACTGCACAGCACAGGAGCCCTGCCACCACTGCACCGTGTCATCAGCTGCAAGCACTGCGCCTGCAGGAGTGGTCAGGCTTCTGGCTGTGTTGCTTTAGCCAGTATGTTGAGAAGAAAATCTCATATTTCATTGTTTCAGTTAGATGATACAGGGAAATTTTGTGCGAATACCAACATTTTCAAAGGAATTTAGCAGTTTTAATAGTAAATAAGCCTTTGATGACTACCTACTTTAAATTCTCCCACAGGGTGCACCAAGTGCACCTCTCATCAAAGACCTCCCCAGCTGTGTTTTAGGTTGGTGACTTTCATCCTCCTTTCATAGCTGTGTTGTGGTGCTGCTACCGCTAAGTGCAAAGGCAGCTGTTTTCTGTGCTCTGGTTTATGCACCATGGAGTTCTGATTTTAAAAGGACTGAGCAAGAGGGAAGAAAAAGCAAACATGACCAACCCCTGTATTACTGTGCTTTTGTCTTTATTGGAGTGTTTTGGTATGTCTTCCAAAGACTATAAAGTACTTTACAAAGACACTAAAATTATGAGTCTTACTTTATGGGTGGTAAAACTGACTCCAAGTAAGAGAATAGCCTTGTGTTACACAGTGAGTCGAGAGCAGGAAGAGATTCCAAGTTTTTCTCTAACTTCACACTCTCCTCTTTAATTAGCATGTTATTTGTTATAAATAATATAAGCTTTTCTTGATACTACATTAGCATAAAGCAATCCAAACCTCTCTCAGAAATCATTTTTAAAAGCATAGGAAACTGTTAAACTCATAGCTCAAGCATACAGGAAATTAAAGCGTTTAAGAGGTTTATGAATTTAACAGATGGCAATCTCTCTCAGCTCTTGGTACATATGATGCTATGAGGTTTTTTAGGATGTTTATTTGAGAGGAATTCATTACGCTATTAGTGTAGAGTATTCTTAAGACAGTCTTGCTTTTGCCTCTAGATGGCTCACCTGGAACTGCCAATTGCAAAATTGTTAACCAAAAAGGAATTCGTAGAATATATTCTCATGTAACAATAGCTTGCTTTTCCAGCAGCAACGGAGAGTCAATCATGTAAACGTATTATATCTGTGTAAAAACATTCTGCCAAAATATTTTGCCTTTTGTAAGAACAAGAATAACAAATGGATTAAGGACAGAGCAGATTTATGAGTAAAGTAACTTTCTATTAGTCATTATCATGAGTCACATCCTAAAATATCTTGGGAAGGACTGTCTTTCTAACACTTAACCTGGTGCAGTCCTTGCTTTGGGTAGGGGATGTGTCAGACAGTGATCACCTTGTCATTTGTCTGTTTTATTTCTGCCCTGTAAATAAGGAGTGGGCTAGAATGCAGGCTACTGTATGTACTATGAAGACTTCAAGTAATACAGAAAATAATCATGACAATTGGTGCTTAACCTAACTGCAATTAAAAACCACAATAGCACTTAGGAAAGGAGCAAACAGGTTTTATTTATCTTGCTAATATGATTCATATGGTTTTGTGAAGGTCTGTATGAAGGTATGCATTTCTCATTACGTCCACGAAGGAATGGAAGCTGGTGACAGAAACAGTGAAACCCACCTTGAATTCAGAAAGGGCTGTGCAGATCGAAACTCCCCGCTTTGTGTTGTGAGAACTGCAGGGTGGAGGGGAGCAGTGTACAGATGCTGGGAATTTGATTCAGAGTGCTCAGGGGACAAAAAGCTCTACCGATACCACAGAAGCACATGCACTATTCTTGGGGCTCTCCTGTGCATCACAGGAGTGAGTAATTGCTTCCCCAATAATTTTATCTGATAAACTGTGTAGGTCCGTTAGGATTTTTCAGTGCTTTCTTGAGAGTGAGATAAAAATAATCAGGAAAGCCATTTACATCATACCATTCTCCTGACTGCAGCGGAGGCAGTATTTATCCTCTGCCCAACAGGAGCAGCCCCCTCTCTTCAGTGGCAGCCTGTGCCACTCCTGTTTGCATTCCACCTTTGTTCTCGGGAGGAACTCCCTTTGATGTGGATATGTATTCCACACACCAGGCGAGTGCGGAGCAGCCGATTGCAGCCCTCTGCGCTGCAGCCTGGGGAGCAGAACAGCTCTCCACGTCGTCCCTTGCATTTTAATAGTCAGGAGAAAGTGGAAATCTCCATTTTCTGAAATGGGCAGAATAAATAAAGGAATAAAAGGAAGGTCAGGTGATGCAGTAGGGATTTAACTCATCTGATCCTATTGTAATGTGTGCATTATTTTTATAATTCTGCTGTTCAGTGACACAAACATCTGAGTGGTATCTGAAATGTAAAGGGTGTAACCTCAGATTGCATTTATGTGACAGGGAGATTCATTGGACTCTGTGAGGGAAGAACTGGGACATACAAAGGTCATGGAGTGTGTGCCCGGATTTGCAAGGCCTTATAGTGAACAGGACTCATATATCTTGCAAATTCTCTTTGGGGAGAATTTTGTTAATATATAGACCAAACTGAAGGGGAAAGAGAGGGGGGAAGAGAGGAAAAAGAAGAAAATATCCCATGACATTCCTCACTGAAACCCAGTCCCATCTCATGTAAAGTATTTTTTTGTTTTACACTAGGAAGTTCATGTCCAAAATTAGGTGTTAAAAAGAGACTGAGTGCAAATAACTATTATGAACCATTAGGACTGTGTCTCTAGAAATAACATGCATGTCTCAGGGTGGTCCCATAACATACACCTGTCTGCTTGTGTCGTACCTCTCAGCCACAGGTCTTTCTCTGCGTACACAGAGATCTTACCTTCCTTCCTCAGATTCTGGACCTGGGGATCCTCTACTCATTGTCACTCACCTCCAAAAAATTGTCTCCTCTACCTCAACAAAGTGTTACAACACATTTCCCCAAACATGCATTTCGGTCTTCAGTCCATGATATCAAAGATGTTAGGTTTTTCTGCCTCCCAAATGTGAAATACTGAGGAACAACACCCAGAAGTGGCTCTGCTGTTATGTTTTGTTTTCTGTTGGGAAGAGGACTGCAGAGCCCATTCACTCCTTGTATTTTTCCCTACCTGCTCAGATGTGTAAGTTATGGGAAGGCTCAGGTAGGCTCCAACTGGAAGAACAACATGTTGAGGAGAAAAAAATTTGATCTCTTCCCACACTCCTGCAGCATTACTTCAAATCTGAAATCAGCCCAACCCACCTGCTATTCAAAAGAATTTGTCACAGCTCAGTACAACTGGCAAACCCAGCTCAAGAAAAGCCCAGAGCTACATTAACACAGAAACCAAATGTGTGCTGTCGGGTTGCTGTGTGGAAGGGAGGGTCCCTTTCGGTCAAGGGCAACAGCTGAACAGGGATGTGGCTGCCTGCACTGTCGCTACTGCGCCTTTTGTATGTACATAAAACTTTGGTTTCTAGGGGTTTGCAGGCCCAGGCATCCCCCTGACACCCAAACAAATAATCACAAATAAATAATGCATGAAGCTGTTGATAATAAAGCCAAAGAATGGCCATTCATAGAAATATGCACTACATCACTCCTACTGACTGTGTGGTGATTCATCACCACTTCCTGTCTTTTGCCTTTTATTCTTTTGCTTATCTCCACTCAGGGATCCCTTAAACGCTTTCCACCTAATTTTAGATATGCTTTTGTTTGAAAAGCTAGATCTTGGAAAAAGCCTTTTTCAATAGGAGTGTTTCCAATAAGTAGGTCACTGCGGTAAAGGGGTTAGATGTGCAGCCTTTGCTGACAAGATACTTTGTTTTGTAAAGCATTTAATGCTGCTTTAAAAAAAAAAAAAAAAAAAAAAAAAAAAAAAAAAAGGATACCCAGGGTATCCATTCGTTGATGTTTGGTGCTGGGCACAGTGTCTTTCTGACCAGCTCAAGAGAGACATTAAACCAGTGATGTATAGAACTATATTTATATTCGGAATAAATAGACTAAAAATATCCCTTCAAACAGAGTAAGGTGTAATTTTAAATTGTAGCACTTCCAAAGGGCTTTCACTGATATCAGACAGCCCAAGGCTCCAAGGGCTAGGACACTGCATTTTAATCAAATCACAGAAACCATTGCCACAAAATTGCAACCAAAATGTTTGTGTAATGTTATGTAGCTACGGAAACAAACTCAGACTTCTAGAATTACCTTATTGACTGGTTCATAGCAATGGTCTCGTCACAGGATTTTGGCAGTGCTATATATTGGACTGTGCAATTTTTCCTTTTGCCCCAGAGATGAGTGAACTTCATGTATCAGGAATGGTCAGACGCAAAGTGATACGGGAGGCCTGGTAACATCAGGCTGCTTAAAGATAAATTCCTACATAACGTTACACAACTCAGACAGGTAAATTGGACATTCTTGAAAGTGTACAAGAGCCATGTGGTGTTTGTAAGGGTGTTTCTCAATTATTTCATTACATAACTTTCATTACAGACTACTTTATTGATGTTCTTTGTATTTAGAGTGCAATTAAAGATACAGTTTTTGCCCATTTCTTTTAGAAAGTGTGAAATTGAAGTTACTAGGTTTTTTTAGAGGTAGTCGTTACATTAAAATAATTTATTCCTTAAGGCTTACTTGTGTTCTTCACTACTAAGTTCCATTTAGACCTTCCTTAAATACTGATATCTAGAAGTGCTTTGGGGATCAGAAGGTGTCTCTACCCTTCTTCTTCTCTCCCACCCCCCTCAATGAGAAAATAACAAAAATATTTGTATGGACTGTACTGTCTTGCTCTATGGGCTCCCTAAAACAGGGCAGTTTAATACAGGGTATTCATTTGCTCTGTGAAAAAAAGGCAAATAGTAAATGAGATGTTCATTATTTTTGCAGTGAATAACACAGGACTGTATTTTAGATGAAAGTCACTCTTTATGAACCAATAGGCAGTTATCAAAAATAAATATTCTATACCTCAGACATGCTGGAGATGAGTTTCAATATTATTTTCACATTTCTCTTTCTCTTTTTTAATCTGACATAAAATGTCATCAGTATCTATTGAAATCTGTATGTATAGAGATGGAGACCAGAACAGAATTGCATGTTGTTGAAAGAATACTTTTGCGGGGCATGTATTTAATAGCTGTGTTTGGGATGAAGAATACACAGTCTGCAGACTGGTTGCCCTGCTGGTGCTCATGGCCACACTGGGCCAACAGCTTTCTGTCAGCCCCAGTGGGCTGGCAGCTTTCAGTGTAGCTGCCTCCTCACTGGGCTTCCAAGGGAAGCTCCCAGCACTGGAAACTTGGCCACAGAGGAAGCTATGAAATATAAAGCAGCCCTCAGGCTTATATTTAGTCATCTGTCTTTATCATCCTTGGTAGGTTGTCTTTCTGACACTTGCAAAAGGTGTGAATGTAGCTGGTCAAACTCCTTATGACCAAATCCTTTTTCATTTGACCTCTATTACAAGTCATTAGCTTTCAGCAGATGGAAGTAGTTATACGTAGAGTCTTTACTACAGACAGTTATTCAGGTGACTGGGATACCTGAAGCTCACCAGGCTCCACTCTTCACTGCGCTACTCAGAGAACTGTTTTCATGTCTTCATCTCTTCTAGTGCAACTTTCAGCAGATGTTAGAGAAGAAATGCTTGTTTTTACTAATTTCCTATGCTCAAGAGAGTAGAAAGCAGTACCTAAACTCTCCCTCTATCTCCCAGGAAAACTAATACTAATCCCAAACATCACAGAAATCTCTGGAAAGCCAGGCTTGCTGGGGAGCTCAGGGAAAGCAACTTTCTGCGGAAACTTTGCGGATGAGGAGGCAGGAAAAACCCTTGGCACAGTGTCATGGGGAATCCAACAACCTATCTATTAATGGCATCCCTAAGAATTTCACTCTGATCTCTGATACTGTAGTAATTATTGTCTCTCTATATTTGCTAAACCTGCCAAGGAAGGCAGATGTAGGGAGTGCCATGAGTGAATCCAATACAGGATCAGAGGATCCTGGTTTGAGAAAGGGATGTACGATGTATCCAGCTCTTCCTGCCCTCTCTGACCTGTCAGGAAGGTGTAAACGTGAAGACATTGCTAGTTGTCCCTAAGCATGTGTTGGATTCCCTTTGGACCAGAGGATGTATAGGGTTGTGACATCTTCCACATGGTTTTTAAGAAAACATCTGTATCTTCAGCAGCCACACTGGGCTTCCTTTCCACATGCTTGCTCTCTATTATACTGGCATCTAGAAATGCTTACCAGATGCAAGCACAGCATGTATTGAGAAAGAAAAGAATTACCTGGCAAATTCTATAAGAAAGAATGAAATGTAATTCTTGGACTTCTCCACTCCAGAAATTCTGGAGACAGATACCTTAAAGTAATAGTAGGGTACTTCTGACTTACAAAAGAGTAGATTGTTGGTGCTGTCATCTGTTTCACAAATTAGAAACTCAAAGACATCAGAAATAATCAGCAGCTACTGCTCTTTAGAGACTTTTTTTTTAATACTGTTTGCCTATGTTACTGTCACCAGTGAGACTGTGTGAGAGATTTGTGACACTTTGCCTGAAGCACTGCTCATCCTTGGAGGTCCTCTATGCAGGAGAGAAGAAAAAGCTCCAACAATGCCTCAGAGCAGGAGCCTGAGGTTAGGGACGCCATCCTGTAGCCATGGCTCCTCTGTGTCAGATGCCCACACGTGACTTATTCTTGGTAGAAAAAGAATACAGCTAATCCTATTGACAAAGAAGTAAGATGCCATCTTACAGTGGAAAAATCATTAATGGGATGTGAACAAAGTGCAGCTGTAATCTCCTGCAATCCTATCCTTGCACAAGTTACAACCAGTTGAGGAGAGCTCATGTTAAGAGCAAGTACAGTCTGTAGGATAGAGGCTGACGAGCCAGGGCTGTATTATGCCCAGGTGGCAATTGATGTAGGCTTTCAAAAAAGTCTTTTGAAAAAGCTGAAGAGACTAAATTCTGTGAATTTCAACTGCCATTTTCTTTGCTGACTATGAAAATAAGGGAGTGGTGTATCTAACCCATAGCATTTTATTCATGACTGAAAGTAAGGGTATGTAATGTAGACAGATTGCCCTTTCAAACATAGTAAGTCTGGAATGTTTGATCATATTATTCTGTGTTCGTTTTCCATTTTGTTCTAGAGGCTGGATTTATGTTATGTAGAAGTGAGGGGAATGGTTGTTTGTAATGAAATCTTGAT
This sequence comes from Centrocercus urophasianus, assembly GCF_019232065.1. NCBI lineage: Eukaryota > Metazoa > Chordata > Aves > Galliformes > Phasianidae > Centrocercus > Centrocercus urophasianus. The sequence goes on along the minus strand of NW_024884744.1, from coordinate 14,956,148 downwards.
TGCTTCTGAATAAAACTCAGGAGGGTCATGGATTTGCATGATAAAGATGTATATTTGCAGCTACTCTTGGGTTTTGTTTACCACAGAATTGTTGCTGCTTTTCCTTAGAAATTACCTAAGTCATTACACTGCCTTTACACCTGTTACACCTTGAATATCTATTCTACAAGTCAAATGAAGACAATCTTGCAGATTACATTAGATTTATCTACTTTTTTTCAGGGCTTTTGGAAATATCCCGTAGCTTCTCTCTGAGAGAGATTTATTTTTAGTATTAAGTGCTGTTCTCAACAGCCTCCGTCCCCACTCTAACACCATACACCTAGCAAAGTCTAATTACCTAGTTAGTGAACCCTGCGTGGGGGAGCAGGCAGATGCTGTGAAGGTATTGGCATTTCTTATGCTGTGCATTATCCAAATTTTAAGTATGCACAGTGTCATCAGAGGAATTGGGTGTCTCCTGTCTTGGCTGTCTACTTAGGCTACCTTGGATTATTTCTGATGCTTTCTTGAATTTCTATAGCCATACACCTCCTCTGGAGTGAAACGTGATTCTTGCTTAAGACCCTTAGCTCCAAATTATAGTGCTTTCATTCCTAAAACCTGGAAAACATGTTGCTGGGTGTTGATTCCAGATTCAAAATCCTATGGGTCAGGATCAATAGCTCGTACCCACAAACCTGGGATTACACTGCTGAGAGGATGCAAATTGAAACTTGCTTACTTAAACCTTTCCCCTCTCATCTGCACCCTGCAGAATGGGAAAGCATTCCTAGTCTCTCATGGATGAGCTACAACACTACACAGTATTGTACATGAGCAATGAGGATTTACAGAAGGTTCATGATGTATTCAGGACTGCCAAAAGAAATGCCTGAAGTGCTGTTTATCTGCTTAAATTATTTCAATCACTTTTACTAGTGGTGTAGCATTAAGTTCCTTTCAATATTTTTATATATGCATTCAAAAATTCAGCAAGTCTTACAGAGATATCTTTTTATTTTAGAAATCTTTTATTTTAGGAATCTAGGAATATCTTTTATTTTAGAAATCTAATTCATTTGAAGTGTCTACTTCAGCTATATTTAAATATGGTTTAGATAAGTCTGTAAATACATAACAAAGGGGCAAAGACTGTGACCAAAATTAAATTTTGAAATGCAGTGGGCACTAACAGTTATTCTCAGCATTTATTCCTCACTGGGGCTCCATGCAAAATGATACAAAATACACTGGTAGAAATTCCCAGTTCTGGTGATTTCACAGAGCAAGTATAAAACATCAGCAGTGTACTAAATTATTTATTAAAAACAAAACTGATTTTTCAGTTCTTGTAATTTGCAGAAAAAGATAAGACAGAAAATGATATTACTAAAAAAGAAACACTCTGTATTAACCAGCTTTTCTCTTTCAATATTGACGCCTGCCTTAGGCACAGATCCTCTAAACACTTACTGTGATTTAACTTCAAGCAGAAAACTAGTCAGAAAATCTCTCTAATGGGATTATTCACGTGCTTACAGTTAGGAACACAAATATGTTTCCAGGCCTATGCATCTTCTGAAAAAGAGAATTCCAGGCCTTTAACCAAGACTCTGCTTCCTCTTGTACAGCCAAGGCAATTAGTGCTAGATTACTGTTCTGGGGAAACCATCTATGCAGTTATTTCCAACATTACTCAAATTGTAAGCCTTATTTCACTTGTTTTGCAGTCCTTCATGAATATTACCATATGATAAGAGCATTACAAATGAATGCCAATAAGAAAATGGCACGGCCATAAAAATTAGTTTTGCTTGTCTACAGCTGTGTGCTACATAAAAAGCACATCCATCTCACCAGGGCATAAGAAATCAGGAAGTTAGACGTTGTCTAAAAGCAACTCTAAATACCATTTTTTTTTTGTTTGTGCCAGTCAGATAATTAGCAGTGTGAGAGCTGTAAGTCAGCACAAAATGTTTCCGGTGACAAATGCTTACAGAGCTCCTCGGTTATGACTGCTTGGAGGCTACTCACCAGTGAGTGTGAACAGTGGTGAATTACAGAGAGGCTGAATGAACACAAAGGTTTTGCTTCTTGACTGAGAGCCAGCGCTCAGTATGGGAGCGTTCTGTGCTGGGGTTCACAGCAAGGCCCCAAGCTTTGGCTTTTCTAAGTCCTGCACAGTGCCACTATGTGAGGTACGGTTCTTAGCAAAACACTCCTCTGGCTCCTGAACTTCTGCACAGGGTGTGCACAGCCTTTCAGCATTATTTTTCCTGTTGGGAGACAAAAAGTAAAGATACCTAGAACTCAGTGCTGATGAGTAAATGCAGCCATAATACTCCCCCATGAGCGAGGGGAACTCAGGACATTGCATGCTGGCTTACATTGTATGCATAGCAGCAAAAGCTGGAACGGTGCAGTGTGATTGCTCTAGGAGAGGAGGACACTGGCATGATCTAAGGAATAGCCATATCTGACAGTCACAGCTTGCTTCATAGATTCACAATCAAAGGATGAGAAGCTGAAACCGCCACTGCTTTTCAGTGGTGAGCACCAGCCTGTGAAGTGGTACATGAGATGCAATACCATCAGACTGTTCCCCAGGCTCTTTGTCTCTGGAGCTTCTCCCTGGCTGTGCATGGTGGCTTCCTGCCTGGCATCCCACAACTGATGCATGGTGCCCAGGCTCGGTGTGGGTAGCCTTTCAGCCTGGCACAGCCTGGCCCCTGTGGCAGGAGGGAACAGAAGGGTCCATAGGTGATGCAGTTCACGTATTTTCCTGGGACTCCTCACATTTCTTTCACTACTTTTTTCTTATACAACTGCCCCATGCACGTTAGCAAATTTGTTCTCTGGAAAAAAATTCTACAGGGCTGAAAGAATTGTCTTTGTGTTGGAGCTGAGAGGGAAGGATTTGCTTTATTCTTATCTATTCAAAGCATTTAAAAGTCTTTCGAGATGGTGAGCTACTACTTGTATTGAGATTATGGCATCAGTCTCATAGCTAAATGGGGAAGAACAGACTACGTAGTGTTCCCAGCCTCAGAAGAGCCTTTTTTCAGTGTCAGCAATGCAAACGATGGGTCTTATTTTTCAGATCATTGATTAAATACACTAGTATAATAGTTTGATTGTTTATCATATAAAATTTTTTTATTACTCACTTATAACTTGCCTTCTCTGAAAAAAAAAAAAAAGAAAAAAGAATAGAGTTTGTATTTGTTAATGGCCGGACCTGTGACATTTAGATAAGTATTGTGCATGTTAGATATACTCACTGGGACTTGATGCAGTGCATACAGTGCAGTATTTCATGTTCTATGATGGGAATTTCAGACTGGTCAGTTTGCTTAGGAAAGGGCAGAGTGCAGCTAACTGAGTGGGTATCTCCCTATCCTCTCCATAAAGGTTTCTATATAAGCACTATATTTCTTTTTTGTATTTCTTCTAAATGATTCTTTGAATCAAAAGTTTCATTACTTTGATAAATGTGTTTTTCCACCTGAGGAAGGTTTTTCCTCTTCTAGTCTGTGTTTTATGTGGCTGTTTGTTACTGAGATCTACACAATGACTAAATCAATACAAACTACCTTCTAGGCAATGAGACACCACAAGAAAGTGCAGCATCATTAAACTGAATTACAGACAAGCACTTAAGGAGACAAATAAGTATTTTGTTACGATAAAGCTTCACTTCTTTATAGCTATGATGATTGAAAATGTTTACAAAGCATGCATGGTACAGTGGTGGCAGAGGAAGAAGGCTGCAGAACGTGTTCTGATAGGCAGCAAACTTCTGCTGTGTGTGGGAAACCAAGTTGGGAGCTGAGAGCCAGGGCTGTCCTCCTGGTGTGTCAGGAGAGCCACCCAGATCCAGCCGTATGGCTCAGCCCTCCCCAAATCAGCCCCAGCCAAGGAGGAAGCAGCCTCAGCCACTGAGCAAGAAATGCAGCTCTTCTTTTTGTGAAGTGGTGAGGGTAATTCACTGATGAGAAATGAAATCAAGGTCCTCTCTAAGCTTCTGATGACAGCTGACTACCAAGCTCAGATAACCCCAATTTAAACTGTAGGATTTGTCACCAAGGAGAAGTGCACAAGTCCCTAGGGACACCCTTCAGACTGATAAGTGATTTCTATTTTGGATATGCAACTGCTTCCTTCTGTTTTCTCAATTTATTTCTAAAGAGCTTTCTTACCTATTGAATATTAATAGCTCTGATGATTTCTACTGAAGTAATTTGGAAAAGTCATCATCCCGTCTGTAGAAAGTTGCTGGTTTGAATTCTGGCATCCTCCTAATCAAGTTTTCCTTTCCTGTTGCTTTAAAAAAAAAAAAATAATTAAAAAAAAAAATAAATCATGCAGTTTATCTGAAATTCCCATGACAGAACTTGCATGTTTCCTCCCTCCTCATCTGCCTGTCTTTCTGCCAGCACTGTATATGGACACCTTTCTTATAAAACGCAGGAGTAATACTGAAATCCCTGCTTGAGTTGATGTAGTCTTTGGCTCATCTCCCTTTGTGGGAGATTAGCCTTCTGCTAGGATCAGATATTTAATCTTTATGGTTTGCAGCAGGCATAATTATTTAGTGCAACAAAACACCGAGCAAGTTTCAAGATAATCTTAAACAAGGCCTAAATCTTTTCTTTGAACTAATGCCTTCTTTCTTCTTCAAGGCTGCCTAGCTGAAGGAAAAAAAATTTCTTTGTTAACAGAGAAGTTACCTAAATCCAAAACATTCTAGCTCTCTGCCTCTCTGCAAATGTATCTGGGCAATAACTCATACATGCTGAGCACACGCTTGAATTTCTCAAGCAAGAAATCAAATGGCTACAGATGTCATGGATGTGTCCAGCTTGGTAGCTATGTATAAGCCACTCTGTCCTGGTTGTAAAATGAGAGACACAGCATGTTGGAACTGTGCATCTACATTGCTTGCAACTTTTTAGGGGCAAATCCCTAATGGGAATTGAATGGCTGGAAGCAATTTTTGGGTGATTTTTTCAAAACTGTTCTAACATTGGTTTAACTTTGCTTCAGTTGACAGAAATCCAAGAATTCATTATTGATTTACAAGAGACCAAATTAGGCCTGTGATGAATGCTCCGGAAAACACTTTACTGGTCATAATGCATATTCAAACTGTGATCCAAAAATGACTAGTAGACTGAAGTGTGTGGAACGATGCAGCTATGTATGTGGATCTGGACACTCCACTTATGCCAGTTGAATTGCATTATGATTTGCTACAATACTTTTCTAATCATCATTCAATGACCTCGCATCACACTCCCTATTCTTTTTAAGTCCCCTTCCTGAAGAAGGAGAAATCACTGGCATGAAGTCTGAACAAGCCCACAAAAGCATGGATTCGTTAGGAAGGAGTAGAGCTAAATGGATTTTATCCTCTCATCAGCATCATGCCTACTCCTGAAAAATCCCTCTCTGCACTTATTTACCCCAGCCTACAATAGGGACAGGTCAGGGACTATGCAGGGGATTTTCCAGCTGCAGAAATCTAACATGCAGTGTTTAAAGAGCTGCAAAAAAAGAGCTGCAAATCCTTCTGCTGCCTGCTTAGCTGCCTGTGCCTTGAGTCTTGCAGGCCTCACTCTGAGTACGTAGGTCTGGCCAAAGCTGAATAATTGCTTACACACCTGTATACTCTATATGCAGCCATATATTTTAGCAGGCAGTGTGTTTGAAGAAGTTGTATGTATACATTCCCATAGCATTGTGTAGAAGTTAACCATGGGAGATATGAGTTAAATGTAAGCCTGTTTGAAAATTGCATTTATGTAACTTTTGCTTATAAGGAACTTTGCATAAACAACTGCAGTTTCTGTACAACTATTAGTTAGCCAGGAGGGTGGAGAATTGACCTGTGTTACTTTCCTGTGACAGAAGTGGCCCATAAAGCAATCAGTTAAGATATGAATCTTGCTGTGAAAATGTTTGGGTGTTCTCTGGTGAGAGGATGCTGCACGAGAAGGAATGAAATGTACTTTATGCTTAAATGCAAAGCACAACAGTCATCACCGATCAGCCTCACATATTATGGCATCTGTCTTTTTTTTCGGCTTAACTTGTAGAAGCGAGTTGGCTTAGCAATACGATCTGAAAGATCTACAATGCATTAAAGCTGTCAACATTGCTGAATATCAGAATTAGAATGAGATAGAATGAGATAACTTACTTTCCTTAAATCGAGATGGGAGGGAGGCCACATTGGGATTTGTTATATTATTATAAAAAAAAATCTTTTCTATCTGAAATTTGGTTTTCTATTCTGTTTCTGCCACTTTGAAATGGGTGAGGCATGGTGAGAAAGAGGACAGGACAGGTCCCATTCAAGCAGGCACTTTGGTCAATGCAAGCTGGAATTTGTGTCAAGGTCATGGGAAAGGTCAGTGACCTAATTTGTTCTTCTGCTTGCAGAGCGCCTCATGTGCTCCAGAAAGAGAAGAGAAAAAGGCACAGCTTTTTGGGCAGTGTCCTACCACTATGAATAAAGTGCTCAGAGGATGACTCTGCACTTGTGCAGAAAGTCCTTCCTTTCCTACAGCTATGAATATGAAGAGCCTTCACTGCAGCCCCCTGCCACTGATCCCACAGAGGCAATAAGGTGCACGGACAGATTCTGTGCATGAAAACAAGTTGGGTACAATAAAATGCCTGCTAGCAACTGATACTCTCAGGATGTTATTCATATCTGGAGATGACCTGATCCTCATGTGAAAGGGAACAGCTAGGAAAGGCAACACCTTTCAATTCTAAAGCAATTTGCTGGTATTTAGATAGGAAGCATTTCTAGAGTCTTCTAAAATCCTCTAGAATTTGTACATGTGCCTCTGGTAAACCTGATGTCTGAGATGGCTCAGCCTGTAACTTAGTGTGTCTTCAGATTTACAAATCAATTGCAAAGATTAGCTAAAAAGAAGGCTCAGCACTGTCAGCTAAGTCTACTGTTATAGCAGACATCAGGATTAACCCAGAATGCACCTCACACTGCACTGATGTACTATGCCCCTAGCTTGAATAGCATTAGAGTGAGGTAAAAAGTAAGAAAACACCCAAATCCATTCTTTAGGCAGCCAGCAATGTTTCTGCCTGCCTCTGAAGTGGGTTATTACACATCCTCCACCAGGAAGGAGTCTAGCACTGCTCTGCATCAAATGCACAAGGATAGGAGAATGGTAGACCACAAAAAACATAACTCCCACCTTTCTGTGCATTTGAGATGATTCTCATAGCTTTTCAGTGTTGGTTGGAATTGATTGATGTAGTTCATCTCAACCCCCAACAGAGAGTAGATCTCATTGAGTGTTTTTTTAATTTACATTACCTTTGTTCAGCTTATTTTGATTGGTAAACTGGATTTATCAAAGAAATTTAGCAAGAACTCAGAGTTCAAGGAAGTCCTGAGCATACTCAAACACCAAGTCTGGTCTTACTTTACCTTATGCTCTTTTTCAGGATCTTTCTTTTTCCCCCGTTGCTGGCATTTCTTCCTGCAGTTAGATATATCTCACAGGTGTATTTCTTGTGTCCTGTCCTTATGGCATTGTACTGAAGTTTGTTTTTGAACACCTTTGTATATATAAGCATTGTTTTTAAAGTCAGTCATATCTGTAGAGATCAGAAAGCAGCCTGAGGAATCATTAGCATCAGGCACTTAAAATAACCTTTAATCTATTCATTAAACCTTCCTTTCCTTTAACTTTATACATGATATTTGCATGTGAATGTGAGGTGGTACCCTTCATTTCTTCATGAATTTCTTGGCAACTCTAAATGCTTTTTATTTCCCTGGACATCTCATCTTTGCATCCTCTAAACTGCAAAGAAATGGCATGAAGCAGAATAAAATGTTCCTTCCCATCAAGTGAGTGCATCAAATCCTATTAGTTTTCTAAAGGTGTAGAAGTGAGTTGATCCCTTAGGATTTGGTAACGTTGATCTGGACTGAACTGAAACAATCCTAGGTGGCAGGTATCTGCTCTTGAAATGTATGATTGAAAGCAGTAAAGGCCGAGGCCCAGTTCTGCTTGCAGTCCTAAAAGACCTGGCAGTCAGTAAGACCCAGGTGCCTGAGAGCAGGAGGGGTTGGTTCCTCCAAGAACCTCCTACATTGGGCAAGCTTCACCCGCTCTCCACACTGGAGACCCTTGTCAGAGACTGCTCAGAAGCCCATAGCTGTGGGGGGTTAAAAGGGAGAGAACAGCACATCTGATCCCAGAGTGGGTCACAGACCTGGGAAAAACAGCTGGCAGCTCAGGGCACATCTCTGGCAACTCGGGCTAAATAGGATCTGTGTGTTGACGTTGCTGTTAGACAACCCAGCTTCTGCCATTTTAGGGACATTCTTTCCTCTGGTATCAGTATTGCTTACAGTCTGTTCCTCAAATTTGGGCTTGTTTGCCATCTGTGAGATTAAGTAATGATGTAGATAGATTAAATAGCTCACTCTGACACTCTGCTTCCATTTCTAATGTGCTAGAGTATAAATTTACATGGTTACAACATTCCCTAATTCAGTGATAAGAATAACATCTTCAGATGCAGACATTAGTAACGTTAACTCCTGCCTTCCCCAGTATACCAAGCCACTATTAGTGGCATTTGTATTGTACGGCAAGCAACTACCAGTGGCATTAGTATTCTATTAGCAGACATTTCATGGGGAATGAAAATTCACTTGAATTAGAGCAGACTGAAAAAGGTAATACAGGCATTAAATATTAATATAGTTTTCTTATGAAAATATTGGGAGGACACATCAGAATCGTCATTTAGCTTTCCCCTCTGTTTATGGAGTATCTGTGATCATAATTTTCTCCCATTCATTCCTTACTTAATGAATTGATTATGAATATTTGAAAGTCAAGCTGTGCTGCTCGGTTGTTATTCATCGGAGAAGTCACACAGTACTTTCTACATATTCAAGCGTTTATAAAGCAGATCTTCATATGTGCCAATTTCAACAAATTCTTCATTTTGCAGCTTTGAAGTTCCTTTAAAAATTATTTTAATCAGTTATTCACTAATTAATTTTTAAAGCAGTGAAATTTGTGCATTTGGGAAGGAATTCATACTCTTGTTTGCAATAACGCAGATTCTACCAGATGAAATCAATCATGCTCAGGTCCTAAAATAGAAGAAAAAGTAATAGTAATGCACACCTTCCAAGGTGGTTGCTTGTGTTTGAATTTTAATTATACTTAGCTTTTCATCAAATCTATGGAGAGAATTATCTCAAACAACTTTAGTACTTCCAAAGGTATATTCATTTCACTCTGGACATATAGCAAGGCTGCACAGGCAACCAGCATAGACATGGTGGTTTTAAATGGCCTACAGTGGGTGAAGTGGATGGAGCTGAGCAGTGCCAGACTCAGATGTTACACTGGCTGCTTGTTGCATCCACTGCAATCTGATGGTGAAGCCAGTGACAAAAAGTACTGCTTAACAGCAACTAGCAGCACCTGCTTCTCTAGTTTTTTGTTAAATTTGAGCTGTTCAGGAGCTGGGTGTTTTGTTTTGTTTTTAACTGTGGTTTTCAAGTTCAAATGAAGCCATTTCCATGAATCCCTAATTTAATTCTGCTTGGAACTAAACTCTGCTTGTTCAGACAACTGCAGGCTCCTTTTTGGTTCAGACCATGTAGCGTTATCCAAAAGTACTGGGATGACTTGCAAAATTCACACACGTGGAAAAAATAGAGTTCTTTTTGCCTTTGAATAAGTCAGATCTTAGTATATACTCCTCAACAGAGCAACAGGGTGTCTGACTCAGCTCAGCAAGTCCAAATTCATGATATTTTGAAGTCTCATAGAGCCTCTCATGAATTCTGAAAGAAGTAGCAGATAATGTTTTATCAGCTGTAGAAGAGAGATATAATGGGAAGTAAGCTCTGCATCTCAGAATACTCTTGCATGAGGTTTTCATGCACTATTATCTTCAGGAGCACTTGAAATACTCATATCTTTAGGCAGTTTATAATTCTAGAGAGCCTCCCAAAATAATATTGTATTTTTCATTTAAGGCTTTTCAAAGTGGCACAGAGCACTCACTCTCAGAACATCCAGCATTTGTATGGCAATTTGGGCTTACAATCCAAAAATGGCAGTATTGCTAGCCAATATTAAAAGTGTAGATCTTAGCAACAGTGCAAGGAACCCAACAAATTGTAGCACAGTGAACACCAAGATGCCAAGCCCTGATCCTTTTTTTTAGAACAGATGTAACCTCATGCTGTTGAATCTTCATATTCAAATAGACACATGAGAAATGCATAGGATTTAGCACATTCCTTTGGAGCAGTAACTCCAAGGGCGACTTGAAATAACTAGCATTATTTCTGAGACTGTTATCAAAAATAAATTCATACTGCATGTTTTTGTTTCTCTCTCAGTATACTACAGCACATTTATGGAGCCTCACTGTTTGTCTCCTTCAAAGTATATGCAGTAAAATGCTTTTTGTAGCAATTGCAGAGTTCAGCTGCATATCAGGGGAACTCTGCTGTACAAGCAAGGGATGAGGACATACACTCTAAAATGGATCAAAGTAGAGAGGCACTGTGTTTGAGCTCCACAGTGCCGTTAATTTTAGCAAGCATTTAATTTTCTGCACAACACTGCAATCTGCAAGTTGGCTTTAATAGTAATGCAGAACTGTAAATGTGACAAGGACTGCACAGATATTAGCAGGATACATCCTGGGTCCCAAAGGGCTTTCAGCCTCACTGGCCAGTGGAACAGCTTAGGATGAGCATGGAAAGACAGGCAGCAAGCTCACCATCTATCCTGATTAGCATTCTGTTTTAGTTCACTCTGTATGCTGATTTATTCATTGTATTTAAAGCAGGAAATTGTACTAGCAATCACTGCCACTTTCTTCACTGATTTTGATGCCATCCTTTAAAGACAAGCCAACAGAGAAGGGCCGGCCCACCCACCAGCTGGTAAGCTAGGTGTTGATAAGTCCTCCAGAAATAATGATTTCATGAGCTAAGAAACAGCATGAAAGTTCTCTTCAGAAATAAGAAAGCATTTAAAAGGTGCTATCTTACATTTTTTGCCATTATAAAAAGTCTCTGGCTTTTGGCTTTAGACTGCAACACTGCAACTATTAATCTGATAAATTCCAGTCTCTATTTATTGCAGAGCTAGTAGAGACATTGGCTTTTGCAGAATTTATCAACTATTCACAAGTGTTAATATTTGTGAAGTTGCTTGGCTGGGCTATACATCTGCACAGCTATTTGGAGAGAGATAAAGGCAACTTTAAGAAAAGTCTCTTTCTGCTATGATATTATTAGATGCTCTGTGGTTGGGTCCTCACTTGTCTGAGGTTATTTCATTCCAAAGACTTAATGTGTTACACTTAAGATATTACAGTCTTTGGAGTCAGGGAGACGACAACAGACCGCTGTTTTGCTGAAGTAAGCATACAGTAATATTTCTCAGTTGCCCCTACCTCTCTTTTTCTTTACACTAATCATTTCTTAGAGTATTTCTTATAACTTCAAGCCTGCTTAATATAGATTGCCAGAGAACAACAATATCTGTTTTGTGATAACTTTAAAGATTTCAAATTCATTTTTTCCACCCTGGAACACAAAATGTGGTCCTTAGAATATATTATAAAAACAGAACTATTACATTTCTCTATTTTAAATTGGAAAAAGTCACATTTTTTGATTCACTGATTTTCCTTTTTTTCTTTCTGATTGAAAGTGGTTTGCACCACAGAAATACATCTAAAACTAGTTGAATCTGTACTTCTTGAGAAATTGTTTTGCCAATGTGGAATAACCCATGAAAATACATTTAGTAAAAAACTTCTGATCATGTCTCTCTTTTCAACATTGGGGCAGGTCTGATGATAGGAAAGGTTGTTTTGTATTTGCTGATGCATCTGTCAAGTGTGATCTGTCTCTGATTTATTAATCAAATTTTACTGCAAAGTCATTGTGCCATGGATGAATATCATCCTGAAAATTAAGGCAGTCTGGGGCTCTCCAGAAAAAGCCTTTCCCTAGACATTAATTAGAGATATGTTATGTATTCGTTCAATGTGGTGTGTGCTAGGAAGAGTAACTCCAGATCAGAAACGAGGTTGGGGCTTCCTCAGACTTAGCAAAATTCTGCGATTTCTCTCCTGTTTGCTGCCTGAGGTTGAGCTCTCCAGGTCTTGCGCTTAGTTGCCTTGGTTGTGTACACTTCTGGCTCTGCTCAGGGTCTGTATGGACTTCTAAGCTCTGTTGTTTTGGGATGCCATCAGAGCTGCTGAAGCAGGTGACCTGCTCTGACTCTTTGTCCCTGTTTCCTGCTCTAGAAGCTGAGCACAGCTTGCTCATTTCTCTTCATCAGACCCCCTCCTGGTCCCCCCTGCAGGACATCATGCACAGGTCTGCTTGCAGGAGGGTGTAATACTACTCTTTTGTGCTGTGCCCAAGCCAAACAGCAGTCCCAGGACTCAGACAGACAGGGGAGCCAAGTGGTCGATGCACTAGCACAGTTGCACCCTGCTAAAATATGACCCTGCCATTCCACTTCCCAGCATCTTCATTCTGACCTTTCCGTTACTGGCACATCACATGGGCTCAAAGTAGCTCCCTAGGACAGGTGGTACAAATGCTACTAACAACTTGCTTCTCCACACGTGGTTGTAAGGCTTTTGTATGCATGTTTGCTTGGAGCTAACATTAGAATAGTTTGGAAAGGCAGCTTCCAAAATAAATCTTTCTGAGTTCATTTACTACAAATGACAGATTTACATGCATCTGTATAACAAGGTGTGGGAGCTTTGCAGTACTTCCCTAGGACATGTAAGCTCTGCCTCGAAATGGTGGCATCAATAAATAAATATATGCTCATAAAACTGAATTGATAGTCATTGATCCCCTGCTACACCAAAGATTTACATGGCAGCCTACCGTGTTTCAGTCTGGTAGCTGTAATTCTTGCATGATTCCCCAGTCACCTGATCTCAGTGTTTTCAGTCTTGCTTGAACTAGAGGTGGGAGCCTGACCTCACTGACATCACTAGTAAACCCCCTTTCTGTTCATTGAGAGAAGTCTTCTCAGCACTTCTATGCAGCTGGAGAGGTTTGCATCTCCAAAGAGAGCTGTGTTGCAAGGACAGCAGTGTGAGAGACACTCGCAGTGTGAATCATATAATGGCTCTCCTGGGCAATGGTACGGAGACCTCTAGAGAAGGATAGAGCATGAGGGCTGCTGCAGTGATGTTTGTAGCACAGAGGGGGATCAGCCCTAAGCCTGACCACAAAGATTCGTTCCTGCTTGTGTGAGTGATGTTCTCCAGTGGGAGGAGTGTCTCATCAGGTCTCTGCTAAGTTTATTGGTTTCAGTTAATGCTATTATTTCATGGTTTCCTGAGAGATCCTATATGGAAAATTTATTTACTCATATTAATTGTGCATACATACAAATTCTATAAACAAACGGAAACCTTTCCTCTGCTACAAGTGAGGTAGCAGAGGTAATGCAACCAAGATAGTTTCCAGCAAAGGGTCTCCAGCAGAAACAACTGTCTATTAATTTCAACTATGAATGTTACTCTTCATACCAGGCTCTGTTGCTACCTAGCACTGCCCTGCAAGCAAGACAAGGGATGAAGAAAATTTACCTGCAATTATCAGTTCTGTCACTGCAGACCCTACCTTGTGGACATCAAAAAAACTAACATGAAAGCTGCAAGAAGCCTCCCATACTGCTCATGCATCAACACAGATATCTGAGGTTTGTCTTATTTATCACTGGGTTTCAATAAGATGTCAGCTTGAATGACCTAAGAAGTACAAGAGATGGTGGATTTATGGTGTGCTTACTGAGAAGAAAGAAACAATACAGCACTGAATTATCAGGTGAGAGAGACAAAATGCAACATTTGTTTCTCTTCCTTACAAGGAATGACTCCATGTAGTGGTATATTTTGGGAGTGTAATTACCTTTGTCCCAAGCTCCATCTTGGATTACAAAGAGAAAAAAATCACATGTTCAAGGACAGATGATGGCAGAACTTGGTCCCTTAGGGATACTGAGGGACCAAGTTAATAAAGTTTATTCCTTCTTTTCACGTCACTGGATTTCTCTAATGTCACTAGAAGAATTCAAAAGTAGGTGACAAGTATGGCTTTGTATGTAGAATATAATATTGCTGCAGGGATTTATCGTACTCATATGCATTATTTACTTAAATGAGCAAGGAATTGCATTGTAGAAATACAATAATTGAATAGCTATAGAACCTATGTTCACTGCTTCATCTACAGATGGCTGTGTGCAATTTAGCTGTAAGACTTTTCAAGTGTGGTAGAGTGAAATATATTACTAAGAAGAACTGCCAAATGGAACCATGCAGTCCCAAAGTTTTGTGACCAGGTCCTTAAGATTTAGCTACGGAAAACAGAACTGATGTTGGAGGCAAATGTGTGTGGAAGTGCACTGTAGTTTGCACCAAATCCTGTCTGAAGAGGCTTTCTGCAAGAGACAATGCAACGCATGGGAGCAAGATGTCAAAGTCCTTCCTTACATGTACAAGCAAAAGACCGTGGATTTTCCTTTTGTACCTTTAATATTAGTTAGTGACAAGCCATCATGAAATAATCTTAAATAATATAATTTAAATCTTAAATTTAATTTAAATTTAAATTTAAATTAAATAATTTAAAAATAATAATTTAAATCTTAAATAATATCTTAAAAATAATCTTAAATAGATCCTACTGAGGGGTTTTCCTAGTGCAGAGTCCATGTTCCATGCACATACTTCTTTGGTGCAACCAGTATTTGCAGAAGTTCTGGTCTGGCTCCAAAAGGAGCCACCTCTGAGAAGAGCTGGAGAGGCTATGGGGTCTCAGGACACAGCCAGAAGCAGCGGAGATGTTCACTGCCTGGCCTGAGCCCTTGGAAATAACAAGTATAAAGTTGCCTTTCAGTCATTGCTGCACCAAGCCAGGGATCTTGCAGGCCTGGTAATGGTTTCCTCAGTGGAACTGCAGCTGAAGAACTACACTTCTTTTTACAACAAGGGATTTTTACTTCAATCTTGACCGATAAAAATTGATAGCTAAGGGCTTACTAATCTCCTGTTTTAAAAGATCTTCTGGAAGTTTTAACAGATGTGATTGTTCTGCTGAGCCGTTAAAGACAACTGTGTAGACTACAAAATACAGTTCTGCACTGCCTAAGGCTGGAGATAGCTGCCACTGATACTTCAGCCAGATAGGAGATGGAAGGCAGAGCTCAACAGCAGCACTTTGTGCTAACAAAGGGTTGTCCTGGACTGAGAAGAATAGAGAATATAAGAAGAATATAAATAGAACTAAAATTTAGCTATCAGGAGCATGCAGTGTTGATTGCTCAACTGGTTATGAAACACTACAACTTCTTAACCTCATAATTTGCTTCACAAGAACTTAATGGGTGAAAATTCTGCTTACAAAAGTCAGTTTTGTTGCACGATTTTTGATAATGTGTGTAAAAAGCCAAACAATATTGACAGGTATGACTGGGGTGAGGCAGAGGACCAAAAACACTGCAGGATATAAATATTTGGAACATGGTGGAAGATATACTGGAGCCAAATTGCTTTCTATTTATATCAGCAAATGTAGAGGTTAACTTCAGTTAATACTGGCATTAGAATTATAAGTACAGAAAACTAATGGGAGAGAAATGAGATGACTGAAGCTTTTATCTACTTTTCGTGGTGCAGAAAGGTAAAAAGAAAAACAAATTCAGAAATTAAAATAGACATATGAAATGATTATAAAAATTAAAATCCAGAGAAGATCAGCCAGAAAAATGATAGACTTAAGTGAGCATCTAAACAGCATCAGCTTGTTCCTGTGGATATTGTGCTATTTATTGCATGGTTTGCTAATGAAAGGTGCCAGACTCGCTCTTCTTACTGTATAACAACACACCAAGGAGTTCTGGAGAGAATACAAGAAGATACTAGGGTGTCTCAGAAGCAGAGGCAAAGCCAAATAATGCCATCTGGTAGCCAGGTTTTAGTCAGCAAATGCAAAAGCTGGTGGAAGGTTATGACAAGCATACCAAAGTTTAATAATGAGGAGACATTAATCCTATGTCCCCTGCCTGATTACCCCAGCAGAAAGTCTGCACCAACCTCTTCTCTGTAAATGATTCAGTATATCTTTTTTTCCTCCCTCTGGGCATGCTTGTACAGCATCTAGTGTGTTTTCAGCCTTGCCCAAATGAAAAATTAACAACCAAATAAAAGAAGAGATTCTGCTTATCTCTCCAAGGTACAAGCTGAGCTTAGAATTAATTTTATGCTGGCAAACTGTACTCTTGAAGAAAAAAGTGTTATCCCTGAGCAGTTTCAATAGGTACAAATACAAATATGATTTTCTTCATAATGGGTTGAGCACGGAGTTCTCTTCTCATGTTCATTCCATTCTACAGGAATACCAGAAAGTTTTACCTAAGACTTTGCACTCCTGTGTGCCTGAACACAGGTGGAAAAACAATAGCATAGGTAGATTCCTGCTCCTAAGAGATGATGACCAAGTACTTTGAATTTTAGGATTCCTAATCATACTCTTTGCTGGGTCACTCCCACCACTAAACAGTCTTCATAGCATTGAGATCAGGATGAAGATAGTTTGTGCATATGTTCATCCTACTTCAAGGGCATCACCTTGTGCCTGACAGAGAAAGGTCAGGACAAGTTTCCTTCCAAAGGAGTTATTGAAGAGCAAGAGTTGTCTGGTGTACAATTATTATGGAACATTGGTCTGCAGTAAAAGATCTGTTAGCAGTCTCAATCCGAAGCATTTGTGCCATATAGTGCTGGCTCTGAGAACGTGCTATCTGCGCTGCTGTATAGAGACTACAGTCCCTTCCACCTCTCCATTTAAGCCCATCTAGCTGGCCGTTTGCCATGCTGCCCCTCTGCTTTCAGCTGCTACTTGGCTGATTAGCACTGCCTCCAAGCTGACGTGCATAGGGCAGAGATTAACTCAAACTGAAAGACAGGTGATCTTCTAAAGACATCCTGCAGGGATGGAGAGCTGTAGTGAGACAGGCTGTGTTTTGGGAAAAAAAAAGCTGTGCTGAGGACTGAAGAGATCTTCTGGCTTATGAGCAGATAATAGGCAATGATTTTTAGATGGAAAAATCTAAATCCGTGGTCAATGGCTCCAACACCAGCTGTCATGTGGCCTGCTCCAGGAGGAGCTCTATCAGTTAGGGAAGATGCCTTGATGTTGGTGTTCTCCATCAAAAGTTGCCAGACCTCTGCTAGCAGTGGCTGTTGATGAAGGAAACTGAGCTCTCAAGGGAATGGTTACATTCCCAAGATTCACCCCCCTGAAACATAAAGCCAGGGTACACAAGAAACACTCATCCCTAGCCAAGCTGCCATCTGCTTTTTTTTTTTTTTTTTTAAAGATCAAACTGTCCTTATCTGACAAACTCTTTGGTAGATGTAGAGGCCTCTAAAATGGTAGACAGGTTGTGAGATTAAGCAATAGAAAATTGGGATGCAGGTGATGAATTATTCACCATAGAATTGGTTCTTACCTGTAGCAAGCTTCTTTACCCTTGTTTGTGCAGCCAGCACAAATCTGAGAAATTTAATTCAAATTATCTGCAGTACCCACAAAGCAATGGATATAGACAACGGGGTAGTGATATATGTATAAGAATAGCTATATGTCCTTTATTGGTCCTTTCTGGACTGCCCTTATAATGCCCTTATGAACAGCTGTAATTAACAGTAAGATCAGAGCTGAATATTTTCTAATGACAATATATTTCTATCTCTCAGAGAGTGGTCAGACACTGGAATGGCCTGCCCAGTGAAGTGGTGGAGTCGCCGTTCCTGGCAGTGTTCAAGAGGTGTCTGGATGAGGAGTTATGAGGTATGGTTTAGAGTCTTGTGGTACCAATGGTAATGGGAGGACAGTTGGACTTGATAATCTTGCAGGTTTTTTCCAACCTTGTGATTCTATGATTCAATGATATTATTTTGACCTAGGTTGTTTTGTTTTGTTTTGTTTTTTAAGAAAGGAAATGCTGCTGCATCTGCCTGTACATTTGCTTGACACAGTCAGATAGTCAGGCAGCTGGAATGGCTGCCCAGGGAGCTGGTGGAGTCACCGTTCCTGGCAGTGTTCAAGAGGCATCTGGATGAGGAGCTGCAAGATGTGGTTTAGTACCTTGTGGTAGCAGTGGTAATGAGAAGACAGTTGGACTAGATGATCTTATAGGTCGTTTCCAACCTTCTGATTCTATGATTCTATGAATAGTGAAGGAACTACTGAATGAATAACTCTCCTTGGCATGTATTTTTTAGTCCTTCTAGAACAAGGTATGTATATTTGCCCAGCTAGGATATTCTTCCTCCCATCCATACTTAAATGGTTTCCATGTTCACAGCAGGAGTGCTTCTTCAACAGCTGGTTTGTCAGCAAGCTCAGCTCGGTAGTATAAACCCCTTTATTCATAAAGATTCATGAAGTATGACCTTCACCCTTCTGTTTTCCCATTAGGTCTTCATCCAGCTTGCCTAGTCCTTTTGTGCCTGTTTTAAACAAGTGTGACAGAGACTCCTGACACCACTGACTGGTGCCCTGGTCATGTACTGCTCTCAAAGTTTTCAAGCAGAAGTGGGGTGGACCTGGCATCTTGAGCTCAGCAGCAGTACCAGAGCCATACAGGAAATATTTCAGTGAAACTTGAGGTGATGAGGAAGGGTGGAATGCCATATGGTAGAGACACCTTCAGTGGAGGTAAGTAGAAAAAGAGAGAAGGAATACTATATTTTTCATGTAGTCAGTTGATAATATGCCTATTTCTCCTCTACTTCCTGAACATCATCTGTCCAGGCAGCCTTAGAGCATTCAGGTTTGGCTGTGCTCCTGCCAATAGCTTCTGTAGTGTGGTTCTAGCACCAATTATTAAGACTTGTGTGAACAATTGATTTGAGGTGAAATGAAAGGTATCAGTTGACCCAAAACTGACATTTATTTTCACTAAGCTATCTGAAAAACATAGTCTTTTCCTTTCAGGCATTGATTTGTATTATGTTTCTGTTTGTCTAAGTCCAAGTACTGGATATGCTGGGAGGCATGATTTATACATGCAAGAAATTGAAAAAGTTCCCTTCTTTCCCAGCGGTGAAAAATCCAGCAATGTTCAGATCATTCACCCATTTGATGAGAGAACTTTATTTGAGCCTTTTCCCTCCTGAGAAACTTTTAACCCCTATACTAGGGGTGATTCTGAGCTGCAGAGTAGATGATCAGACTTTGCCAAATGACTCGATATTGGTGTTTGCTCTGACTGGGGGACAGGCACTCTGTTGCTCCACACCAGAGGTAAGCGTCCAATAAATGTCCAATTCGAGCTTCCTCTTAATTTAACCAAAATGATTCAACCCTGCTCCTGTAGAAATGGCTGTTGGACCAGTGACTCTTAGGAGGAAATACAGCAAGATGATTCTGGTTCTGTTTGTTCCCCTTTGAAAATTCCTGCTGTGCTCCTAACTGCATATTTAGGCATCTAATACCATTGAAATGCACTCCTGCAATATTTCATCATTTATGCAGTGAAGTGTAGTATTTTATGTCTGAATGAATGAGAAAAAGGCACATTAAGGAGGAGATGAAAGGCAAAATTCAGGTTGCTACTCCCTTGGTTCCAAGAACTAAAGATTTTTGGTGAGAGAGGAAAGAAGAGAAGGAAACAAATTGGGGATATACTGCTACCCCTTGAGTGTCCTGCCAAGTTGTTTTTACTATCCCACTGAAAAAAGCTAGCATTGTCTGGAGCTTTATGAAAATTATCATTAACCACAAATTGACTGCTCTATTCTGCTTATCCAGCAAACACGCTTAACAGCCTCTGACAAGGCACACTGCTTGCCTACATCCAGTGAATAACTTCAGTGTGAAAAGAACTGCATAAAAATCAAATTCTTGTCCATCCTTCTGTCACTGTTCACTGTGAAAAAAAGCAGTAAGCAGATAAATACAGCTCAGATCACGAAGTCTCAAAGGAAAAACACTTTTTTAGGCATCAGGAAAGTTCTGCAAATTTTTCAGTTCTTCACACCCAAATGTTATCCGGGGGGGACCTTGAGGAGAGCTTTACATTCTCTGAGCTCCACAGTGAAAAAATCTGCAATGGGACCATGGATGAAGAAATATAGAGGGTGAGTCAATTAGAAAATCATCTGTGCCATGTGATGCAGGAAGTTCTGAGGCTGGTATAAATACTACAATTTTCCCATAAATAGAAGTGAGGAAATTGTTGCCCTAAAACTTGAATGTGTAGCTAATTTGAGCGTGATCTCATGGAGGGTTTTTAAGGAGTTCCTTCTTGTTATTATTTGGTGATTAAGCATAGCTCATGCATCTGAACCTCTTTGTCTATTCACTCTGCTTTAAGTATAGCAGCAGCTGCCCTAACAATTCACTTCAGAAGATTCAAGAACAGATTTCTCTCTATTTTGGGGATTTGCAAAGGCTTCCTCAGCTTTCAAAATTCTGCTCATTAATTCTTTGATTGCTGACATATATCTTGCGTTCTGATAACTCACCTATTAACCTAGACAAGCAATGTGCAACCCTTGGCAAAGTTCAGGAATTGTCTTTAGTAAAGCAGAGAGAAAGCAATAAAATATCAGGCTTCTTCCTCAAAATTTGAGGCTAATAGTGCTACAGTCCCCTTTGTTTTGACTGACCAGAAAAAAGGTTGATCCTTGGATTTCTTAGGCGTAATTCTTTTTTTTTTTCAGTTAATGACTTAACGAGAGCTACAGTTTTTTAATGAATTATCATTAATCACAGACTGTAAGTTCAAACAAATTCCACAGACATTTTTCTTGTTCTAAAGAAAACCCTTCCCTTCCCCTCAGAAGTTCCGTATCCACAAAAGGTTTCCCATTACTCAAAGACTAAACAGTGTCTCCAAAGGCCTGGACTCAAGGAAAGAAATAACTTTGCCACCAGCAGTCTAAATTACAAGTGATGTTACTGTTGAGATTTTGCTTCCCCACAGATGAGATAACCAATGTTCAGGAAATATTTTTTTGTACATACCACATTATTTGATATATTGAAGTAAAAATTTTTAGTCAAGGAAAAGCATATTCAAAAATATTTCTCAACGTGAATAAATCTTAAAAGTTTGATCTTTGGTTTATAATCTGTAGCAGACATCCATAAACTGGTAGTTTGTACTGGTAATTATAAGATGATTTAATTGTATTGTGTGCTTGTGATGAGAATATGGTTAATTGGGTATCATTTAGCATCAGTTAAGGTCAGGCTTTCGGGAGCATTGGAAAGGAAGTGCTTACCTATTTGTCTACTACTTTACAGTTTCAACTGAAAAACTGTACAATCCTTTTCTGGAATCTTGATATTACCACAAAAAATGAGTAAAAAAGAAGATTCTGCAAGTCATTACATCCCAGAAAATCCTCCTAAGCCCTGAAGTCAGTGTCCAAAACAATAGATTTAAAAGAGGAACACTGTGGGTAAGGCCTTCAATATCAAGCTTGCAAATCAGGTATTTGCAAGTTACCATTTACACCCAACTATCAGTTTTTCCATCCACTGTGACTGAGAACGTTCTTTAATCGGGTCACTTCAGGTCTGGGCCACAGCCATATTACCCATTCCACTGGTGTTCATGCATATTGCTCAGTGACTTCTAATAACAATGAGGGTAGCTTTTGAGGTTTAAAAAACCAGGTGTCAAGGGATGTTTATGTCTACACACTGTGGTTGTCCACACGGACATCCCAGCCCTGACAACAGAGGTCTGTCTGTTACCCTGTTCTTTTAGGTCAAATGGAAGTAGTGCTGAAAGTACGTGGGGAAGCAAAACACCAGCCCTCTTAACTCTTTTTGCAAGTTGTAAATCTTACAATCAACAAAATGATGTCAGCTGCAATTTTCTAATTTCTTAAATGAATGCAGCTAACACCATCCAGAAAGACAAAGAGCCAGGGTGAAGGAGAGCTGGGAAGGAGGAGAGGCTATGTTGTTGAGGAAAACAAGCAGTGTAAAAGCTTCCTGAACACATTCAACTAAAATATAATTACTAAATCAGCCTTGAAAGGTGCGAGTTAAATTACTGAGTGTGCCTGTGATCATTTTTCTAGTTTAAATTACTCTGGTATAAATGAAATAAAATAGGACTTGGACTCTGCTAATTAACCACCCTACCCACAGGTGATAACAATATGTGCCATGTAAGATCTCTGCAAAAGCAAAATTTATACACCTAGAAATGACAAGTGTGCATATTAAAACCATTTTTGCAGTTGACAAGAAAAGTGAAGTCCTTTGATAACTAACAAGGAAAATTATAGGTGGGGGGATGGTATGGAGGAAATTCAGCATACATTTAGTTGTAATGATTTAGACAACATTTCCTTGAACCTAGTTCGCTTTAGAAGAGAACAAAGGGTTTGTCCTGCTGGGTAGCTTTTCAGCAGGGATGCCCTGCCTGCCTTATTTTAGAACTGCAGTATTACGTGGTTTCAATTAGTGGTAGCACTTGCAAAACTAGTAACACAGACATTTTGGCATGAAATCTGACTCCAAGGCAGTGAAGGGTACTTAAGATCTACTAAGGGGTAGGTGGAGAAACGCAGTGCATTTTAAACTTTGTTGATCATTTGTCATAATGGTATCATTTCTGAAAAGCTCACTGTATTTTTATAGGCTTGGGTTTTCATTTTGTCTTTACCTCACTGTTTAGAATTTGCTTTCCATTTATCTAGCATCCTTATTTCCTGTCTCTTTTGTCACCTGGCTCTTACTAGGCCCTCGGCTAAGGTTTTCTTCAGACTTTTAGAGCAACCAAGTGTTCTCGCTAAGAATGTTCAAAATGTTATAGTACTTAAAAAGCATTTACAGAGTCCTCTTCATCTTCAAAGTTCTTTACAAATACGAACTGCTATGAGAACAATCCTCTATTGTCAGAAACTGGCTGGTCTAACAGTCCTGCTACCCCTCCCTTAATGTTGTGGAGCAATTTCTAAAACATCTTTTTGAGGCAACTGCCTCAAAAATTAAATAATAATAATAATAATAAAAAAAATAAATAATAATAAAAAAATTTCTTTAATTTTGCAGTCAGGAAAGCTAAATTCTGTTGCTATTCTGTGCCAGTGTGAGTGCCTCTCAATATACATCTGCTGGCAGAAAAAACTGTGTATGACTCCATGAGAGTTCCCACTCCTACTTATTCTAGCTATCTTGATAGGCAGGTGACATTTTGATGAGCAAAATAACAAATGTCACTGCTGTGGTGATAGGCACGTACAATATTTCAAATATCCACTAAAAGAAATCTTTAATACAGGAATGAAAGAGGCAACTGCTTGACAAGATTTGAACATGTGTAACTATAATATTTTTAGCAGTAAAGTCAATAATTTGTCTCTCTTTCACCATCTATCATGGTGCTAACGTAGTTTTTACCAAAACTTTCCTGTATGCTGTGCTAGTATGGTGATTGTCAATAAATAGCATAGCTGAAAGATTACAGCACAAACATGATAACTATTTTTTGAGATTCACATTTTTAATTTCCATTTGAGGACTTGCTTCATTTAAGGATTTGTTTGGGTAGTGCTGAAGGTTGTAGATAGAAAAGACCCGATGGTTTTTTCCATGTATTTCAACTGCTAGCCTAATTTTGGTATCACAGTATCAAAAATCTTGCTTTAAAATCATGCATTTTTAGTTATGTATCATTTTGATGCTTGTGGTTGCTCTTCAGTTGAAACAGATTTTAGTATTCAGCTGAATTGAACAGGATGTGTGGGAATGGCACAGAGATGCACCAGGGAGGTTCAGGGGACGTTAGTATTTCTTTACTGTGAAGGTGGTCACACTCTAGAACAGGCTCCCCTGAGAGGCGGTTGATGCCCCATGCCTTTCTGTACAATGCCTTCAATGCTTTATACCCACTTTTAATGCTCTTGGTGCTTTTACTTAGCCCTACAGTGATCAGGCAGTTGGACTAGATCATCTCTGAAGGTGCCTTCCAACTGTTCTGTTTACTCTGTTCTATTTGTTCTATTCACTTCACTGCTGAGTTATTCAAATGTCTGGTCAACACCGTTTGTTTTTTTAAATGTCTACCTCAGCCTTGCTTGCACAGTCATCTAGTCTCACTCTTATCCGCAGTGAGAAGCAGCAGTTCTCTTCTGGTCCATGCAACAGACATGTTTGGAGAATATAGATGAGCAGTTGAGCCACTGTGATGAAATTCAGGGGAAATATGTTGTTCATTCGGTTTAGAGATAGAATACCAAATTTACCCCACAATCCTTCAAAATCTCTGCAATGGGAGAGTCTTATTTTGATAACAGTTTTTACATGGCAGGTAATCCACAATGATCCACAATCATACAAGCAGGCATTCGCCAGTTTTATTGAAACTGCTTAACAGCTTTGTTGCAATTCTGGGAGTAAAGACGCTCACGTTTCACTGACTTCAGAGCAGGTTTAATGCACTGTGCCATTTGCTACCATCCTTATGTGCTTATTTTGTGTGTGTGATCAATACATGTATTAATGCTAATACAACACTTACAGAGTTTCCCAGATGTAGACGTGGCCCCTTAATCCTTCCCTGTTCTGCTGGGAATAATCATTTTTACAACATGAGATCACTTGCACCAGTGAAGTGCATTTTAACACCTTTTGCTGTTATCTATGTGAACTGATGATCCTAATAGAATCCCAGCTGTGCATTCAAACTTTATTTCCTAGGTTAATCAGGCTAAAAGACAGTTAACTAAGTTTTCTCAAGGGGGGCCTCCTTCACCATAAAAAAAAAAAAAGATGCTGCAGGAATTGTTCATCACCAGAAATTTTGCTCAATGAGTAAAGAAGTAAAGAAAGGCAGCAACACTGAAAAGAAAGGGTGTTTTTGTCTTATAGTGGACAGCATGACATGCAGGAGGAAAAAAAAAAAAAAAAGAAAAAGAGAAATATTTTCTGAACAAAGAAGTCAGGTCAGTTCCCTTCTTTTTTGATCTTTAATCCCTTCTCTCCCAAGTAGAATGGCAAAGGAGCCCTTCTCTCTTTCTAATAAATAGCTAGCAAAGGCAGGCATTCAATGCTACTTCCCTTTGATCAGCACAAAGCTGTCAGCTCCTGCCGCTTTTTTTTTTTTTTTTTTCTACCAGCTCTTGTTCCTGGTTAAAAGTGGAAGTAATACCCCCTGAAAGAAATACCCTAGGTGTCCTGCAAATCATCAATCCTATTTTTTTCCTCGTTGTCTTTCTGTGGCCCACCCTCCTGGCCTGAACAACCTCCTTACTAACACCCCTCTTCCTCTTTCCACCCTTTTTCCAGAATACCAGTTTCATTTGATACTCAATTCAATGTGCCAGTCTGACCTACTGGGACCTTGCTGTCTGAGACTCTACCACTATGCAGACAGGGGAAACCCTCCTTCCAGCTATAAATGATGTTTACCTCCAGACATTTATCTTTCTGTGAAGGAATATACAAATACTTCACAGAAATAGCAAAGGGAAATTACATTTTAATAATTTATAATAAAGCTCAAGCTTTACAAATAATAATAATACTAAAAAGAAAATATTCTATGTTGTGCTTGACTGACTCTCTGAGATCCCATTTTGCTCCAGTCCTTAGCTTGCTGCATTTCAGACCACATCATTGCATCTTAGCAGTAAACAGTTTGCAAATGTTGCTGCTTTCTGACAGGTCACTTGGCGCATTTTAAAGCAGGCTCCTTGTTGACCACGGAGATCACCTGCAGTCTGCATTTCTGCTCATCACAATATCAGAGCCTTATATACAGTTTGCAAACATTGTGCAAAGGAAATAATTCACAAAGGCAAACAATTATAATCAAGCATAGAACACGAGCCTGGCTTGTAATAGGAGAGCAGGGCAGAGGCTTTAGTGTGTGTATATGTGTAAAAGGGTTGGGGGGGAGAATGGAGGAGCAAGGAAAAGAGACTGTATGAAAGATCAGTATTCTGAGACAATGCCACATCCTTTGTGACCTGTAATGATGCTTAAATACCTCTGCCATTTTCCTGTGGCGATGGCTGCACCAGGTGCTTTCTGTGTGCCTGTAGAGATATGTTTTTCAAAAAGCAGGATGGAGTGAATGCCGCTCGTTGTTCTGGCAGCAAAATGTCAAGCTGCAGTGGAAAGAAATACAGCATTGCAGTGGTGGTGCACTGAGGCCCCCGGTAGGAAAGCAGGAGCTATTAAGTGGAAAATTCCTGCAGAGGACGTGTTTCCATTTCTAATGCGAAGAAAGAGGGTGTTGTGTGAGGCTGGCAGGTCTGTGGAAAATACAGAAAACACAGGGAAGATGAGAAAATGACCTCATTGAACTCTGAGAACTTAAGCAAACAAACAGCTTCAGCCAACATACCACATTCTTGCAGCGCTTCTGCCCAAACAACAAATTGACCTATAAGTTATATAATCCCCCACCAGCCCCCATGTAACCGTGGGGAGGGGGGTGGGGATTTCTCTGCAAGGCAAGCAAGTTGGGGGAGCAGCAGTAAATTCTGCTCTGCTGGGAAAAAATATCTGGCGGTGAACTGCCTGCACCCCACAGCCCCACCTCTGCACCCCAAACGTTGTACTCACATGAGGTTTAATTGCGCTTTGAATACCAGCAGAATGATGGCACTAGTTGTTTACTATAGTATGAACTATTTCAGTACAGCATAAATTTTCCATTTCAAAGGATCCCAAATGCCTGCGGGGAAGGGACTAGGTTTTGTGAGCAGAGGGTGGCCTCTGAGTTGGTGGGGGTTTCTTCTGAGCAGTGGTTAAAGCTGCATTCTTTGAACCTGGTTAGGGGGGCTCTGGGGAGCATGTTTAGGGTCTGTGTTTCCCCCTGTAGAGGCCTCCTGTAGTGATGGTTTGGAATGCCTCAGCTACCATTTTATGTCAACTGAACAAATCCTAGTGTAAAAATGCAGAGGCTAACCAAAGGCCATGGGCTCGGCGCTTGTTGTTGTTGCTCCACATAGCTGCAGAAAAGAAGATGTATGCCCCCATCCCCAGCAGCTGAGTGTGCTGAAAGGCTTGATTCATTGCACGGATCCTTTCCTCGCTCTATTTCCAATAACTAATTAATTGAACATAACAGAAAGAAATTTAATTGACAGAACAGCAGATAAACTATAATTCTTAGTTTACGGTAACAATACTTACAGATCAGAAAGGGCTTTTCTATTAACCAATAGTAACTGCTGTAGAAACATATTTTCTGCTACTGTATTAACAACATATTCAGTGTTGTTTTTTTTTTTCCTGTTTACGCTGTTACAATCCTGTTGTCTCCCAGTTTAATGCACAGCCAAAAGATGCTGTACTGTCCAACATTTTGCATGGAGTTTGTCAGTGATGTCAGTTTTGAAAGGTCCTTGAAACTTTAAATAATGCATGATGTTTTAAGGAGAATAAATACAAACAAAATAAAGTAATCTTGAAGGTGTGTGTGAGGCATCTTGTGAGGCATATGCATAGGAACGAGGGAGGTTCAAATACTGCCAGCAAAGAAAAAGCAACAAACACAAATCCCAAGATGCATTCAAATTTCATGTAAGATGTTGTCTCAATCCAGTGATTTGATCCATCCTGCTGTTAGATGAGGGACTGCTGTCTGTGAATGCACTAACTATAATTCAGAAAACCCTTGCAGCTGTAAGGAGCTGACTGGATTCAACACTCAGCTTCCTTCACCAGTGCACTTCAGAACAAGATAAATTGAATAAAAAATGGGTAAGGAGAACCAAGTGAGACAATCTCAGACTTTGTGCAAATATGCAAAGCTTTCCTCTTGGAAGGTTTGTAAAATGTGATTAAATTGCCTTTTTTTTTTTCCTTTCCAGTTTGACATCTCTCTGAATACCTAGAGAACAAGGGAAAATGACGGAGTTACGTACTGTATAGAACTAATATCAGTACACGCAAGACTTTGTGCATTATTTTGCAAGCGCATTTGTTTGGATAAAGATTAAGAAAGGTAAGTGAAATCTGACTAAACTGAACAGAAGCTCTCCTGCACCATCTAAGTATCTCTTTTCAGGGCACCAGATACCATTTTCAGGCATGGAGGAGACACTGTTTTAGTGTTACAAATGGGAAATAATTCTAACCTTTGCAGCTCAGATCTGAAACCAAAATTTGCCCAGAATCCAGCACTCCTTCAGAACGTTTAACCCAAAATGCCTGCATTCCCTGCAGCACAATGGCCAAAAGACGTTTGGGATCTCCAGTGTTGTCTCACTCCCTTTCTGGAAATGTTTAACCAGGGCAAACTATATAGTGCGGCATTTCTGCATGATGCCATGGATTCTGTTTCTCTTTTCCTTGTGCTGTGTAACTAAGGGGCACTGTAAGGGGTGCATAACTTACAGACGAAACAGTTTTCTCCTCCACACTCTGACAGGAAATAAAAAGCTCCCAAAAAACTTGAGAGAAAAACAAACTTTGTGAATGACAAATAGAAGCAGTGCCAAAACAAAAGAGTTTCCTGTATCTAATAAAAGGGGAAAGGCAATTTTTTTTGCTCATTTTGTTTCTTGCTATTTTTTTTTGCAAATGGCAAGAAACAAAACAAGGTAAGGAATGCCTATGTATTGTTAGGATTCTGGTGTTTAGTACCCATTGCAGAATCAATCTGAGTGTAGAACTTTGGTTACAGTTTCCCTCTGCATTTTGTAGGTTGTCTTCTACGTACCAGACTGAGCTCGTCTCAGAGCTTCTGTTTTGAGTTCAGTTTAGAAACTTTAGATATCTAAAGAGATTGCTTAAACAAAAATGTAGGTAAGTCTGGGTGATGAATACAAACCTGTGCCAAGGAGAGTGCAGGAAAGCCATGTTCAGCTTCTGCCACTGCATCTTAATGCAGCCTTGATGCATAAATGATGGTAAGATAGTAAACCAAAATTTTATGCTTTCTTGAGTTACCCTTCTTTGCCTCACAGAATCAAATGACGTGGAGCAAAAGAGCACAGAAATCATAGAGCAGGATTTTATGTCTTCTTTGTTTGAAAACATTGTTTTCATCAGGAAGTCTCATGCAAATGGTGCCAGCACTGTGGTTGGGAAATGTGAACTAGCAGTTAGCACTCCCAAGTTACCTTCAGCACTGTCGGCTTGTTCTGATCACAGTGGAAATAGGACCCTTAGCTTCTGACCTTTGATAGAAGACCTAAATTCTCTCCCCTAGGTTTCTTATCGCTGATCGTGTGGATCTGGTTTTCTACTTGCTATGAATGTTAGAGTTTGAAGAAAGCTTTGAGATAATGGGCTGTGGAAGACAGAAGAGTGAACCAGTGTCCTTCCTTGTTCTTCAGTTCAGACGATCATTAGTTTGGACAACTGGAGGATGGAGATCCCAGGACATACTGAAAGAGTAAGTTTGCTGTTTTATATGGATGCAGAAAGCTTGGTGGTCAATGTTTTAATGTTTTGGTACTGAGGCAGAAGCGAAAAAAAAAAAAAAAGAAACGTCACAGTGGGATGTATGCACAGGATTTACATGGATAAAATGTTTGTAATCTACCTCTGCACTGATCAGATGAAGACTTGTAGTCTGTCACAGGAGCAACAGGCCTAGGATGCTGTTCCTCCTTTGGAGTCACAGAAGGTAAAAAGAGTAATCAGGTATTTAGAAACCATGGTTTGGGAAAGTATTGTTCAGTATACAGAAAGGAAAAGACAGGGCTTTGAAATGTTTAAAGGACAACTGTAATAGAGGAAGTAATTTTTGTTTTCCGTGTCCATTGGAATTGGAAATGGCTAGTTTATCTTGGGCATTAAGAAAAAGTTATGTTGAGTGACAGGAGAATGTACATATACAAAACAAAAAGCAGATTCTACCACACAGCAGAATAAATGCATAAACCAAGATGTGGATCAATTTCTGCTTTGAAAAATATTTGACTTAAACAGGGCCTGAATGCTGCTGAGCTAGGTTTAGCTCAACTAGGTGCTGCTAGCAGCCACTTGCGGAAAAGCATGGTGGCAGTCAAGGACCAATAGCTGAGAGTGATGGTGTGATGGAAGGGTTTGGAATGGTTTGGACCTCATAATTGTTCCTGGTTTCTTGAAGGATCTAAGTCAAAGTAGAACTCTACAGATATATAGATATAGATTTTTCTTACAGCAGTTGATCTGGCAGTGAATAGAGTTTGATTAGATTTTCTGCAGAGTTGTTGGCAGTCCAAAAGCCTGATCATTAAAATGGAAACAGTTAAAATTTGTTTCCTCTATTGTCAGTTATTTTCAATAGAATTTCATCCAAGTACAAACCAGTAAAATTGCATGAGAGGCAACACAGACCTGTGTCAAAATCAATCAACCTCATGATTTCTCCTGCCTAAGTCTTAAGGAATGTTCCTTGAAGATCTTTATTTTCTATAGTGTGTATCACTAAAAGATGGGGTTCAGGAAGAAGCAATAAGAGAGGCTTTTAATATACTTCATTTTCTGCTTTAAATTGTAATTCACATAAGTAATGAGTATGTTCCAACCAGAATGGTGGGAATGTTGCCTTGTGTTACTAACTAACATGTATTCAGTTCCAGAAGCCCCCTACCACATAGAAGCTAATTGCAAGGATTAGAGTACACCAACATACTTAAGCTCCACTCCTGTGGGTTTGGGGAGGAACAACACATTTCAACATTCCAGCTACAGTTCCCCTGGCAACGTACATAACAACAACTCACTAAAAACTGTGGGTTTCTGTTTTCTTAACCCTTAGAACATTGACTGAATGAATACTTCCTTGAGGAAACAGTTCAGTCAACCAGATATAGTCAAATACTCTTGAATCCATCAGTCCTCTCCTTAAAAAAAAAAAAAAAAGCAAAAACAAAAGCAGTTGAATTCCTTGTCAAACTGATCTCCTCTCCTAGCATTAAAGTATTTAACTCAAACAAATGTACATACCATTAGCAAACCTTCCCTAAAGGTCTGCATGAAAAAAAGACTTAAAAAAAAAAATCAATATTTAAGATCACTATAAAGTTCCTAGACATCAAAGGACACACAGAAAAATACACAATGAATTTTACAAAGCACATAAATACTCAAAAGAGATGAAAGAAAACAAAATTAGCATTTATGTATTAAAAACAATATTTTCCTATCAGTTACTATAACAGTGATAATGCCTATAGCAACTTTATGATTCCTCTGAGAATTTCAAATACTTCATAAATATTAGCTAATACCTTGAAATAACATATACACTACTGTTGTGAAATACATGAGATCTGCTCCAGAATTTGTTCCACTGCCCAGTGAACAAGAATCTCTTGTGATGGTATCAGTCTGCTTCTTAGCAGTGGCTGTTCCTATCACATAAAGGAGCAACCAGCTAAATGCATGTGCAGGATGTTAGAAGTCTCCAGACTTCACCTGAACCTCACGAAGAGCTGCTGTAGATTTTGGGTTGCCAATAGCAGGCAGAATTAATGAATGCACGTGGCCATAGTTCTTAGTGGCTGCAAGTACCACTGGTATTTTAAGATAATAGTCTGATCCCTAGTATTTTTCTCAGAAGTCTGCATTTATGAAATCATTTAAGAATGATATCTCCTGGAAAGTTTTAGTCTGGGGTGGGGGAGGTGGTGGCAGTGGTATAGCAGTTTTCTGAAGAGAGACTACCTTGTTTCTTCAAAATGCAAGAATTGACCTGATGAGGCTCTTAGAGAGCAAGAGAAGACATCTACCTTTATCAAACATATGACTATTCCTGGTGCACTGGTGCACACTTAGTTACACAAAGGAAGAGCTGAAGGCTGCAAAACTAAATCATGGATCAAAAAGATGTCAGTGCACTTTGAAGCAATTACATTTCGTAACCTGGATTTTCTCCCTTTCCCTCCATAAGCTTTTTTTTTTTTTTCTTGAAAGGAGTTGATGTGATGTTCCCTTAGATCTTCCATCCCATGATGAAAACCATTGCCTCATTTTGTAGTTTCGAACAGATACAAGAAAGAGTAAGTGCACCTGCAAAATTGTTTAAAGTTCTTTAGCCAGAAACTTTTAATGCTCCATCACTATACCATTGCTTTCAATCCATGGAGATTGTGTTCCCTTGCTGCTGTGCAGCAACTCCTACGTAAATCACTGGGAAGCAGACTTTCCCCCCCTACTTCGCCCTCAGGCTTAGGACACAACAGTTTGCTAAAGATTATGCAGCATCCTTACTAACGTGTGGTTGCCAGGGCATCCTTGTTCCCTAGCCAACTACTGTACTGAGGCTTCACTGGCAACCATCCAGCTGTGTTTTACTGAGGAACCTCTGCAACAGTCAAGGGCATGTTTTCACAATTTACTGGAGAGTCAGTCTGTTTCTTTTCTCCTAAAGACCCTAAGCGTTTGGGAAGGCAGAAACTTTTTGCAGATGACTGTAAGACAGTGGATGTCTCTTCTCCCTTTTATCTACAAAAAATAAAACTAAAGAACAGTTTTTGCTGCAGTTGCCTTGGGCTTTGCATTAACCCAGCCATTATGGACCCTAGTTATACCAGTGTGGCACAGTGTCAGGACCAGCACAGGCACAGAACCACACTGACATGTCAGTACCTTCCACAGCTATGCTGGTAACTGATTAGGTTTGTTCTGTGCAGTGTGGAGTTACTCTCTTGGTTGGAAGGAGAGAGGGCATCCTAGGGTGTGTTGCTGTTGATAATACTTCATTTCTCTCAAGATTTTGCATTGCAGCATCACTGCAATGCAAATCCCAACTAACATCATTTTTAATTTCAAGTTTTCTTAGGCTAATAGCATGTAAGATGGAATGAATAAGATGACGCTGTCTAGTGATGGAAACAGGCTTAATCTGCAATTTGTGTTGGTGACACCCAGAGTTACTAGGTCAAGGCCAATTCCAGGCTGCACTTCTGCTAGATGGCTTGAACAGCCTTCAGTTACAGCTGACTGCAGGCTCCATGGTGCCAAGCATCAGGCACAAACTGTTGCCTTTGCAATAGCACATGTCCCTAGAGAGCCCCGGGCCAGCAGATGGGCCGAAGCAGGCAGAGGGAGTGTCACAGCAAGAGAACAGCTTGACTGATCAATATTGCTTTTGCCATAGGTCTTCTGTTGACTAAAGCCTCCAGGCTGTCACTGCTATTGAATTTCTCAGTACCAGGAGACTTAATGATGTGCGCTGGTGTCCGTAGCACTCTTTCAAAGTGACTTTATACTACCATTAATGCAATAAGGACCAGATAAAGTGGTGTGTGAGATGTAATATTTATGGGGTTTTCTACTTCTTTCTCCAAAGTAGGAAAGGGTTCCACACATTGAAGTAATGATAATTTGGTCAAAAAACATCAATGAAAGATAGATGTCATTGTTGCTTCAACTGTCATTGGCACACCCAACAATTATTGTCAGTCCTTCATCTGAAAATTGATACAACCTAACATGTGCATGTACTAGAACCAGCAATGGGAATGGGCAAAGAAAGTTTCCATTTTTAGTCCCTTTATTTTTAGCCCCTTTCTTTTTCATGGCTTCAGGCTGCACCAGCAGAGATTTAGGCTGGATGTTAGGAAGTATTACTTTTCTGAAAGAGTGGTCAGGCACTGGAATGGGCTGCCCAGGGAGGTGGTGGAGTCACCGACCCTGGAGGTGTTCAAGGAACAGTTAGATTTTGTGTTGAGGGACATGGTTTAGTGAGAACTATTGGTGATAGGTGGATAGTTGGATTGGATGATCTTGAAGGTCTTTTCCAACCTTGGTGATTCTGTGATTTTGTGAAAGGACAAGAAATAGAGCCCTGTGTTTAAGAACAGGAGAGCTGCACATATTCAAATTTTGGACAGCTCTTTTTAAAACTTCAGGCATTTTCTTACAATGGTATCTATACAACAAGCTGCTAAATGTATAGTGAAATGTTGGCATGGTCTTTATCCTTAGGTGTATCCTACTACTTAGGTGTTAGCTTACACTCTGGCTGTAGGATGGAAAAGCCAAACAGGTTATCTAGACAGTGGAGGTCAAGTCAAATTAAAGATCAGATCATATTTAAGGCTTCTCCCTGCAGGACGGGTAAGCCTTGCTTAAATCATTATTCTGTGACTGCAAGCACACCTGCCAAGGGCAGGACAGATGGAAAGCAAATCTAGATCCCAAAGTGGAGTGGATTAGAAGGTGTGACTGATAGCTAGTGAGAGAAGCTTTAACATAGACTAGACAGTGTATCAGGTGAACTCAAAGTGATATACGTTACGAGGGCAGAAGTAGAGTTTTTGCACTTTAAGTCTACGTTTATCTCTTGTGTGTGGTACATAATAGAAGTGGCTGATCCCAAAGACATCAGGCTAATTAAAAGGATCATATACATAAAATGCAGTCCAGTCAATACATAAAAAAATGTATTACATATACATCTTATAATCTTTTGTATATGTATACACACACACATATATATATATATATATGCATCTGATAGTACCTGAACTGTTAACACCTTAGTTTTGTTAGGGAAAAGAACATTATATTTACAATTAATTAGGTCTCAAAATAAATAAAAACACAGTGTCTATGCTATAAAGTAAATATATAAGAAACTAGAAAAGCAATGTAATGTCAAAAGATGCCATATGAATTCTGCAGGTCTTATCTTGATACTACCCAAGAAGCTGTGATCATCAGTATTGAGATCTCAGTGTTTCACCTATAGCTTTATCTTTTCAAACCTTGGAGGATGGGGAGCAAACTGGCAAATGAGAATTTGACTTTTGTTCAGTGTGTGAAAGAGGAGTGTGTAGCTTCCAATGTAGTCCCACAGCACACACAGAATTCAGTTACTTGCTCTGCACAACCTTTCACTGGAGGAATGTGTAGGAAGCAAAAATATCTGTGATATTAATTACAGACTAGAAAGTGCCCCTTTGGCATTTCTAACTAAACTAAACATATTTTATTCCCAAAATGATGGAAAGAGCTGTTCTCAACTTAGAGAAAAAAGGGGATTAAGAAGGCAACTTGGTTGGGTTAAAATAGGTTCTAAAAATGAGACCAAAAGTATTTTACTTCGGTGTCAACAAAGGTCCAAGCTAAGGAATAACCAGGTTTGCTCAATCTAAGGAAAAAATAATAGACATTTAGCTAGACTGTTGTCTCACTTACTTAATACAGTGAAGTGTTTGAAAAATTGGTAGCAATTTTTATGAAACAAATGAAAATTCTCATTTTTTTTGTCACAAAAATATGAAAATGTTATATGCAATATAACAGCTCAATGGAACCTATAGTAATAGCACCAAGTTTTGCCAAAAGAAGGACAGGTATAAATGAGACTTAATATTTTTTAGACTGTATCTAAATCTAAAATATTTTGACCAAGTTTATTTTGCACAGACTTTGTAAGATTAGCAAAAAGCATTAAAGGTATATTAAAAGACTATCTGGAAAGACCTGCATAACTTACGTTGCTGCTAGTGAAAAGTAACACAAATAATAAAAAATGTACAAATACTGTTATCCCACCTGGTATATCTCAATTTGTCTAAGTATGGTTTTTGGAAATACTGTTGTCATGGTTACCATTCAGCTGTCTTTAGGCTTTATGCCCTGTCTTCTAAGGTTGAGGTTCAATTCAAGTTCACAGAAAGCAAGTCAACTGACCTTTTCAGCTGTTAGCTCTAATGTGCATCATTTTCTGAGAGAAAACTTGAAAAACTTGTGCCATGATTCTATGAGATGTCAAGCACCTTCAGATGCAGCAGAAGCCAATGCCCTGTATGGCGTGTCTGAGTCATGAATGACATGCCAGTAACAGTCTTACTTTGAAAAGACATACACCTATTTCACTTGGTATGAGGACAGTTTCTGTACTCCTACAGGCTGAACCTACCACCAGCAGCCACTAAATGAACAATGTGTTTGACTCTCTGCATCATTTATTTATTTGTCTGAATATATAGGAAAGCTTAAGTCTGTAATGTTGGCAAACATAAACTTAATTCCTGTGTGTAACATGAAATAACCCCATATTTCTGATTAATTGAAATGGAAAACTTAATTTCTCCTTTCCTTTTCTAAATTTCCTCATTTTTAAGTGGAGGTAGGAGGAATTAATAAGAACTTACTTAAAATGATGACAAGTATTTTGCCTTTTATAGGTCATTGAAGCCTTGAGGTTCAAACGATAAATTCTGAGACTCATCAATTAACTCCAAAATGCCTAGCCAGGGTAACTGAGCTTCAGGTAACTCAGTGTAGTGTTCACGTTGTCTTCTGCAGGTGTAAAGATATATCCAAACAGACAAGCGGATATGTTTAACTACTATTCTACAGAAACAGATGGCCCTGCTCTTCAAAGTAGCCTCTTTACCTTATTAGCCTAAAGCAAATCCTTTTCACTGCCTCCAACAAGCCACATGGAACTGTCAGGAACTCCAGGAATGGTTCTTTCCTTCCCTTCCCTTTTCCTGATTTAGCTTTAGCTCAGGAAAGGAGGTGTTGCCCTGTTTGGGGATATTTTTTTTTTTTTTGTAATTTTGTTGTTGTTATAGAAGTGGAGCTTTCTTCTAAGGACCAGAAATGTTATGGTAAAGTTTCAGAATAGTCAACTTCTCTTTGAGCACGCTGCACATAATTTAAATTAAATATACTTTCTCCTTCTTTCCAGTATGAAAAATGGAAAGGGAAAGGGCAGAGAAAAAGTTCTAGATGAGTGTCTCGTTTTCTAGGTCCATCTCTTATAGTCTGTTTCCTTTTAGTGTTGCTGGTTCTTGATTCCTTCCTGCTGTCACATAGATAAATACAAACAAGTTAGTGTCACGCACTGCATACCCTGCATCAGATCTTCAGGACTAATATTCTCCCTGGAAGTAAGTGCTCAAAGAATTTGGTTTCTTTGCCTCTTGACTGCTTGGTTGCTAGTTTCTTTAATTTGCTTTGCTTCCTTAATGAAATTGTCCTTGGGGACAGTCCAAGCAGGGTGACCCAGAAGTATCCATTTTCAAGTGGTCTCTACTCCTGGACACGTAGACAGGTAAGGTATGCCTGTTAAAAAAAAATCTTGTCCTTTCCAACTGCTCCAGAAAATTTCTGAAGCGCCAAGTTAATCAAAAAGGGAAAAAAAAATGGAAGTGTAAAATACAAAACATGGCATAAATAACAAAGAATTAGACAAGTAGGTCAACAGCATTCATTTGTGTGAACATACGCATGATCACCATATGCCTACAGGCATGTACACAGTATTGTGTATGTATCACAACTGTGGTGTTAATGTTACAGAGACATTATGAAAATAATTGAAGTTATCATGGGCCTTAGACAGAAAAGCACGCACACACATCAACTGCACATTATTTATATATTCATCTTTTAGAGACCCACTAGAACATATAAATGGGGTCGATGCATGAGTTTGATTAGAAGCACTCAACAGTACTCTTTTTTTTTATCAGATACCTCAAAATGATTTTATGACTTGTTTTCTCAGTATGTGTTCCTTATGGTTTTTTACTTATTTTGATAACATATGGGCCAGTAAATATAAGCTTTACTTCCAAAACTCTAGAGTTTAGCATTGTCAGAGACATGAATGAGGTGTGAGCAAATGGGACTGAAGGAGGCCTCTTTGGCCCCCATTTCCAATTCCAGCGTATGTTCAGATGAGTGGAAAATGTTTGCTGCTAACCTCAATGCAGAGCTTCCAGTTCACTGCACAAGTGCTACACTTCCATAGACTTGATGACATGGTCTGTGATCTATGAAAAGAGGAAGAGGGCTGAGATGAACTCCAGATGCACCTATTTGTTATGCTGTGGTATCCTGAGGCCTGGCACCATGCAAAATTGCATTTCATAAGTCACTTTCTAGGCCATAGCATAAGACAGTAGCAGTGACATCGTTAAGCAGGCGGTCTTTGCAGAGAAAGGGTCACCTGCTTTCACAGTTTGTTAAACACTGAACTGAGCAGGAAGCTGTCTGGCATTGCAGGATAAGCCTTCTCCTCTAGTAAGTAAGTATGCAACAGAGATGAGTGAGAATATTTTTATCACGCGTCCACACTTATAAACAGGTTATTAGCACAGCAACAGCAGGGAGGCAAAATAAATGAATACTTGATTTGTTCATTAAAATCAAATACTTATTTACAGCTTAGATGATTAAACTCTGCACTTGGAAAAGAAAAAAAGAAAAAAGAAAAGAAAAAACACCTTCATTCTGCCTGCTTGATGTTAAATAGTAAAACAGCACAGAAGTGAAAATATCCTGAACTTCTATATCATATGCATTATCTTCACTGGTGAAGTGGAGAGGTGTGAAATTCCAGCAGAGAGAAACATGCTGTTTTAAGAGGAAGTGCTGACATGCAAGCTACAATTAGACAAAAAATGACTGCTGACATTTAAAAATCATTACAGAGAGGAAATTATGAGTGTAATTATGTCATCATTGACACTGTTCAAGTGTGCTGATGCATTTTTGCTGATCAAAATCAAGTGTTTATATTTGTAAATAGAATGCACTTAGCAACTCTATCAATGGAAATGTTCTAGCCAAGAACTAAGGAAAATGTAGCCAAGTCACTTTGACAGAAACTTCTATTTTTCTTTTGCTTGATTTTCAGCATTTTGCTTTCAGAATCTTGCTAACAAGATCATTTCTTGTTATTTATTAATTTGTGTGAGTGTTGTCTGGGTTTTGTTTGTAAGTTGTTTGGTAGTGGGTTTTTTTTGTTGTTGTTTTTTTTTCTCCCCAGAATACATCAGCAAGAGCAGCCATTCTGGAGAAGACCAAAGGTGTAACTTCCCAATATATGTTTTACATCCAGCAGTGGTCAACAGTAGTGGACTACAGGATACAAAAGAATACTAAGAATGTACTAGCCCTGCCAGTCTTCTAGCTTCCAAAATCTGCTGCTCAAGGACTTCACAGACTGCTCAAAAACAGCAAAATAATCAAGTCTTTCTATGGCTTTAGAAATAGTCTGCTACTGGAGTCAGTACAAATGGAAACATGGTGTCAGCAGGTGGTAAAATATGTAAATGTTATCATTTACTTTGAGGAGTTTGTTGACTGTGCTAATACTGAAGTCTTGGCGCTGCATTATTTATCGCAGTTCTGCTTTAAGCACTGTCAAAAATCCTTTACCTATGACATATCATCACTCAATGACAGAGAAAAACGACCAATCTATGATACGTAGAAGTGCTCGGTTCAAAATGGAAAAAAATATGTGAAAATGTGTACATAATTGATTCCCAAAACATGTTTTTTGTCTCCAAGATCTGGGAGATTATGTATAAGTACATTTTATAAATGTGAAAGCAGAAGTGTTTACAAGTTTCTAGAGGGGAGTAAGAAAAGGTCTTGGCTTCTGAAATGAAATGTCCACAGCACAACCTGTCTACAAATGCTAGTCCTCCTGGGGATGGCATTTTGTTCACACTATTCTAGAACGTGCTTATGTCAAAATTTAAGAAAGAGACTAAAAGCATGAACAAAGGACACTTAACAATGAGACAGTCAGCTTTATGAGCGCAGTTATATTTGAAGGGGATAGCACAAATAGAAACGTGAGTATTGAATGTCAACTATCCTAGATAAAACTAACTGTTCATCAGCCTTTGTCTTTTCAATTCTAAAATTCCCATTGTTATTTCTTTCTGTTAATTTTACAAGAAATATAAGCATTGGCTTGTCTTCACTTTTCCCTATTTTTTTCCAGTCCTTTCTTTATTGACTTTGCCCCTTGGGAATGGAGTTCTTTACAATTCACCTATTAATTTGCTGGCTGTCATCCTGCAGCCAGTTGTGGGGGGTTTTGTTGTTGTTATTGCTGTTTTTTGTTTTATGGGTTTCTTGTTTTTCTTTCGACATAGGATCCATCGGTTTCCATCAGTGTCCTTGTTTCCTAGATGTCAAAACATATCCAGTCAAATTTTGTTACCAGAATAATGTCAAGCAACTCTATAGTCACCACATCAGCAAAAAAGCTGCTTTCATAATGTCATTTTATGATTGGATGAATACTGTAATTCATTTATAGACTGATAAAAATGTCCATGTCAAATAACAGAAGTCTTTGCTAGAAATCAGTAATTAAGGAACAAATTATAGAGGATGTCTTGGGAGAGGCTGGTCCCACTGTTAAATTCAATGACTGCTCATTACAAAAGTGAGTACTCTAGAAATAACCCATAAAAGAGTTGGCCACAGAAGTGGTTTTGCAGAGCATAGTTCAGGTAATATGACAAATTAGTACCAACACACAGATCTGCATGCTGCATTTAATTAAGAAAAATGCATCCTCAGTTCTTGATTTTGATCAGAAAGCAGAATTGGAAGGAGCTGTGAGTTCTTCTGGTGCCTCTCAGCAAGGAGTTAAATCTACACCTAATTTTTAGTTTTAGCTTTAAGTATTACTATGTTTTGTGGTTTTTTTATTTATTTATTTATTTAATTTTAATTAATGCATTGGCATTCATCTTCACTTCCCAGAGGCTGAAGTCTAACTTGAATCTTACTAGACATTAACACACCAAATACCTATCCTACTTTTGGCAGGACTTTTTGAGCTTAGGCCCTAACAGAGCTTCTAGCCTCTATTACTCAGCAGTTTACTTTCTGTCCTTCACCTGACAAGTACAGATTTCGTCTCAGAGTATTGCTGGGTGCTTTGTGTGAGCAGAAGGAAACAATTGGCCAATTGAAACTACAGCGCTGAAATTAGAAGAAACACTGTAAGCAGTTAAAAAATGCAATCTCTTGGAGACTGGAGAGTGTCTCCTTATGTTGTGTGCATTCCACTATATTCTGTATAGTTTATGCTTTCATTACAAAATAATTTCTCAGTCTCATATTTGCGTAATGCAAGCTATGAGCTGCTGATCTGGTAACCCAATAATTCTGTAAGCTATTGTATTTCCATTCAAAGGTCCATTCTAAGCAACCACAAAAAACTGCAACAACAAAACCACTCCCAAACCAACCAACCTAACAAAACAAGATCTATTTTGTTAGTCGTTCCTCAGAGCATTCACCACATCAAGGTGTGAACTTCAGAAGCTACTAGGAAATGCCAACGCTGAAGGGCAGCTGCAGCATTTCTATTTATTATTACCAACACAAGTGCAAATAGCAAGTATAGTGATGGTGTTCAGAAGAGTGATTCTATAGAAGTACTTTGGCTTTAGCAGTAGGAGAGATCATGTGGTCTCTATGTGATCAGCTATTAGTTTGTTTCGATGAAGTGGAATGACCTACCTTGTCAGCTTGCAGATAAGGATCAAATTCGTTGTGAATAATTATCCATCCAGGTTGTCTTTTCTCCATACCATACTAAGGCAGGGAATTTACCAATACACCTAAACAACAGAAACACAAATGGGTATTTCCTGTTATTAGTAAAACATAGGATAATATGAATAAATTATTCCATGATCCTTTCTAGTCTGAAAGGCTTTGGCTGTGACAGCAATAAAAGTAGACTGGCATATAGGACTGCCATAGATGATACTGTTGGTCAGTCTCAAAATCTTTTCAAATCTTTCGATTCTGTGAATTGAAAGAAATATGCTATTTCTGCTGTACAGAGTGTGAATTGACCTTAAGACCAAAGCGTATCTGAAAACATGCAGCAACAACTCTGGAGACCAAGCTGGATAAAATAAGAACAATTTAAATGGAATAATATGATTTATCAACTAAATATTTTCATCTACAAAAGAAATTTATTCTCTTCCCCCACAGGCAAGCCTAATCCTGAAGATCAGCAAATCTGAAAACATGGGAGCAGAACAACAACCAACCAAAAAAAATGGTAAGAATGGAAAAGATACTATCCAAATTTTATTGTTAAACATTTTTGGTTTTGAAAGTATTGTTAATTTACATTATTTTCTCAGGTTTCATTTGTTAATTTTTAATTGGTATATCTGTGAAATCACTTGTGCTATGTGTTTACCTGAATTACGTTGTTTGTGGGGATACCTTTATGAATGCTTTGTGAAGTCTCAAATCAAAGAAACGTGTTTTTAGAGTTAATCAGAGCTGATGACACTGAATATAGTACACTGTCAGAGCATTTTGACAATTAAAAACAATTAAAAAAATAGAGCAGAATGAGAATTTAATATGATTTTAGCTCTACTTCTTGCAGCGATTGCTTCTGGTCAGACAATTGGTATAAATTAAACAAGCATTCATAAACCAAGGTTTTATATCCATCAAAACAGCAAGGCAGGTTTAGATTTACAGACACAAATCCAAGAGAGATGGTATAGTTCCAACCTGCAGTTGGCAAAATCAGCACTTGGAGTGAAACAGATCAGGCTGCTTGGATGTTTTAATGCCAGGGCATTTGTAAACCTGGTAGGTTTACCACGCTTAGTTCATGTGAGCTGCTGTTGATAGACTTAAGATGTGGAACCAATTTATGCCAGCTAAATGCCTGGCTTTTCTTATCATCAGTACATCTGCTTTCACTTTTAATTAAATGGTGAAAATAGACATTGGCGCCTCTGCTGAAAGTGGTCCTACTAGAGAGACTGAAAAAACTACATGGCTGCCTTAAGGAAAGTTACAGGGCACTGGTGGGCCTCAGGTCCAATGTTGAGCATGTCTTGCAAGTGAGTGTGTTATTAGGTAAGAGCTCTGAGAAGGACCAAACATACAGAAAGTAAGTACAAGTGAAAAGGCAAGATTGAATAAGTGAAGATAATTAAAGTAGAGAAGAGATGACAGAGTTAAGAGTCTGCACACAAATAAATGAATTCCTAAATTCCATCTCCATGTGCTTGGAGGATAATGAGAGAAGTAATTGATAGTAAAATAATTGACAGCAAGAAAAATTCATACTGGACATTAGGAAAAGTTTTCTAATGCTAAGAGCCATCATAGGCTTATCTTGCTTTTTGAGAAGCTATGGTGCTCCTTTACTGAGGTTTAAGTATAGGCTGGGCTGGCAAAAATCAGAAATGAGGTAGATATGTCAGGACTGCCCCAAATGCCTTAAATGACCACTTATACTCACAGCATCTTAAGCTTTTTAGGATACAGCAAGTGCTCCAAACTCCTGCTCATCTAGAAGTGCTTGCAAGGATTGGCATTCAGTAATCCCAAGGTGCTCTGCATCCAGGAGAGCTTCTGCTACCTCTGTCCTGCGGGGGCCGTACACAGCTCCCTAATGAGTATGCTAAATCAAAGCACTTCCCTGCTCAGTGTTCTGCTAATAATGATCTGGTTCATATGCCCAGTGTATAGCTCTGTATTGTGTTAATGAAGCAAGGCTGCAGCAATGACCTTTTAAGCACTTAAATCCTAATTGTCCTTAGACCTTACCCAACGTGTGTGAACAAAAACTTAGAAGTGTCAGAAAGTTATCTTTTCTTTGACTTCAGTAATATCTTCCAAAAATTTTTACATAAATAATTTTATATATATATAAATATATATAAAATTATTTATAAAA
Organism: Centrocercus urophasianus; assembly: GCF_019232065.1. Lineage (NCBI taxonomy): Eukaryota > Metazoa > Chordata > Aves > Galliformes > Phasianidae > Centrocercus > Centrocercus urophasianus. The sequence goes on along the minus strand of NW_024884744.1, from coordinate 14,912,658 downwards.
TGTAAATATATAAATATATATATAAGTATATATATATATATACTTTTTTTTTTGTGTGTGTGTGTATATATATATATTTTTTTCCCAGCTGCATGTGGGCTGAGAGAGTTAGGTTGTCTCTCCTTACAGTGACATAAATCACAAGTGATCATGCAAAGATGTGGACCATGGCAAAGCTGTGTAAGTGAATGAGCTTCTTTAGAATATGTTTAAACCTGGTAAAGGGATGGGACATCCAAGACCTTTTACAGTCCCAGCTCTGGTTGTCTTGAAAAGTTTCTTTCCTTTCCAGTTTACACTGAAGTGAGGAGCAGTGCGCCCTTCTAATATGCCACTTCAGACATGAAAGTTTGTACAGTGCTTCAGTGTGATTCTGGAAGCTGATTTATGTGCTATGTCTCGTGTCTATATTAAATCCAGGCTCTTGCTTACCTTACCTTGAAACACCAAGTTAAATCCCCACCAGAGCCACATTAAATTGGCAGTTTCTCTTGGGCAGCTAAGTCTAAGAAGTAAGTGAAATTTAAAATTATGAAAGACAAGTGAATAGGAAGATCTCAAAATAAATAAATAAATACATATATATCAGTGTATCAGGCACAGAGATGAAGAAAGTTCATTGATTATGTAAAGAATTCACCTGCATCTTTCTTTTTTCTCTTAACAGAATGCCTAACTTCGTGCTGAGAAGCCTCCTCCCAGGAAAGATCCGCCATCCCTACAGTGTTACTGGCTGGGTGATGCAGTGCTTTAGTTTACCGCAGCTGACCATCTCCACCTTTGACAGCCTGATTTCAGCAGTCATTTTGTACCGGAGGTTTTAATAAATCTTTCCAAAACAGGGTAAGATAAGTAGGAGTATGCCACAGGTACACAACTTGATTCTGGAAAGTAACTTACAAACCCTGCAGCTGAAGTTTTCAAAATATGCTTTCAAAATAAGAAGTTCTCAATAAATGCCTCTTGAAAGAGTAAACAACCAAAGCCACTTTGAGCTTTGATTTCTGCCTCATTTGCAATAAGATTATCTGACCCAGCCTCACACCTCCCAGCCTCTAATTCTGTAACAGGTCACTATAGCATAGTGTGTGTATACCATACATGCTATAACCTTGCCCTGCCAGTCACGCTTAATGTGGTCACAACTTGATTTCTTGTGGCGTGCTGGATTCCTGGCCAAATTTCATTGCTAACAGGGGAAGAAGTCAGCTTGAAAAAAGGAAGAAAAGGAAGACAGAGTTGCTTTTCAGGTTGTATATATATGCGTATACATATACACACACATGTGTATATATATGTGTTTGTGTATTATTCTTGCAAGATGGAGGCTCCTTTATGTTGTATTTAAAACTTAGAATAAAGCAACCATTCCCCTAGTCAGAGCTGCAACTCAGGCAGTCAGTATGGGAGAGCCAAGCGAGCATTTGAGACGTGTGATCTTTCAGCTGCACAGCATCCCATTTAACACATGCTTCAGAAATGCAATGTGTAACAATGGGAAAAGCGGACGCTGCAAAAAAAAAAAAAATAAAAAATCAAATAGTACAAAAGCCCATATATCTAAAAAACCTGAGTGTATCCACTACATGTTGGCATTTTAAGTTCCTAAAGGTGTTCCCCTGCCTCCTTCAGGGTGATTGCAGGGATAGAATATTCTTTATATTATGATGAAAGGACAGGAGTCCTCTAGTCGCCTAAGGAGGCAGTGATAATTTTGCAGGACACTGTGGGATTCAAAGTATACAAGGTAGCACTAAACACAAAGTGTGCTTTATATCCTTATCCCCACACCCTTGCCCCACCAAAAATCTCAGATATGAAAAGCCTCAATCTTAGGAAAGAGCTTGTATAGTTTGCAAATAGTTTCCATCCTGGAAGAAGACATGCTCAACAGAATTTAAACAATGTACATTGCATTCTCAGTTACAGTGGCATAAATTAGGATCAATTCCACTGAGGTCAGCACAGTTATGTCAGTATGAGACCCGAGGTCTGAAGCCAGTTAAAACCAAAGGAGTTAATTCTCCTCTACTTCACCATTACTCAGAGCAGAATACAGCTCTTTCCTTTCAATTGAACTCGGTCCATGTGGTGGGCCAAATCTGGCTTTGAATTTCAAGAGAATAGATATTGAGAAACTGATTTTGTGTAACTATTTCTAATTACAGTAGTGCAACTTTTGGCCCAGAGACTATTCAGTGTCCAGACACTGAGTGGCAGCCAGCAGTTGAGATCCCATCGTGCCTTGGCCAAAGTGGAGTGGAACATTCAGAGTGCAGCCTGCAAAAGCATTTCTTTGGGTTTGGGGGTACTGCAGGTCAGGCTTATTTTTTATCACAATTATTTCTCACATGGATGAGAGCAGTAATTCCAGAAATAAAGTGGACATGTGGAATGCACTCATCTACCTAGTTCCTCTCCCACCCCCAGGAATATTTTTTGACTTGTTAACTACTGGAACTTGATCCTCATGTAATACAGAAAAAGTGTAACAGTGATACCAACGACCTTAGTAAAGTGCAAGCTGTGAATAGCCCTGGTCAAGTTGAGCAGCCCAAAAAGAGAAAACTTGGTATGCCAGCTGCTTACTTCCAATGCAGGTGAATAGCTTTTAGAAATATTTAAACGAGTTGGAGTATACCCAACTTCAATCTTCATTAATGAGAAAAGACAGAAGAAATGCAGTAAATCAGAAGTGCAACAACTTCATATACTAACATTTATCAAAAATTCTTCCTTGAAAGCTTTCTCAAGTATTTCAACAGAATGAGTACTCAAGTTTCCTCCTTGTCTGAATACACATGAATTTCCACTGCCTGCCTCCTAAAATGAGACCATATCTTTCCAGACAGGAGGAAGAAGTTTACGTGGAGATCCTGCCTTGTGTCTTAGAAACTTCAGTACTTCCTGGGTGTCACTAGCATTACTTAGCACATTTTTGTCCTCCCCCCACCTCTTCCCCCAGGGCTCATTTTCTGGTTACTCAACATAAGCAGCACCAAGGAGGTTTGCAGGACTGCTCCTCAATCATTATCAATCTACACTTCTCAGACTACAACTTCATCATAATTTACAGCTATTCTTATGAGGTCATCTCAGCTCTTTGAATACAGCAACCAGAAAATTAAGAAAACTAAGTTTTTCATTCTTTTTGTCTATTCATTCTAGCTAACAGCCACAGAAACACTGGCACAAGACATACGGTTTACATTAACACTAAGAGAGGAAGAAGACTGACCTACTTGAAGGAGGGGAGAAAACAGCACCAGCTGAAGGATCTGGGAACTGTCCGCCACCTCTTCTGCCAGATGGATGAAAGCTGTGTCCTTCCTGAAGTGGCTCCACACTGCTGGGTGCTCACTCTAACAACAGTAATTATGAGGGAGAAACATAGCTGTATATAATCAATTCCCTATTAAGCATCCTCTCCTGTTATTTAACGTTGAACTGATGCAGAGCTTAATGACTCACTGCTTTCTGACAAATAATAAATATACCACACAGAGGCATTTCAGAGGCACTGGGTCTCTTCCTGAATTTGAATGGAATTTAACAAGTAGATCCAGATGAAACAATGCAGAGAAAGAAAAATGAAATGTCAAAACACTTCATTTTAGTATTTTCAAAATGGAGCATTTCATTCTAGAACTGCCAAAACACTTCAATTTCAAAACAAAGACTTCTAGCTGTCCATTTTAAATTTGGCCTAGATTTAAAAAGAAAAAAGATTTAAAACGTGTGTAATGGTCCAAGACAAAAAAATGAAGCTTTTCTTTGAAGCTGAACTAAATATTTTGGATTGAACAAAAAAGATGCTTTTCCTGATTATAATTATTTTTTTGTTTTGCCAACAATTCACTTTTTTTTTTTTTTTTAATCTAGATTTGACCAAAACCAAAATACAATTCTCAAAAAAATATGTAATTGTTAGAGCAATTGACTAGTTTCATGCATTATGAAACTCCAGCTCTAGGTAACCCAGTGTGTCAGTACACCTCCTGGAGTTTAAACAGACCAATCAGGCCCATTGCTTTCCAAATGCTATTGGAGCTGGTTAATTTATTTTCAATTGGAAAAGCTCAAGTGAATTCTTTTTATAATGGCAAAATAACAGAGATTCTGTCTGATAACTCCTACTCAGAAATACTGATCTAGCTGTGCACATGGTAGATGCTTCAGGACATGTCTGCTTTCTGTGGTGCTGCATTGAAGGAGAATCCTACTTCACCTGATCTTGGAGCCTCGGCTGCCTGAGCATCCACTCTGCCCCAGCCTGCCTGTGCTTGGGCCCTAAGTCTTGCATGTGGAGAAAAGGGAGAGATCAGCTCACATCCAGATTCTGCTTCACAGCAGCATTGCTGCCGCGTGCTTCAGCCATTTGGCCACATAAACTCCTGTCCCTAATTGAACACAGTCCTGTAAAGCAACAAAGATGTGGCACTTGTGAGTCTGGTAACAAAGAGCATGGAGACGAAGCACCAAACTGCCATCCTTCCAAGAGGTGCAGCAGCAGCAGCACTCCACACTGGTACTTTCAGCCAGAAATATTTGGTTTGCAGGTGTTTGGCTTTCTGATGAATAGCCCTGATTTTCTACAGAAAGCAGATTATTTTTTCCCAGAAAAAAAGTTTCTCACAAAATCCAGTTTTCCTTTAAAGAACAAATGGCAATGGAAAATCTTTAACCTATAAGATGTAGCAACATGTGTGATTTTTCTTCTTCCCAAAAGTTCTTTTCTGTGTATCTATTGACTTGCTACACAAAATTGCAGTAAATCTTGCTGGCTCTGAGCCTAAAACTTGCCCACTTTCCCAAGCTCTATCAATAGAGATATTAAAGAAAGATGTTTCCTCACTGTTTCTCATTTTCTGAGGTCGTTACAGGAAGGACAACATACTTCTGTACTGCATGTCACTGGATATGATGGCCATGGTCCCGTGCCAGCCAGCTGAAAAAAAAGGCTGCTCATAAGAACCCGCAGAAACAAAGGACACCAAACAGGTCACCAGGAAAGAGCAGTTAAGTCTAGTACCTATCTGAGAAGCATAAAATCATCAGTAAAAGTTTAGTTACCAACAGATGTGCACAGGTTTCCTAGAAGGCTTTTTCTTACCTGCTTGCAAAAGAAAAAGCAAAAACAGCTGCAAAACCAATTCATCTATGTTCTGAATTTGTTATGATTCAGTCAGCAAAAGAAAGAAAATCCAGAGTCAGAGATCACTCCCTCCCCACTTCTATCACCATGGGTTACCATCCTTAATTTTACGCAACTGTGTCACGTTGTGACCAAATATTGGAGGCTCAATCCTTAACTTTGAAGTTTTTCTCTTTTGTGGAATTAAGCCAGAACCACAAAATTTTTGAAAACGCAGTGCTTGACTGAATTGAATGCAGTTTCCTCTGTGAAACTAAAACCAAACAGAAAGCTTCTACTCTTCCAAAAGGGTGTTTTTTAAATTGCCTTTGACCCTCTTTCTTTGTATTTGTATTGGCTCTGGTTGTTTGATTAAAACTGTAGGACACCCAATTCAAGAGAGTATTTTTGAAAGACAAATAAGGAAACTTGGATACTTTTTCTTCAGATATCTCCTGTAATTTTGTATAAATGCTTTCCAGTTTTGGCTTACATTCTTACACACTGCCGGAATATCTGAACATTAATTCAAGAAATACTTTACTTTGGCCCTGCTTTGTAGTACTTTGATGTGTCAGTATTAATTGAATTTAAGTGTTCTCTTTAGGAATATTTTATATAAAATAGAGATTTTGGAGTTCAAATTCAAATATACATATGAACACATATAGATATGAGTATACATTTATATATGTAGCCTTCAGCAATTATGTATAAGTTATAATGTGTTCAACTAGCCAAACACAATAAACAAGTCGTTCATTATTTTAAAATCCTACTGACCTTAGTGATAACTTTTCCTGAAAGAGGAATGCAGACTTTAGCACCAGAAGAAATTAGTGAAGTTTAACAAAATATTTTAATATAGCTATAACAAACTCAAAATAACTTCTCGGAGGGAGGCTTCAGTGGCTTATATGGAGGAAGGGAGATTTCATATCAATAAATATGGTGGCATCTGCCAGATAAAATGTTTTAATAATCCTCTGGGTGTGACTTTCCTCCCACTAATGTGTCGGACAGTTTAGATTAACACCATATGCCTATTAAAAGAATGAGTTGGAAACCAGTGTAAATAGTGAGAGTTCATTTTACAGCATTGTTTTCCCAGCATTCCTAGTATGCCTATGCTAAGGATCACTGACGGCACGGACAGGATGATGAAAGAGGAGGAAAACCACAGGGAGAGGTGGAAACATGGAGCCAACAGAACCAGGAAGAGGAGGAGGAAAAGAAAGTCAAGAAGAGAGTAGTGGGAAATTGTGGGGACTAAGGGACATGTTAAGTTTTTGGTAGAAAAAGTAGACAAGGGGTATTGTCCTGCATCACTGAGGATATGGTGGCTTTCAAAAGTGACGGCATTAAGCCAGGAAGAGGAATGGTTCTTGTAGAAATGTGGTAAAGAGCATGGTTAACATAAATTATCTCTGCATCTAGAGATACGCAGGTAATGACATCACCTCCAGGAGGGAGAGCTGGTGTGAAAGAGGAATTGGGCAAGAAGAAGCTGCCATGCCAAAATTACAAAGTGACAAGGCAGTGGCATTATAAATTTACCCATTCAAGTCAAGTCCTGGCTACAAGATTTCCAAAGGCAGCTTACTCTTTTGATTGCCATGTTCCTGATGTCAGCTGGGCTGTTTCTTTAGTGAAGGTAAGGAAAACCCCTCAAATTGCATGCTTCTCTGTTCTATCCTCAGAGCACAAAGGCTTGCCTGACAACAAAAATAGCATCCATGAAAATGATTCATACTCAGTCAATCAATATTTCGAAAGAGAATAAGTGACCTTCACTATAATACATAAACTAATTTGGAATAGGTAAGAAGAAGTAATGTTTGATTCTAAATTTTAATGAGTTTTCTTTGTATTACTCTTGTTTACAAGGTAAACTCTGCTCTTGCTCTGCAAGTCTTCAATTACTGGATACAAAATAAAGGGAAGAATTAAATGCTGGTCAGGCAGATGACTCCGAGCTTGTGCTTACCAGACAAAGAAAATACGTAAAATCAGAATATGTTTCTTGGTTTAGAAAGTGCAGAGGCAACGTTTCCAAGAAATATTTGTACCTACAGTCTTAACCAATGACTTTGGTCCCAGTGACTGTCAGGCACAAAACACAGTTTTTCCCCCAAATAATGTTATATATATTTTTAAAGTGCGCAGACATTTACACACAGAATGCAAAAAACTGTACTTCAATCCTAAAAGAATTAGAGAAAACAGACCTTATTCAAAGGAGCGGTTCCATTTACGTCAATGGAATAATTAGCTGCGATAAGAGTTTAGAGGATCAAGCATGTGTAGCAGCCATCTGTGCTCCTTACTTTTTATCCTCAGATAACATTATTCTCTAGCAACCAAAAGAAAATGCCACACTGACAGGTAACCCAACCTATTTCCAAACAGCATGTCAAGTCACTGACTGCTTGGGTGCGACATTTGACTGCAATTGCTTTCACACTTTGATTTATTCTGCTACTCTCATGAGTGCCCTGCTTCCCCTGTGCAAATTCCTGCAGACACATTAGCATGGAGACTGTCACACTGCTCATCTACTTGGCACAGCTGAGCTCTCAACTATTCAGTCAACACCCTTAGACTAACCCCAACCAAGGTGGCAGCTCTACATGCTACCTTCTACATTCAAAAACGTGACAAGTCAGCCCTTACCCTCTGTTGCAGCTACCACAGCAGACACTAAAAACCTGCTAATTGTTACTGTGAAAATGGATTTATTAAGACAATATATTGAATATTCATTAAACATTTAAAAGTTATACAAAATAACCTTCACTACAGTATAGTATTACTATTATTAATACACTTCGGAAATGAATAAAAGTCACTGATTTTCCCTAACAGATGTTCAGAGAGAAACTAAGACCAGACTGCAGGGTCTGGCATGGCCCGGTAGCCATGTGAGTCACAGTGTCTTTCTTAGGTGACATTCTGAACATACAATAGCAGTAAATTAGTTTCACTCTCAGAGTTAAAGGTGTAAGATTATAACTTGTTTCTGATCAAAATACTGCAAAATCCCAATATAGTTGCACATTTGTATCTGGCAGAACATGTCAAGCTTTTTTAAATTTTATTTTTTACTTGTTTAACTTGCAAATCAGAGAGGTTTTTTACTAATACCAAAGAGAAAATCCCTCCTCTTGCAATGAGCAGCACAGAGAGAACATGAGAAGGCCTATCAGCAAATTCTACCAAAACATTCTTGAGGTCAGCAGCATAGCATGCACCTTGTTACCTGTCCTTGCTAAAGATGGGTTTCCTCAAGAATTTGTGCAGAGATTTAGATTTTTAGACAGTGGTATCAAAAGAAAGGGCTGAGAAATGAGATTAAAATGAATGGGAAGGGGCTTCGGTCCTCCTTTATTTGTTTTCCCAGGGTCTTATCTTATGGAGTCTCATGTCTGATGATGAGGAATAAGACTTCAGAATAATCAGTTGATTCTTCTCCTATGGGTCCTGGACTGACAGACAGACTCTTTTCCCATTAAGGGTGTTTTAACCTGATCTGAATTGCCAAGGAGTCACTGACCTAGAAAAAGAAATGCTGCCAACTTGTTTGTGCTGGCTAAGGCACTCCCTGGCATCTATGAAACTGTGATTCAAATATCTGTTCCAGGGTGAAGTGGAGAGTCTCAGGCACAGAAAGTGAGAGAGGCAAAGCAGCAAGGAACTGACTCTCAGGAGCTTTCACTTGAATCAGGGTAACTTGGGAATGTATTAGCTGATGGCCAGCTTTGCGGATTGATCCAAAAGGGACCCCAAGAAAACAATATGAGGTTATTCGTGCAGGCGTACTCTGAATTCTCAGCAGTGTTGTGCTGACACGAATCTTCATCTCTTGCAGAAGTATTTCTCTTGCTTCCCAGTAGTGCTGCTTCCTAAGATGACTAAAGTAAAAGTTCACCAAGGAGGGGAATTGGCCAACATGAGTCTAAAGTGAAAACAGACCATCAGCCAATGCAAGTCTGTACAGTCAACAGCTCCAGCCAACAAGTCTACCAAGTTTGGGAAGAAATACAGTGATTAATTCCTGGGTTCTTTTTAGTTTTACTGTAACATTAGCACAACAATTCAATGATTTCAAGTAGCTTCTGATTAGCATTAGTAAAAGATTAGCACATAATGTTGCTGTAAATCTTCACAAGTCAGTATTGCAACATTCTTCCTATTGACTTTTATGGGCAATGTGACAGCAGCACAGGGCATGCTGTTGAAATGAGATAGTTCGAAGTCTATGTATGCACACTGTGACTGAGCTTTCAATACCATGTCCCTGTAGTACTCATGAAGGAAATAAAACACTAAGAAATAATAACTCACTTTCAGAGAAAGGAAGGTAGCAGGAAACCATGAAGTTCTGCTAGAATTGGAGAAGTCAGACCTAGAGCTGTGTAAAACTCACAGCTTTGGCTTGTCTATGCTTTAGGAAGCATTGCCAGTAGAATGGTTGGCTTTGCCTAACCAGTGAATTTCAAATTTAAGTTTGTTGGAAAATCAGAGCTATTGCTGAAATGAGGCAAAGTTCGCCATGTCTTTCCCCTAGTATGTTGTCATTACAGTTAATTTCCTGCAGCCTCTGACAATATTGAACAGCAGTAGAGCAAGAAAGCAAAAAAGTCTAGCACTGATTTAACGTGACCCACTGCTACAGTATTTCCAAGGTTATTTGCCTGTGCTGGAGCACATAGACAAGATTTCTCTGGTTCTGAGAAGATGAAGGACTTGGATGGTTGGTGCAATCTTGAAAGCTGCAGATCTATGCCCAGCAGCCGTAATTTTTGCTTTGCATTCCTCTGATGTGTCCAACAATACGCAACAGTGATCATCTCAAGTTAGCTGGGATAGAATTACCTGTGCACTTTCATTAAAGTCATAATAAAATTTAAAAAAAAATCTATTTTACTTAAGCTGTTCTTTGTTATAGAAACTCATGTAAGCATTTGAACCAGAGTAACGTTGGATCACACTGTGCCTGAATCCAATGAAATTACCATGAATTGCCCTCTCGCTGCCTTGAACTGTTTTAACAGAGTTCCTTTTGGCTTCTGTACCTAGAAAATATTTTCTCAAAAACTCTTGTTCTGGCCCTGCGGTCAGGAGTGTGCCTGGAGACCGTCACAAATTAAATATGATGATTGGTGTGATGCAGTGTTCTAATGTGTCAGGTGAGTTCAGCATGTCTCCTGCAATAATTTAGCACTCCATGTGCAGCACAGTTAAATCCTGAAGAGGAGGGTTCTGCCTTCCCAACATAGACCTTTGTTCCAACCATTCTTCACATCTCACGTTTGCAACTCTGTATGACCAAGAGCATGTTTTTGGAAGAACATTCTGTCTCCCAATTGTTGCCCATGAACAAGTACTGTGGTTACCAGCCTGTCACAGCAGCTTCAGTAACTAAAGCAATTTCAAAATATCATGCTACTTTTTTCAAATGACTATATCATGCATTTGGCTTGTGCAGAAAGTACTGTTCAGTGAGAAATGTAGCCACTAGAAAAAACATTTTAAAAAGAGCATTTGTATTTCCTAAGAATTAAAGACATTTTCCTATATCTATAAACAGCACAGTGAAGTTGAATAAGGTCTTGTGCACATAATGAAGTCAAAATCCCATTGAAAAATAAGCATGAAAATTTATCAAATCATTCATATTCCAGGTTTTCTATGAAATTCAGAATAGGCTTTAAAATGTATCATTAGAGAGTAGCTGTTATTCATCTATTTTTCTGAACATTAAAATCCAAAACATCTACACAAATCAACAAGTTTTCCTATTTCTTTTCCACAGAAATTAAATCATTGATTATAGTAGATATGAATTGTTTTCCTGGCCACTTACCAGCAGTATGGAGAGCAATTCAAATCATATTTCCATGACCATTTAGTAGCTAAATCTGTTGGCTGCAGAAGAAGATCTGCCAAGAAGACACTGTTTATACAAACAAAATATACATTATTATAATCTATGGAACAGACTAGGCTACACTTATCTCTACATTAATATCAGCTTTCACAATACTGGAACAAAGCATCTTCCACAAGCAGTTGCTTCAGCAATTAATTTGCCTCCATTGCTGACTTTGAAAGTGTATGTTTCTTGGATAACGGGCAGTAGCTCCCTGCAGCTTTGTCTACTATTATTACAGCAGTAAGAATTGATAAGTACTGAAAATGCAGTTCAAGTATAGTACTACTTTCTACCTTATCCATCCAGTCATATAGACAGGATAGATTTATTCTGTCGGATCTTCCCAAGGATATTTATTTCCTATTGATATTATCCTGGTGGGTACAAGAAGTAATTGCAGTTGCATTTGTTCCTCAATAATAATTCATTTATTGTCCCTTTTGTACTCCACATTGACTGGAGCTTGCAAGATCCTAGCAAAGCAATACTGTAGCACCACTGTAGACATCAAATGCACATGATGCAGTGCAAGAAATGGGGAACAGAAATAGTTTCATGTTGGAAGCTGACTAAGGAAAGAAATAGAGTTAAACACTGAGGACTATAAAACTTACTTTGAGAGCTTAGTTACTTCTATGAGGAAACACTGAGTCTCTTTGTATGTGAATGTCTGCTTTCCACCAAGGCCTTGGCAGAGTTGCGTGCTTCACATCAACTCCTGTCTCCTCATTACAAGACACGCACATGTCAATGGCCTCACAGTTGTGCTGCAGGCACCCAGGATTCCTGTGTTTCTTCAGAGCAACAGTGTTAAGTATGAGGGACACCCCCCACTTTCCAGCAGAAGGAAGCTGGCTCTGCTAGAGTGGTACTATGAAGTCTGAAGAGTTTCTCAGCTAGTGCAAGAGTACAGTAAGTGGTTAGCTAGACACACTAATCTCAATCTAGGTGTTACCTTTTCTTCACAACAGTGGTAAACCAAGTCTCAAACTCAAACACAAATGGGGCAGCACAATGGTGGGGAGCCCTTTCCAATAATGTTAACACCAAGGAATTGTGGTGAAGGCCACAGAGACATACTAAATGATTTCTTAGTGTTCAGTGACATTTTTACTTCATAGTATTCAAGGACTCAGTTAAAAATCCCTGGCTGGAGGTTAAACTGTGAGGGAAGATACGACTTATTCCAGAAGTGGTTGTGAAAATCATTGCTCGTGAGTAATAGAATATCCCAGTTATGGCTTCCAGAGGTTCCAGGATAATTCTATTTAATTGTGAACATTTAGTTTGCCATTAGAAAAAATGGTTTGCATATCAGCACAACCCTGCAGCTCCTTGTTCTGGCGCAAGTGAAAGACTTCCTATAATGGATTTATCATTGCAGCTGGTAGGGATAGGATCCAGCAAGCTTCAGGACTGAGTCTTTCATACAGAAGTATTACAAAGTGACCAGTCTCAGTGTTCCTTTCCCCACCACCGTGACAGTAGCTGGGGAGCACACAATTTGATTTGGTACTTGAAAATGTGACTAATTGGTGTCAATAATAATTTAAAAATAGGTTAATTGAATACATGATAGGAATAGAAAATAGGATTAGGGATGATATTTAGACCAGAAGGTCTTTTTCAGGCTGTGGAAAGGAACAGAACACAGTTATTTTTCCTCATGTCCTAAATGTCATCTCTAATCTTGTTTTCTATTTCTGGTGTATACTATACTGCTTTGCTAGCATCACTATAGCTAAAGAGGTGTAAAACCCTATTTTCAAAGGTTTATAACTTCAAAAATTTTGCTCCAGACTGAAACTCAGAAAACAAGATACAGGACTAAAATGTGTTAAATTTTTAATTACTATACATATTTTTTAAGCATTTAATTTAAAAACAAAAGATTTGAAAGCCTAGGAACACACAATGTATAGCACTAAAATGACTTCGAAGTACTGTTAGCACCTTACTAGAATAATTATAACCTTAAAAAAAGAAGAAAAAAAAAGACAACTTTCAAATAGAGATCCACTCCAGTGGAATTTTCTTTTTTGAAATAAAAAGAATGAGTGGTTACGCAACCGGAGCAACCATCCCAGTTTAAAGCTGTTTGCAAATATTTATCAGAATGGTTCATTAATCTGCATTTTTCCAAGGCTCCCAAGTACATATGTACATAATAAAATGCAACAACACTACAACACAGACAAGTCAGTCAATAATGAACTTTTCGAAAACTTCATAAATACAGTTGCACGGGCCAATAATCTGCATGTTTTTTGGTGGTTTTTTTTTTTTTCCCCACATAAAAAGGTTCTCTGTTTAACAAAGAAAACCTTATTCATGCAGAAATAATCAGATATGGTTCATATGTCTTTCCTTTTTCCATGTGTTGTAATGAAAGAGTTGTATATAAAGTTTGGCTAAGTCAGAAAAGATGTGATAGATAGCTACTAATATTTGATGAACACACTATAAGACTGGTAAAATTAGGGTGAAACAAAGGGGTTTTAGCAAAGATTGCAGAGATACCATGAAATTTTGGCTACCAGAAAATAAAATCTGTCAGATTACTGAAGAGATAACAAACATAGATAAACCTCATAATATGGAAAGTGAAAAGTAATGCTGAAAAAAGTAATATTTGACAAGTGAAAATATATGACAGTGAGGTAGCACTACCAGTACAGACTTAACACTTACATGCACTTTGCACTTGTTTTCTGTGTTGAAAGAAACCACCACTACTTTAGACTAAGATTTTGCAATTGGATCTTTACCAATGAATCCTTTCACAAGGTTTTCTGGAGAGAAATATCTGACTCAGAACTTACATATGAAGAGCAAGAGGCTGCAGTGATTTTCTTTACCTAGGTCTAAAAAAAAAAAAAAAAAGCATATTGGTAATGACGGTGGAGTATTGCAGCATTAGCTCAAAGAGCAATTCAGTATTGCTATTAAAATCAGACAACAAATTTCTCAACATACAAAATAAGAGATATTTGGTTTCAGGTACATATCTGTATTCTGCGGACCTCTAGCATGCAGGTAATTTTACTGCAATTTCATAGAATGGCTTGGGTTGGAAGGGACCTCAAATATCTTCTAATTCCAACACCCTGCAATGGACTGTTTGCCTCCCTCCACCTCAGGCTGCCCAGGACTCCATCCAACCTGGCCTTGAACACCTCCAGGGATGAACAGCTCTCTGGGCAGCAATGCCAGTGCCTCACCACACTCTGAATAGAATTTCTTCCTAACATCTGATCTAAATCTCTCCCCTTTTTTAGTTTAAATCAGTTCCCCTTTGTCCTATGCCTAACTGACAACAAATAAGATTATGATTATTCTTTCTTTCATAGACTAGCTTGACTTTTGTTGTAAAAATTAGTATGATTCCTGTTTAAGATATCCTTCCTACTTTATTTCTTATAGATTTTTAAAAAAATAAAGATATTATAAATTAAATATTTTTAATACCATATTTTCAGTTGTAGTCGTACCTTCAGTTTCATAACCCCACTTTTAAAAGTTACAGGACATGTTTTTAGAAATACTAGAACAAAGTCAGTTGAACCACTTGGGGCCTGGCCCAAATCCTGCTGAAGTGAATAGCCTTCTTGAAGTGAATTAATTGGGAATGATTTTTATTTATTTTACTTCTTCTAAAAATCCAATAAAATCTCTACCAATGTTTATGGAAATTGTAAGCATGCATTTCCAAACAGCTAAGTCATCTTTCATGACAGTGATTCCTGTTATAAGTATGTGAAGTTTGTGATTATATTTCATTCAGTATGATTCAGATTTTTTAGGCTGACCAGTGTAAACCTTATTCCTGTTGTCCACTTTTCTATTCCCCTATGTGTCCAATTAATTTCAGTGAGACTCCTGGAATAAGGTACTAAATAGACAACGGTATTGAGAAAAAAGAAAAAAAAGCAGAAGTCATCCTTCCTTTAACATACGAAAGGAAAACTTATTTAACATCAGCTCCTTTTGCTGACTGACAGGCAGTGTTCTCTCTCCTTCATAACTAATCTGGTTATTAAGCAGTAAGAGGTAGCTACTGAAAGACTACTGAAGTTATTTTGGAAAGCACACTTGAAAAGCTTGTTTCCTTGAGAAAAGAGATAGGGAAGATCCTAGTCTTAGCACAGCATAGAATGAAAAAATATATGGGAAATTTCACTGTTTAAATATGCAAAAATACAAGAAAGTATGCACGCCAAGGCCTAAATTCCCATAATCTTTCTCATGCAAGAAACATTGAACCAACATTTTTGATCCTATCTTAAATATCTGACTCATAGCTGCAGTCTCAGCAATATGCAGCTCACAGTTTAATCAGTGAAGCTTCCAGAAGGACCTCTGTCTTTCAACATCCGAGTGCTTTGCTGTCTACATTTCTGATCATTTCTTTGCTGTAAGCTAGGAGACGTCAGAAAAGAAGATGGATCCCTCCAAGCACACAGTAAACACTTGGTGAATGAAAAGACACATGACACAACATTTTGTTAAGGAATTTACAGCAATTGACCTGCCCTATTTCACAGTAGTAGCTATATTATTCACTGCACATAATGAATTGGTAGGTTATGCTAATCTGAAGAGGGAAGCGATCAATTGCATATGTTCAGACCATCTCTCTCATTGATTTTGTAATTAATGATTAATGTACATTTTAGGAGGTAGAGATTGCTGAGGAGGGAACTTCATGTGGCGAATAAAAATGTTACAGTAGACTAATCAATTAGATATAGTTGACAAATGGGTGCAGGATAGCAGTATGAAGTACTGTACTTTAGTAGTGGTGAGAGAGAAGATGTCACATCATACCTGTATTAATCTTTCCATGAGTAATCTATTGGATCAGCAGGACCATGAGAAAACTGTTTGGTATTTCAAAATCATGTATCTTTGATGCTAACTTGAAACCTATTTGCTTTGCTCGCTGATAAAAACATTCATAATAATGCACTAGATACCAAGGAGATCATTTGTCATTATATGCCTGGTAACATAATGAAAGCCTGATAGAATAGCATTTTATAGAACAAATTGCACACTTTGCAAATAAACTTAGGCAATCTTAAGTGTCAAGAGAAGAGGGTAAGCCTTTGGTAGGTTGTACAGGTAGTACATCATATTTTTAGGTGCAGCCTGTGCAGAGGTTTAATTTTCATCCTAATGACAGGCTTTTCAGCCTCTCAGTACAGCAACAGCTGCCATGGGATGAAGTGACAATACATATAACCAACTTCAATACTCAGCTTCAGCTGCATAATGGCATTTTGATGGACAGTGTATGCAGCAAGCTCTAACAATTCTTATCAAGCAAATCAGGAGCCCACTGCAAAAACAGCATTCAGTTCCTGAATCCTGACCCACAAAAATGACTGCTTCTCTACATGAACTTTTCACTGACTTGACTGTGATTATACATGAGAATGATAGAAATAGGGTCATGCCTAGGAACATTTTCACAGCTGGCCATAACAGATAGCAAACAAAGCTGTTTCACTTCTTCAGGAAAGTTCTCCTTAACTTTTGGTGGCCTGAAGGACCTATGTATTCATGTGCAGATGTTTATAAACGCATAGCATATAGAACTTTCATTTTGTTCCCTCATTTCTTCCCTGGAAATTCAAAGCAAAACAAGACTTTTAGAGTGACTTTGGAATGTGCAGGTGGGAGATCTGTCAGTTCTTAATTAAAGGATGGCAAATGCTAAATTCTTAAAACAAACAATTCTTTTCCTCTAATGGTTCAACTAAATGAGTTGTGAGACAAGACATCAAAAGCAGAGATGTCTTTCTACCTAGACAAGATCGACGTACTGAAGGGACTCTTGCCTCAGTGCAGATGAATATCAAACTCACACTGTGAAGTCTAGAAATCACTTCTTTTACTTTATATCAGGATTATCTTGCCTGATATCTGTAATATTCTAAAAATATCAGTTCTGCTGTAACCCACAGAGCCCTTCAGAAAACTTAAAATGCTGAGTTAAAAATGAAGGAAATACATAACCCACCTTCTACCACTGCCACCATTCTCCCTTTTATACTACAAATAAATGTGGAAGGGGTGGATCTCCCTTTTTCAATGGGGTTGTTGTTGATCATGACGGTTACAGTCTAGCCACTCGTACTACGTGTCTCTCCCGTGCATGGAAAGCAAGGCAATTACATGTACAAGGATACCACCTAGGCTTTGCAAACCACACAAACATGCTCATCAGGGAGGTCTTGCAGAGAAATCACAAACACTGGAAATTCTTTAAGGTAGATCAGATCTGTGAAAGGCCTGGTGGTCAGTCTTTCTCCAGTTACTCTCCAGCTACAAGTACTTTTCAAGCATGCAAAGTGATGCTGTCTGCTTTTAAAGTGCTATTTATTCTCATTGTGGTCCAAAGAACACTGTACAGCTTATAAAGAAAGGCTATGATCAACTACAGGCACCATATAGAAATCTGGGTTTCATTAACTGAAATGTTGGGCACATTGATGATATTTTCTAAAAGGAATCAGTGTTCCTTAAAATAAGTCCCACTGACTTTAATGTAAATCAAGAGTAAGTCATCTCAGAAAAGTAAAGATAAAATGGTCAGAATCATTAATCATTTAAGTATTTAAGAGTAGAAACAATGTTGAGTGGGCTATCCTATGTGCAAAAAGCAAAGAAAATCAGCTATATAACCCGAGGACTTGCACTAAAGCTGCATACCTGTAGACAGGAGCTCAATGGGAACTGAACAAAAATGTTTTCTGGTCTCCACAATCCTGTATCTGTAATATACCACTGCTTTTGTTGAAAGCAAATAGTTTGCGGAATGTGGATTTTCTTTCTTTGAAATGTGGTTTTGTTAGCATACTGAATACACCTGTTTCCTGGCACATGTCACAGGCTGAGTTGGTAGCCTGCATTAGAGAAAGGAAAGAGAAAAACAAACCCTAAATGTCATACTAAAGTTTGGAAGCTTACAAAACAGGGGACAGACCATTATGGAGTCACACACTATAAAAATCCTTACCTATCACTCAGAAATATGCAGGAAATAAGTTTAAGACGGCTACTCTTCATAATACAAAGACATTTTTCCTGTGAAGCAGCATAACAGCTACAGGCCCAACTTATTCTCATAAAGCAGACTAACTCTTTAACCACATTAAACTTTCTATGGGAAAAAAAAAAAAATGACAACAACAACAATAAAATAGGCAAATGCATACCACCAAAAGACAGACAGCACTGCAGTTAGTGGTGCTTCTGCTCACATGGGAATTCGGGCATAGGTGGAAGGAGTTGTTCGCTATTTGTTTTTACAGCTTTACCCCTTCAGCCATTTCAGAACTCCCATAAAATTATGGTGCCAGCCTCAGTCATATCTCCATGTAAGCCTCTGTTACAATTCCATAGGAACTCTATGCTATTTAGGTTTCCTTAACAACATGTTTAAGTTTGGTAAATGCATTCTTGACTTCCAAATTGAACTAAATATGAAGCATGCAGGAGTTTCAACTTTCACTACAATTTCTTTAAAGCTTGCAATGCAGTGCCTGATGTAAATTCTCCTGTGGGTCCCTGAAGTTAAGAAAAGGAAATGAGCACATCTCAGAGAAGGGGTAAAAGTCAGGGCCGAGGCAACTACTTCAGGTAATATTACACAGGGGAAAGAAATCTCTTGAAGGTGGTTATCATGTTTCCTGCACTTTTCTTTAAATGCTGCCAAGCAAAGTCACCGCTCTTTTGAACAATTATATGAACAAACAAACATAAGAACAATAGATTAGGCCTTGTAAAGATCTCTTAGCCTTTCCTTGGCACTTAAAATACAGATGTCAAATATTGTCAAGACATCTTATTCTGTTACTTTATTTTTGTTTTTGAGATACTCTGCTTTTCAAGACTGGGCACTTCTCCAAAACCCACACTCCAACTTGTGGCTTGAAGAATTTTGTGAATTGCTACAGCTCATTTTATTCATAGGGTTAGAGCAGATGATTACAGTCATCTCTTCTGATCTTAAAAGCTAAAAAAAAATCCTATACTAGCCAAAAAATTATGATGTCTCAAGTAGCAAATTTTTTTTTAAATAAAAATTCTCAGTAGTCTGTAATTTTCCTAACATGTCACTGGCAGTCAAAACCTAATAGAAGTTCCCTCTGTCTCTTCTTAAAGAACACCTCCTCTAATATTGTATTTTGTATAAAGGCAGACTTGTTTTCCCTCAGGACAGAGAGTTTCCAGCTGGAACTTGATGAGTCACACAGCTTTTCTTCCTTTTGGTATTATTCAATTATTTTAGGAGACTTTTTTCTTCAATTGGGTGAGGTTTTTTTTTTTTTTTTTTTTTTTTTTTTTTTTTTTTTTTAAACATTTTCACTGAGGGGGTGGGGGGAGTTCAGTCAGTTGGATCAGATGATCATTTGTTGATTGGTCAGCAGATACTAGTATATACTAGTAGTATATGAGATATAGTATCCAAGAACAAGAAAGAAAGAGAAGCCCTAAACACAGGATTTCATCAAAAATCTGCTATAAATGCAAGTATAGCAGCTAGCTCACCCACTTCCTTATGAACCTCTTCAAAAATTAGCGAGGAGTGGTTTATATCCCACTCAGTAATAGTAGGAACAGTTTTAATTCAAAATTTCATTTTAATTTTAGTGAACATAATGAGACAACTGTTAATGGGTCATAACCAGCCTAACTGTAAGTGGAAACACAATGGCTTGAGTTGGAGGGACCTCAAGGATCATTAAGTTCCAGCCTCCCATATCAGTCAAGACAAGATCGGGCTATGGATATACCATCTGCTTATGGGTTTCTGCTAAATCTGATTTGCTCCGTAGGAATCTGCCAGACATAGGACCTCTGAGACAGTTTGCTGTGAGAGAGAGTGACTACCACTGGAAATGAAAAGTAGAGTGCTCCAAGGGGCCCAGTGAGGGTTAGAAGTGCAGTATGCTCTAAGTTCCTTAGGATTTGAGGGGATCTCAACCAGATTAATTACAGAGAGGACAGGCTAAACAAGGATCACAGTCTGTCGCATGCAGGACTGGGATAATGCTGGATTTCCCACGTTCTTTTTTTCAGGCAGAGGTTACATCCTGCTGCTCAAAACAAGCGCAACAGCAAGGGCGACAATGACCAAACACTCTGTATTTCTGCTGTCGTTCATTCATTTTCCACAGTGCTCTGTAAACATGGAGCCTTGACAAGGTAATCTACACAGCACAGTTAAAAGAGCATTTGGTCACAATTAGGGATTACTATGCAGCCCTTCTCTATTGCCAAAGAGAGAAAAGGTTTTTCTAGCCCCCATCTCATTCCAGCCATTCAATGACCTATATGTTAATTTACAATAGTAAAAGAAAATGCAGAAGTTTAAGTAAAAGGAGTAAAATTAAACCAGGAGAACAGTTTGCAGAACAGGAGTTTAACAAACAGATATGTGGTAACTGTAATTACTGCTATGAGAACGTGAACAGTAGATGGAAAAACAAACTACAGGAATAACTCAGATGTTGTGCTGTATCAGTCATACTCCCTGGCAGTGGAATACAGGCACAATGCAAAGAGTGATGCTCAGAGCAATGAGCAGATAGGCTTACAGTCCATTGTAAATAAACATTACTGAGAATATTTGCACGCTCCAAGTATCAAAAAGGAGAAAAATGGTTTTTGCTCCAATTTCATCCAATATAAACATCTTTCATAGAATGTGCATTCCTCTATGTGCCCTTCTCTTTTATGGAGGGGAAGAAAATGAATTACAGATTATGAAATGGAATAAACAGAAAGACAGCAAATGTGGATAAGTATTGTGTGATTGTCCAAAATTTGATCATCATCAGGAAATAACTTTCAAAAGTAAGTAGCTCTAATCGGCTATTAACAGTAGTAGCTAACGATTTCAAGGCAATTAATAATATTTTAAAATAATTAGTTGGTTAATATATTATATTAGAGTAATTAGAGTATATGATAAGCAGAATTATATATATTATTCTCCCTACTTTGCTTAATGAAGGTGTCTGGCCTTTATATTAATTCTTTTTTTTTTTTTAATCAGTGTAACTGATCTACATACTATTGTGACATTAAAGCTGAAAGATGTGGATGAAGCAGTGACAGAAACACACACAAAAAAAAGAGCATTAAAATGAAGATTTGGTTCCAAGCTGCAGAAGCAGTTGCACAAACTGAAGAATAAAGATGTGAGAAATTTGTGAGAAAAATGCAGAAGCCTGAGTCAACATTTATTTGAACACCATCTGCCTAATGCTGAAGACAAATCTCCACACACAGAGGTAATCACACCTACATCATTTTGATTTCCAGAACAAAGCCATTTCTCTAACAAAGGATACTAGCAATCCAGACCTGAAACGTTTTTTTTCTGTTTTCTCCAGAAGCAGAGGAGTGCTGGGGGCCTTGGGTAAAGGGAGATTTGTTCCAAATTAGGAACTAATCAGTCAGGAAAGAATAGCAATGAATAAATTGTTTACAGTCAAAATCTCTTCATTTATACCGATCATAATTACATTTTGCACTCAAACATTGGAGCATGTCTGTGTGCGTAGTGACTGTCTGCTGCTGTGACTGCACAAGTGAATTACCTTCACTATAAGCCAGAAGTTTTCCTGTCCAGCATTCCATATCATGCATTTTTCCCCTGGGTTCAAGAAAAATTGATGGTGAACTCTCTGGGAAACCGATCCTGGTTTTTGAGAGAGCGAGGTGGAGGAAACAGCTCTGTGGTGCTCCCCAATGAGAACAAGGGCTGTCCCATGAGCCACTAAGGCTCAGCCTTATTGCTCGCCCACCACATCAGCTTGTTGTTGGTGCAGCCCTGCACACAGATCTCAGAAATCCCCTCTCCACCCTCTTGATGAAGCCCAAGCTGTTCTGACCAACTCAAATTAGTAACAGCATGAGGAGACATGAGGTCATTCTGACCACCCAGTTACCTTAATCCACATCTACTACTGTCCTGCATGATGCAGTCTTGCTCAGGATCCCACAGAAGCTGTCAGGGTTTATGGAACACGACTGCTCAGTAAATAGGACAAGATCTCAAGAGGAACTGTTTCAATGTGGTGAATGTCTCTCAAAAAAACATCATGCCAAGGTCAGATTCTAACTGTGAGTTTGCTATTAACTTATGCACATATCATATGGTGATAAAAGTTACCTACACTCTGAAATACGTAATAAAACATTCACTCCCTGAACATTACTTCCTTTGTCGTATACTAAAGTTATCAGTGCACATACAAACACAATGCTCTGAGTTCTCCCACTTCTCTGAAAAAATCTCAAATTACTTTTCTTGTAGTGCTGTGTAGCAGGTAACCAACCCCTTTTCTCATCAGAAATCCCAATGGCAGCAAATAAAAGTATAAAAGGCATCTAAAAAGTTAGAAGTTTATAGTAAATTACTATCTCTGTAGTACTTTCTCTTGGGTATTAATTTGTTTAAGACTTTCTTCTCATTTACACAGAAATCACTGGAGAACACAAGACTTACACAAGATATTTAACACAAATAATCACTTGTCCAAAAGTAAGAGCATTATCTATTTGTTGGAATATACTGCACTACATACCTTGTGGCAGAAATGAAGACTCACCTTGGCCCACAGATCACAAAATAGCTCAACACTGTTATTTTGTGCGTATTTGTTATTTTATTTGCCTTTGGTACCCATGCATGGTCCCTCAACTTTAAGCCAGTTCCTTGCTTCTCAACCATTACAGAAAAAAGAGAGCAGCAGGCTCTCTTGCCTGGCTTCAGGCAAGTGCTCTATGGTCATCAGTGTAAGTGGCTCCCAGCTTAACTCCTCCAATCCAAAAAATCCTGAATATTCTGTCTAACTGCAGCCCTTTAAGGACTGATATGAAACAGGAAAAGGGCTAAAAGGGCTTAGATGTATATTTATTATTATGTATTTATAGATACTCTTACAGATACCTATCTCTATATCCTACTCAAAAATAGGCAGAATCCAGTGAAGATGCTAAAAGAAGAAAAAGATGCCTTGGTTCTGGTGACTCCCATCACTTGGCAAACTCATTAGTGAGACACTGTGCTCGCATAAAGTTCAAACTTTGACACAAGGCAGTGATACCATCACCTTCCCTTTAAGAGATGCATGTCAGGAACACAGGATTTCCTTGCAGTCACAGAAGTCCCTTTTTGAAATGTGCAGAGGAAATGCCAGGTTTGTGTTTGCCAAGTACCTGATTTCAGGGTTCATTCTGCTACTGCACATAAATGTCTCTGGTGTGTGTTTGGCACGACATGTTATCCTAGACTGATCATATGTTCACAGATTGCAGAGAGTGTGTGAAAGCCTTTTTTACTTTAGTTATTGGGCGAAGTCACGTCTGCTACCTGGTACTCATGCAGAGAAATCTGTAATCTGGGAACAGATGGTGTGATAGAGAGAGAGAGACACTGTCTGGAAGACTGCAGAGATTTTTTTACTCAGAGGAGATGAAAGAGGAATGTACAAACCCACCATAGCATGACAAAAACATGAAAATATAGAAGAATGTCAGTCCTTAAGGTCATTTCTTTAGAATTCACCAACTGTCTATGTACCATATGCGCATACCAACATACCAAGATGAGCCCTGTTGCACAGAGTGAGAGGTAACTTAGCCAAAATTGCAGGATTGTAGATGTACTATGCAGGTAAGTGATGCATAATCTAATTCCATAATCTAAACACACAGCTTGAAAATAATCTTAAAAGCATTCATATATATATATATATATATATATATATATATATATATATATATATGTATAGCGGCTTTTTCTCTGTTTTTTTGTTTGTTTTTGTTTTTTAAATTATAAAATTTCATAGCAATAAACTGGAATTGAAAACCTCATATCCTCATCTTCAAGTCTTTGGGGGATATCTTCAGATCCAGGATTTTTTCAACAGCTTGAGGAGATGCAAACCAAGCCTGGCTTTGGAGTCCAGGTGCTCTTGGAACCAACTGCCATCAGGACAAGCCCATCCTCCCAGAACAGTAACATGAAATGAGCTACTTTACCAAAATGCAGCATTGCAATACTTAAGAATAAAACAAATTGAATCTAAGCAGCAGTAAAATTCTTATTCAGCTTTCTTGACAGTGTAAATTTTAGTAATCCACAAACAAACCAAAGCTATGGGGTGCTGTTCTGTTCAATGGGAGCATCCACCTCACTGGTCCACATCTCCAAGTTGGAGATGTGGCCTGAGGCACCGCAGGTCTTCCAGGGACAGGAGCATACCCAGATATACTTTAGCTAATGTGAGCATGGATCATATTGTGGCTGTGACAACACAGAAATCCACGAAGTGAAGAAAAAAAAAATGTCTGAAGGTTTTAATGGAGTGTCCTATAGTGGGCAAAATCTCTCTGCATGGCCCTGAATCCCTGCCGTCACCCATGCCAGGCAGTTCGATGCAACCCTGCTCAGTCCCCACAGCTGCCATCACATTGTTGGCTGCAGAGATGCACTCTGAAAAACAAATGCTCCTCTCTTGTTCAAGTCAAAAACTGCGATGATCCTAAGTGCCACGTTCCCAAACACATAGTTCTGGAGTCCCAGCCTAAGTGAAAGCAAGCAAAACCCTACATGGGAAAGCAGCATCACAGCAATGGCAGCGAATGGTCTGGAGTAAGGAGTTGACACTGCCTCTCATAGCTGCTGGCTTGCAAAGGCTGTGTGGAGGGACAAGCCAAGGGATCACCTGGTTGGTATCTTGTTCCCAAAATGCTTCTGTGTGACAGGTACTCAGAGAAAGCTGGGCCTCGCCACAAAATCCCTTGGCCCTGTGAATTACACACTGCAGGTACTCTCAGCATGAGCCACTCTAAAAACTTCTCAGATAAAACCTGTCTGCAGGAGCAGGAAAGAGAGGAGAATTGAGATGCTGGTCCAGTGTAAATCACTGGTTGAAACCAGTGGTACTACCCTCATATAAAGCTGATTTGAAAAGATAATCAAGCCCTGATCAAAGAGGATGAACTCTTTGAGAGGTTGCAATCTCCCTAAATTATTGTCTAAATGAGACAATTTTCAGCTTTTTCATCCTACAGCTGAGGATTCTGCTTGTAACACATCAGATGAAGCCAATTTTAAGAACACTTCAGTTTTTAGCCACCACAAGATTTTACATTTGGGTGCTATCCAGTACTTCAATTTTTCACAAGAAATCTACATTGTCAGATACAGACAAGCAACACTGTATTTTACTCTTATTCTTCCAGCAATATGTCAGTCAAGTCACAGAGTTAATTCAAGAGTTAAGACACTCAAAAAGAAAGAACAAAGGATTCCAAATTAACTCTTGATGCTCTACTACAATTGGACAGCACTGTGCCACTACAGATGTGAGAAAAAAGATGCATAGAAAATCTGAGAATCTGTCTTAAAGTTTTGCTTGAAAGCAAAAACACTAATAGGAGCTATTACCCACAAAATACGCTGTTAATAAGTTATAACAAGGCCATGTATCTATTAATTTGCATGGGAAACTAAAAGGACAGTAGTTTATTTTGTGTCATATTCTGCAACAGCCCCTCCTAGCAGAAGCACACTGGAAGACACTGGAACACCCTGGGAGAGGAAGTCAGAGCTCCTGATAACATGCCTGCTCCAAGATCTGTTTCTACAATTAAGCACAGCTCTTTTTATGATCATGTCCTTGGCTGTTAGAGCCAGGCAATGTTCCATTTGGTTACACTGAGTGTATGGCCTTCTACGCCCGCCAATGCACCGTACACAAATGACTCATATGGAAATGCAGCAAAGCCTGAGAAATCCATAATTCACTCATAGTTCACTCACATTTCTCTCACATTTTCTGATAAACAAATAACAGAAAAATGATTCTTCTAAAGGTATGCATTAGTACTGCAAAACATGGTACGCCCACAGATGCTGAAAAAACACAATAACCATTACCTTCCTAACACTTTCACAGCTCTTAAAACTTAACTAAAATTCCTATACTCTGTTTTTTTTAGTAGAGCATACCTATGTAACCTTTTAGGAGGCGTATGCTTTTACTGGACGGCACAACTTCAGTAGCTATTGTGATTGCTATAACTGAGAAGGTAATAGCAGGATTTAGAGCTCTTCACCTGAGTTGCCAGCTAAGCACACACACTGCAAGAACGTACCCACTTGCTGAGCTCCATACTCGTTGTTTATAGTGACTTACTTGGCTCAGAGTATAATGCCAGCTCTTGGCAAGGTCTTGGTGAGCTTGGAATCTGTAGTGGTTTCATTTATTGGTGCTGATGATACAGATGAGTTAAATTACAGAAACTGGAATCACTTTTAACATTATTCAAGGGGAATGTTTCCAAAGAGCTGACTGTTGCAAAAGCAGACAGCAGTGTCTCTTCCAAAGCGTTTGCCATTTCAGAGAACTCCAAGCTGCCAATGTCTAAGGCGCAACAATTTCATTATGAGAGTAAAAAAACCTGTGTTCAGAATTGAGCAAGTTCTGCAGGTCCTCAGTATGCTCAGTACCTGGCTGGGTCAAATCCAAGGCAGTTTGTCCTGATACATTTGGAAATGAACAGCAAGACCAAGGAACAAAAGTTGTGTCCAAGATTCACTTAGTGCATTGAAACATACTCTGAATCTATCAACAAAGCCAACTTTTCTTTACTGCACCCACTTATTTGTTTGGTACAAAGTCTGCGCATGAAAAAATTATTCTAGGTTCTGTACAAACACAGAGAAGAGACGATCCTATCCCAAAGAGCTGTTTTGTACACATCTACAAGAGGAGTCAAAACAGGGAACGTCATAAGCAAACAGATAAACATAGAGTGTTTCTCAGTTGCTCGCACCAATAATTTAATGAGAAAGCCTTTTGGCTAAACATTGGATTTCATAGAGTGTTTCAAGGTGTTTCAAATTTTAATGGAATAAAGGTAAAGTCTTTAGTCTTCACTTAAATTCATTCCATTTATGTCAACACAATCCAGCAGAGATTTAATTCTCTGGGTCACTGTGGAAAACTTCAAGTGTAAATGCATGTGCATGTTTCAGTGACAGAAATTGCCTCCTACTTAGCAAAAGTTGCTCCTTGTAAGAGCGTGGAGGAATTAGCATTTTCAAAGACTTTCAGATTTTACATATTCCCAAGAGTTGAGCATCAGAATCTGTTTTTTCCCCCCACACAAAATTCATGACTCCATAGATTAGAATTGTTCTTATCAACAGTGAATGTAACTGTTTTCTAAAACATGCCAAATTTATCATGATAATTCACTTAATAGGTAGGATCTGAGCTGATCGAGGATATATGGCAATCATAAATCCTCATTCAATTTTGTAGGATGACACATCAATAGCAAATGAGAAATTAAGACTCAAGGTGATATCTTTGATGGCAATACAGAAAAAGAAAAATGAGACTTAAGAATAAAATGATGGCAATACAGAAAGAGTAATTAAAGAAAAATTATTCAGTAGCGCAAGTGTGAACGTGCTCCTAACAAAACACTTTTCTGACCTTATGGATAGTCATTAGGAGGCAAGTGGTACTTGCAGCTTGTAGGAACATGCAGCAGGAAGCCAGCTCTCACTACATCTCCACTAATTTGCAGCACAATCCCATACCCAGCCCTTTCCCATACTCAAGATGCTTGCTTTCATAAAGGCCTTCCCAGGGCTCAAGTGAGAATTAACCAAACAGAGAGAGAGATATTCTGCTCTCATGTCAACAATACATTTACACTCACTACACTTAGGAGAAGGAGACACAGCCTTTTTTGCAATTTTTTCTTTTATATTCTTTCTTTTCCCAAAACTGAGAAAGCTGGACTGTATGCCCCACTGTGCCTTTCAGGACACTAATGTGACTGGCAGTTAGTGAGGCTGCACCAGCCATGAAGAACGAGATGATCTACCACTACAAGCTTTCAGAGCCCAAATTGCTAGCAACATGAGAATGGGCAATGCTGTGAAGATCTCTCTTCCCAGTCTGTTGTATATGAAATCACAGATTCATAGGTGTTGGAAGGGACCTCTGGAGATCACCTAAACCAAACCCCTGCTAGAACATGCTCTCTAGAGTAAGTTACACAGGAAAGCATCCAGGCAGGGCTTGAATATCTGCAGAAAAAGGAGATTACACAACCTCTCTAAGTAGCTTGTTCCAGTGTTCTGTCACCCTCACAATCAGGACATTTTTCCTCATGTTCATGTGAAATTTCCTCCAGTACAATTTGTGCTCATTGCTTCATATTCTGTCACTGGGCACCATCAAAAAGAGCCTGGCCCCATCTTCTTGACTCATTCCCATTGGATATTTATAAACAATGATCAAATCTCCCCTTGGTATTCTCGAGGCTGCACAGTCCCAAGGCTCTCAGCCTTCTCTTGTATAGGAGATGCTTCAGGTCCCAGTCATCTCCGTGGTCCTCAGTGGACTCTGTCTAAGAGATCCCTGTCTTGGACTATGGAGCCCAGAAGTGGTCACAATACTCCAGATTTTGCCTCAATCAAACAGAATAGAGGGGGAGAATCATAAAATCTCTACCTCTGTCACTCTGCTGGCCATGCTCTTTTTAATGTACCCCAGGATACCACTGGCCTTTTTGACCACCAATGCACACTGACAGCTCATAACCACGTGCTGTCCACCAGGACAAAGGATCTTCTCTGCAGAGCTCCTTTCCAGCAGGTCAGCCTGTAAGCTACACCAATGCATGCAGTAATATTCCTCCCTAGGTGGTACATTCTTCCCACTCAGATAACGCATTCTATCTAGCAGCAGACTGCAAAGCATCATACTTGCTGCTTCATTTCCAAGTTGATCAAATCCTAACATGATTCCCTTGTTTGTGCCCTCTCAGACTTCTCATAAAAGCAATCCATTTAAAGTC
Source organism: Centrocercus urophasianus (assembly GCF_019232065.1). Classification (NCBI taxonomy): domain Eukaryota; kingdom Metazoa; phylum Chordata; class Aves; order Galliformes; family Phasianidae; genus Centrocercus; species Centrocercus urophasianus. The sequence goes on along the minus strand of NW_024884744.1, from coordinate 14,883,679 downwards.
ATCAAAACTGCACTATGGCCAATCAGAATTGTTTTGCATGAACAGCACAATACGGATTTATTGCAAACAGAACGTGTTCGCAGAACAGGCCATACAAATCAGCTCTTACTCAGCTTCATAGGATTAGCATATGTTCATAATGAACTTTTAGAGTATTGTACTTCTAACAATGTTCTACTTTACCAAGTTTCTCAAAGTCAGTTTTGAAAGCCTCGAAGACTGCTTTCCTCTGCAAGTAGACACCTGAGACAGACTCTGTAGCAATGCTGGGACACATGCACTGAGCTTGTGCATGAGAAACACAAGGATAAGTCACAGCTGTGCCAGTATCCAGGGATAAGCAACTGCTCCGGCGGACTGCGTGTTCATCACCATGTGTAAAATAGCTCTGTGTGTTCACACAAGTGAATTTCTTCACCTGCTAAACTGTTCTCCCCAGTCCTATTCCTACTATAGGAGTATTGTGAAATTGCTTCTATTACAGCCAGTACAGATGACTACCCACCATTTCTGAAAAGTGTGTTGTGTACATTGCTTCAATCTCTGAAGTTACTCCCCACAGTCTTTCATTACTGAGCAGTGCTTGTTTTTGCTGAGCTACAGTTACATGTTTTTTTCCTTTTATAAATAGTATTATGAAGCGGAATAAAATCAGTTTAGTTTTATTCCCACCCCCTTTCTAATATCACTCAAAGATGTATTTTATAATATAGCACAGGTGAATCCATCTCTGCCCATGCCCAGAACATAAGTGCCTACCTAACAGCCCGAAGAATGCCTTGTACTGTTGCCATCCTGGAAAGCAGCAGGAACCACAAACAACTGACTCCCAGCAGGACTGCTCACACGGTCTGTGAGAGCAACCACGTGTAGGGCAGTGTTTGAAAAACCCAGAAGTCAAGTGAAAAAAACTTTTAGTGCAATTAAGCACACTGAATGATAGTCTTTCCAGAAATATTCCTCTAATCTTTTTTGTGTTCAGAAAATTCTCTGAGGCATTTTTGATCTCAAAAAAATCTTGTCAGACTGCTAGATCGGCTGCCTAGTTCATCTCTCTTCTTTTACATTCCCATCAAAAAGGAGAAAGACTTCTCTCCAGCACAGAGGGGATCCTGCACAAGAGATGGGGTAATTCAGTACCGAAGAACATACAGCCTGTGACATCTCTGCTGAGCATGCCAACAAGTATAGTGGCTGTGAAAAGAGGTGTTTAACCCAAGTGACGTAGCCTGCTACAGTTCTCTCTGCGTCTTGCAGAGACCATGGCTTCCATTCAAAGCATTACAATCTCTATCCCAAAACCAATTCAGCCTAACAAAAGAAAGAGTTGTTTCAACAATGCAAATGGTGCCAGGATTGTACAGAAGGCTCCAACGCATTCTTTGTTATGACTGTTTTTATTTCTATAGCTCAATAATGTTCACTGCAGGGACACATGGGTTCCCACTCTGATTTCATTTACACTGCTTAAAGTCAAAGAAGCAAACACTGCAGAATAAACTGAAATAATTCCACTACCACTTTAATCATTTTATACCCATGTAGCACCTCAAAGCTCCACCCAAGACTGAAAGCCTGGTAGCTTGGCATTATATGGGCACCACAAGGGACAATCCTTGTTCAGACATGCCCACAAACTGAACAAATGAGACAGGGAAAAAAATACAGAAGAATTAAATATATGGCCCAAGGTCACACCAGCCAGTCAGTGGAAAAGCCAAAACTAGGATCCAGGTTTCTTATTTCCCATTGGCATATCTAGTAGACTGTGCCCAACAAGATCCTGATTAGTCTAAATATGCCTTGCCATAGACATTATAGTCCTTCATTAATACTTAAAAACATTATCTGCACTCCATCATATTTTGCTTGTCCTCTTTCACCTCAGAATGGATTTTGTTTGTAAGGGAAAATAGAGGGAACTCTTTCTGTAAAGGAACTGGATAACTTTTCCCATTCACATGAACAGGGCAGATGAGGACTGATACAGGATGAAGCTGAGGAACAAGCAGCTCCTTCAGATAATAAAGAATAACTTATGCATATGGAAAATATTATCCTCTGCAGTGTTCATGTATAACTGTCAGTTGCCAAATCAGGATGCAAGGTATCCTATCTTTTAATTGTATACTAAAAGCACTTAGAGATATACAGAGCCAATTACTTATAGCAATATAAAAGCAGTAGTCCACAAACACGGGATTTTACGTAGGTAATAGATGATTGTGAAGATAGAAGCCCACAATTAGACCCCATATTTATTTTTTTTAAGCACTTCCCTGATTCCAAGGTTGCAGGGTGGGGTAGAGAGGACCAGAGATAAGGAGTATAGATTTATCAGCCTGACTCTGCTCCTGATTTTGAGCCTGCTCACACCCATGTTGCTTGCACCAGGGTTCTGTACATCAGATTTTGAAAAACGTTCACCATCCACATAACTCAACCTCTCTTGAAATTAGCTGACTGCAGTTTGAGGTGGAGACTAGCACTGGACCCTTCTGTAGCCACACCCAAACAGAGTGCATCAACTGTCTCAGAAGCAATACGACAGTAGATCTCTATACACTTTGCTTGGGGATGTATCACATCTCACAGCATCACTTCCAAGCAATAACAGATACTACGCTAATTCCTATCCACGGATGATTTCTTTTATCTATAGTTAATTTCTTGAATAAGCCCGTGTGCATAATATGGGAAATGAAAAGTGGGTCCCCTTTCCTCTATATGCTCACTGTAAGCATTTGAAAAAAAACTTTCAACATGCTCTAGTTGCCAGTCATTTACAGTAAATGAGATTCAAATTCCAGACTTTGGAGGACAGCCATTTAGGATACACAGCTTTGCGAAGTATTTTCCAGAATGAAACCTCCAGTGATTTGAAGGTACCTCACAGTAATCTAAAACAACTTATTAATGCAAACCCCTCTGAACTAATGAAATGTCTGGTCAAAGAAAAGTACGAAAAAGCTGGAATTTTTCTAAGTTGAGGACAAGGTCTTATTAAGGGACAGGAGGAATACCACAGCAAGGCCAGACTATTGCTCTCCAGCAAATGAAAAATCCCGATAAAGCCATGCGAGCATGGGTATTCACTTTAAACAGCCCAAATCAGATCTCACTCAATTTGAGGAAAATTCTAGCAAGTGTCACCAGGATTTATAACTAAGACAGAGGAAAAAGAGTAAGATTGAGCATATTGTTGGCTTTTCAACATCCTAATTCACTTTCAATTTTAAAAATATAATAAAAATGGCTAATCAACACTCAGTTTGCCTAAACTGTTAGACCTGTACGTCTATTGGACTGGATAGTTCAGCTGCTTGAAGGATTAAATTATTGCCCTATCAGACAAGTTCATTTTTCATTCACTTTATAGCTCAGTTAATGGTTTTTGACTATGTAATGAAAAGCAGAAAAGTGGATGTGGTTAAATTTTATGGGTGACTCATGGTTGTGCCTTCAATACTTTCAATTATTTTATACTTTTTAAATTATTTTAAAGTTTTGGAATAATTTCTTCTCCCCAATAAATCCTTTTCGTTATTATTAAAATATTAGAAGTTCTCATCACTTGTTTTATCAGGATAAGTCATCAATTGATCCAAATATCTAAAGCGTTAACCAAATGAATTAACTTGACCACTAAACTGCAATTTCACTGAAGCTTCATAGTATCAGTTCCTCTCTTCTTAATCACAGAATAGTGAGACGTGCAGGCTGTTGTATCAGATACATATTGAATCAATGATACAAGGCCTGTAAAGGTGAGGTAGACAAGTAAATCTTCCTCAAAACGTTAACGGATGGATAGGCCACAATCAGATTATTCCATCATCACTGGGTAGCAAGTAAACCTCAGCACTGGGATAGGTCAATATTTTTCTTTTTTTTAATCATTAGAAAAAGTTGCCTTCCTCTAAGAAGTAATCCTCCCCCAAAATTAAACCACATTACTTGTAAAACACCAAAGATGTACATGATAAAGTCAAGTATGAGAAAATGGACATGGTTGACAAAACTGTTCTTCAGTCATTAAGCAGAATACTGAAAGCATGTTATATTGACAGGAACAGCATGAAGAGATGCATTTCATCAATAAAGGGCCAAGAAACTAGTCTGATTTTGGACTAGCTTTCAGCTCAATTTCCCTTTCAGACCTCTTTCTTCATCTTACAGCAGGAAGAAGCCCTGACTCACATAGCCCTGTGACTGCAGTGGGTTAGACCCAACACAGTGGCAACATGCATGTAGAAAAGATACAGATGAGAGAGAAGAAATAATTCCTACATAATTTTTTTTCTTTCCCATCAGGCATTTGTGTCCAGTTCTCTAATGGCGGAGAAGCAGAATATGCGCAGCCAAACCCTGAGGATTCTGAAGCATCTGCAGTAAGATCTATCGGAGATAAAGGGCCTGGAAATGCAAACGCTAATTGCTTGTGATTGCTGCACATATCCTTATGAGCTAGACTTCCAGTCTGGCTCAGTGTCTTGGAAGCCCAATGAAAATGTGGTAAACAAGGTTAAGAGCATTGAACCTCAAACCAAAAAACCCCCACCTCCACATCATCTGAAATAGATCTTTTTCCAAACTAATAAAATTTACTCATTCATTTTGTTCAGGATTTGTCGGAATGCTAGGGAACTTACAAGATGAAGTAAAGGGAGAAGAATAAAGGAAAGGAAAATAGCACCTGTCTTTGCAGCTGGTCAGCTGGGAAGCAGAGATGGGCTCATGTTACCCTGATCCTTAAGCAAAGGATGGAGTTTGCAGAAAGGAATCCTGCAACTAGAAGATGTGAAGCTTGGGCTTCAGCCAAAAAAAAAATGGAGACCAGCATTAAATGAAAAGTTCCATAAGTTCAAATGCATTCAATAACTGAGCAGCAAACAGATTTGTGGTTTGAAAGAAAGTAAAAAGAATTTTAAATCATCATTGCAGAGCTACCAGTTGTTTCTAATTTTGAAGAACAATCACTATTTTACCATTAACTACTACCAAATGCTTCCCAAAGTGACCATAGTCATCCATAAACACTTCAAATATCTTCATTTAGGAACAACAGACCAGGTCTGATAAGAGTTGATATGAAGTCTGAAAAACTGCTTTATTGCCTGAAGCAGAATTTCATCTTTCATTCACTAAATCTACCTTTGTAAGTGGCACTTATTTTGCTTTAAGTCATATTCTCAGAAGCTCACTGACTACAATTGAAAAGTCATTGCGAAAGAGCAATACAAAAGGTTAGCAGAGAAATTGATTTAATGGTATTACAGTAGACATTTAGAGAGTATAATGTTAAGAATAGCAAAGAAAGGTTTTCTGCAGAAAGCAATAAAATTCAAAAAAGAAAGACAAAATAAAAGTTGAGATGAAAATCCTGAAGCAGTGAAACCTGCATAGCTCAGTCTCTGAAACAAAACAATGAAACAGTAAGGATAAGGCTACAAAGTATCTCACAAAAATTTTCAGAACAAAACCAGGGAATAGAATCTCAAATTAGAACACAAAATCCCTTTTCTTGGGTCATATTTTTAATAACCCTCATTGCTACAAGGAGTAAAAGGATGTAGACATGTATGATTCTTCTCAAGGGGCAGATAGGAGATCAGTTGCGTTTTCAGAGGTGACCTTCCCTGATGGAGAAGATTTCCCCATGGTGAGCAAGGGACTCATCACAGAATGAGGTTGAGAAGTGAACAGGTCTAATGGCAATTTCAGAGTTTCCAGAACACATAAAAGTGAATTTAAGAAATAGTTAAAGAGCTGTGATCTGCAACACCACTTATTGGAAGATGTATCATAGAATCATAGAATGGCCTGGGTTGAAAAGGACCACAATGATCATCGAGTTTCAACCCCCTGCTATGCGCAGGGTCACCAACCACCAGATCAGGCTGCCCAGAGCCACATCCAGCATGGCCTTGAATGCCTCTAGGGATGTGAAAAACTTCCTCCTAATAAATAACCTAAACCTCCCCTGTCTCAGTTTAAAATTCTGCCTTGTCCTATCACTATCCACCTTCATAAACAGCTGTTCTCCCTCCTGTTACGTACTTTAAGGCCACAGTGTTAGACTCTACTTCATTACATACAAGCATTGCCAGACAGAGTGTCTTAATAATGAAAATTCTATGGTTGTGGTCACATTACTTTATACTCCATCAGAAATGCAAACATGGTCATTCATGGTGAGGGTAATGGGACCAATCTTCAAAATGCAAATGATTGAAGCAGAAATCTCTCTAGTTTGGTGAAATACAGGGATTTATGACAGGTTAAAGGAGAGAGAAACACCTCTCTATCTAATTTAATCTCTGGGTAATGCTGTTTCATACACTGATCCCTGCCACTCGTCCACAGCCTTCATCTGAACCATGACACGCTTTGCAGACAGGTCTGTAGTTTCACGTGCTGGCATTTGAAGGATTAGTGAATATTCAAAGACAATATACAAAACCAGTTAGGACGTTAGCTTCCCCCCCCCCACCCTCAGGTTCCTCACCTGAAATTCAATAACCTACCCTTCCTTTTATCTCTAATTTTATGATTCTATTAAACAAACGATAAAGAAGAAACGTCCTCTAGATACACAGGAGGGGAAGAAAAAAAAATAATCACCAAAATACTGGAAAAGATTCCAGGTTTTCAGTCAGTTGAAGCTCCCTTAATTGGCTGGCATGTTTTTCAGTACTTATTACAGTGAATGCTGCCATCTGTTTCTTACTTCAAAAGAAATAGTCGAAATGATAAGCAAGCTAACAGAGAAGGAAGTCGTATGCATACAGAATATTTTAAAAAGCATAGTATCCTCTAGCTCCCTGTGGATAGAATATCTTCAGTCCTGACATGATAATTACCAGTGGAAAAACTGTGACAGGCAAAATATTCAACCAGCTTCCATTTATGATAATGGGGCAAGTACAGATGACATCATTTTGACTTCAGGTTTTCCATTACTTGCTTTAAGTTTTACAGGTTAAGTATCCCAGTAATTTCTTTGTAATGAGCCAAGCTATGCACTGTCCATCCATTAGATCAGAGGTTGTTGACTGAAGCAGAGCACTGATACTGAGAAATCTGCCAATGTAAAACATTGTCCTTAACATCACAAAGGGCAGTTTCATAAATAACAAGAGAAACAGAATGAAAGAAAATATTTATTCAACTGCAGGGTAAAGAAAAAGACATAATAGACAACATACATTCACTTCTAGCAGACAGCTTGTATATCATGAACAATGTCAGTCACTTCTGATTTCACAACTAATCAAATACACATTAATGGCTGTTTCTTACTGTTAAACTTCATAGTGAGATACCGATATTCTAACACCCAGCATTTAATTTTACTAAATGCTGCTTGCAAAAATCAGTCATCTTAAAGACCACGTGCCCACACATTAGCATCATACATCCACTCCTAAACCTGAGTACTTCCAGAATATTCTGTGGATTACAGACCATCATGGATGCATCACGAAGGCAAAATGTCATGCAAATCTGTGTGAGGAAAGCCATAACCCGAAATGTGGAAAGAAACTACGGCAGCCAAGATGTTCAGTAAACCATGGTAGCTACTACAGTCAAGAAGTGAAAGTTGCAGGAGTATAAAATGCAGGAGAGGATTTCACTCAAATGGAGCCTGTTAAGCATCATTTCACTCTAGCAGTGCAATGGACAGCAGTGAGATTGACAGCTTCCACCTATCCCATTTTCTACCAGACTTTAGGAATCCAAACCTGGACTTGAGGCGATTTCTATTGGACTGAGAGAAATAAGAGCTCTGCATCTCGTGGCGGGAAACAGATTCTATTGCTAAGGGGAACAAAAATTATTTGCAACAAAACCAGTTTTGTAGCAGTCCAATTTTTTGTTGTGCCTTGCAATAGATCTTATTAATTCACCTTTATGCTTTCCTTTTTTTTTTTTTTTTTTTTTTTTTTTTTTTTTTTCTCTCTCTCTCCAACATCAATGACAATATGACAGCTTTTCCTGGTATTATAGCTGCTCAAATAACAGAAGCACTGATTGACACTGGCCAAAACTGAGGCACACCAAATTCTTTTTCACTTCTCTCCACAGACCACTGTAGGGAAACATAGGCAATATTAGAAGGAATGGGAGGCCATCATTGTTTGACTATAGGATGGCTAGGCTCCAGAGATACTTGTTCAGGGGTAAATGAAACGGGTGAGGAGAACAGAACAACTTGAGAAAAAATAACAGACAAACAAAAGACCCAAGAGGGGATAACAGGTAGTTCATGAGCATTTAGCACCAGAGCGTTCAAACCACAAAATACAAAGAAGAAAGCACTTACAAGCCTCAGACCAGAAAAATAACTGTTTTGACAATGTCACAGCTTAGCTTACGAACAGCACTGGTAACTATAGTTTGTTTTCCATCCACTTTCTTGAAAAAAATAAATAAATTAGATACCAATAGTGCAGGAAAAAGGGGAACAGCCACAAGCTCCTGGCTCTTACTACCTTAAAAGAGAAAGCTGAGAAAGCGTTAAAACAGCAGCATTCAAATTGCACACACAAAGGAGCTGCCTGTGCTATCACACTGGAGTAGTGCACTGCTGCAGCCCAGGATTCAGCATGGTTCTCAGGCAGGCAGACTTTTGGAAATGCAGATAAATTCAGAGGAGATATTTAAACCTGTAAACAGGATATAAAAAAGCAAGGGAATTCAATGATCTCCTCCTCTCAGAACTTCACTAACTACCGTGTAATTTAGATCTATCATAGGCAGCTGTGAAATTGGATGCCTAATCCGAGTTCATGATTAGCTGCTTAAGAGATGTACTTCATAGAAAACAAGTAATTCTTAAGCTAAATATAAATAAATAAAAAACAATATAGTTTTATTGAGGATATTTTCTGTTCATAAAAGTGTCATCATTCTCCTGGTAAGGGAATACTTAGCATCTCTGATTAATAGTCTAGCCTTAAATCATTTAGTGGAACATAATTCACTTGTCAGAACTTCATATCTACACTGAGACTAAAATGGGTTTTGATAAAGCAATTGGAAAATAATCTATTTATGCTCAATAATAAATTACTGCACTGTATTGCATTTAACATTCAATTGATACGTACCACTGAATGCTTTGCCCTCTGTGTGAGAGCCACCAAAGAAAGTAGCTGGACATGGACTCTACACTCTCTCACAGAAGGCAATAAACATCATTTGCAACATGTAAAACGTGCAACACGTACAATTGGTCAAATCAGTGCCGACAAATACATTTGCTGACAAATTCAGCTCTTTTTCCCATTATCAGCTGTATCCAAACATACTACTGTTGCATTTTTTTTTTTATTGTAGTTGCAGAATAGACAATTGAATTGTCTGAGCCAAAACCCCAAACTCTCATCAGCTTCACTTGGGTTGTGGGAAAGGGCTGTAGATGAACAAACTTTACCCAAAGAATTTGTAAAATATTTGCTTGGACTGATTCACCCCTGTTAATTATGTTGTATTACTGGACATCCAAGTGATACAGATTTTCTTCTAGACTGGGTGTGCAAAATTTTTAATCCTGGCATTAACTCTACAACTTGCTGAGGAAGCAAAGAGGGAGTTGGTTCCCTGGGAACCAAGGGCAGGAAAGAATGGCAGTGGCACAAAGCTGTGCCAGGTGATGCTCACATTGGACGTCAGGACAATTTCCTTTCTAGGAGGTTTCCTAGTGAGGTGATTGGTCCCCCATGCCTGTCACTGTTCAGGAGGCATTTGGACAATGCTCTCAATAGCATGCTTTAATTTTTTATTAGTCCTGGAGCGGTCAGGCATCTGGAGCCTACGATCTTTGAAGATCCCTTCCAGTTGAACTATTTTTTTTTTTTTTTTTTTTTTTTTAATACTTCAAGAACAAATATATTTTTAAACATGAATGAATACCCATATTCACCTAGGAATTAAAAAAACAAAGAACTCTCATCGTCCCAATGGTTATGGAACTACAGAAATCCATATGTGGTTGATACCAAAAGGTTATATGAAGTCTGCAATGTTCAGAATCCAACACAGTGTTTCCAAGTGCAGATTCACACTGCTCAAGAAGTCACTGTGTATATCATTGGTCTGAAACAGGAAAAGTCCCAAGAACACACTGCAGTGTAGGTCGATTCAGTGAATGCCGAAATTACCAATTCATCTGTCCTTCCCATGAAGAGAGATGAAATCAGACACAGATTAAACACATAAGTGTTTCTTTTTTCAGGATCTGGAATTGTATTATCTACCTTAACCAGAAGTTACAATTCATACCTGCTATACAGTCTGTTATGGTTAACAATAGTAGTAACGTAACTGTCCCAGAATAGTGTAGAAAAAATCCTTCAGAGGATTTACAATTTAATAGTGAGATTATGATACATTTACTTCTGCAGAATGATACCCTCTTTTCCTAATCCCATCTGGCTTCTAATAGATTTACTTGAGGACACATGGGACATGCCTGCTACAGAAAGAGCACATAATCTGATTCTTAGTTTCTTCTAAATGTCTTAAGAAACATGGATACTGCTTAGCCCCCTCATTTGTGCATACCAGGAAGTTTCTCCTTGATATTTGGGCACTTTTGGAAATATTCCCCACCTTTCCTGTTTATAGAGTATTTTTTCTGAATCTTTCACCTACCATATACTTGGTATTAAGACTAAATTTGCATGCTCAAACTATCATGGAACAATAAGTTGTTATGTTGGGGTACTGTACACCTACAATACGTATGCTGCAGAATTACCATCAACAAAAGCTACATCACATACACAGGTAATTTGGAGTACCTTAATTTCTTCCTTGAAATTTCTGTTCCTGAAATATATCTAATCTGCAAAGTACTTTAATGACCTAGAAATTCCTGAGTGATTTGTTGAAGCTTTGAACAACCACAAGACAAGATGGAACAAAGATGTTTTCCATCTATTGATTCCTACTTTTATTTTCCAACTATAGAATTATAACTTTCACCACAAGGAGCATACAAATAAAATACTGCCAGCTACATTTAATATAGCAAATTTGATCTATGGACTTGCTACTGGATTTACATTAATTTGTTCCATCTTAACACCACCTTGGTAACAGCAAGCAATGAATGAAAAAATAACATTGGTTCCAGTGTTCAGCGTGACACATATAAACATTTTTATAAACTACTCTGAAAACTGAAGAAAAAAGGAACTGGCAAATAACTATGGATATGATGAGCTGAGCCAAGAATGTGATTTTGGACTGTTTCCATTGCGGTTTCAATTCAGAGTAATTTGTATGATTTGGAAAGCTAGCAATATAACTCTGTGTAGGGATGGGTTATTCAAGGTAACCTCTATGTTTAAAGGATGAGGAATTTTTATAGCCATGGACCAAAAAGGAGGTCACATGCTACAGCTACCTAGAGCTCAGGAGACAGAGAATCCACTGTTTTTAATTTCTCACATTATCTTCCACAGTACAAAGACACGCATTTTACTGTTTTAAAATACATAGCTATTAATATGATAATAACACAGTGAGCAAAACAGAAAAACCTAATAAAATATCCTTTTAGCAGAAATACTGACTTCTCATATTCCTTAAGGCTAGTGTTCACATTGAAACCCTCAGGAAATGCAGCAAAGTAGAAGCATAGGAGTTTATTATTTAGAAGTTTTAAAACGTATTGGATTTTAGTGTATTCCTGGTTCCTGTGCCAGTCCTGTTTAGAGCTAGATTTTTGCAATTGTAGATTGCAGCTATTCTCTAGATAATTGCTAAACGTCTTTAGGGTGCAACAAGTTTAAAATTGTGTTTTGAACATGAAAACACGGCAAATCAGTCCTCTGAGCTCATCAGTTCATTCCCAAATTCTAGTTCAGATACATATGATTTAACACCATACACATAGATAGGACTATCATTATTTAATATATTGGATGTAAATAACATTTTCTCTATTACGGATCAGATAAAAGACAAAAAATGTCAAACTCCCTGAAGAATCTTGAAGTTAGTCACTAAGGAATAAAGATCTACAGTGGGATATTTTAAAGAGTTCATTTCAGATCCATGTCTGTAGTGAGTTTTCAGTGAAAGAAGTAAAAATACTAGAAATACCTAATTCACATTGAAAAATTAGGTCTAGAAAAATTATAACTTCATGATCTATACAAATATTGAATTCTCATTTTACTCCCTACTTCTTGCAAAGAGTAAAATAAAACACTTTTAAAACAATTCCAAGACTTTTATAGGATCAATCTCAAATCAGTTTTGGAAATCATCCACACAGATTTAAAGAAACATGGGGTGAAGGTCTTTAGATTTCTCAGCGCCTTTGGCTAAAAGCCAGATGAATAAAACTCAAACAGAGAAAGGAGGTAGTGGTGTAAAAGATACTTAAAGGAATAATTAAATAATGCAAATGAAAAAAAGCCACTCATAATTAATGAAGATAGCCTATCTTCAACTAAAGAAATTCCTAATTCTGATGTTAATCTCTTTCCCTAACTGCAGTCTCCACAAACACATCACAGAACTCCTGGATAGGAGAAGCATAGCATACTGAGGCTTATGGGCCATCACACTAAAACACTAAGAAGATTTGGATCTAGCATTGAACCGAGAGGTACTCTGCACTACAGAGGCCATTCCTGCAACATCGTAATTCACTTGGATACATACAGAGTTTGGGGTTAGAGCATGAATGCACAAACACACAGCTTGGAGTCACCCAGTCCTTCCTCTACATCTAGTAAGGGAACGTCATCCCTGGGATTTGCATCTGGTGAAGTATAGGCCTGAATCTTACCACCACATTCCATGTATGTAATAGTGCTGCAGCATCAAGGTCTGCTTTGGCTACAGCTAGATATCTTTCTGCATTGCATGGGTTTCCTCTCCAGAGCACATCTTCAAAACATCCCACTCTACAGCTAAGTTTTCAGATACTTCTGACCATCGGGGAACTTTCCCTTAAGCCTCTTTTCATTTCTCATATTTAATATTTCTTAATGATTTTCCGAGTTCAAACTTTCTTTAGTAACGTATATTAAGTCTGGCAATTTCCTAGATTTATGTTGTTTATGTTCTGCACAGATGCTTAGTTATCTCCAAGATTCCTCTTCTTTTTTCATCTCCATCTGACAAGAACTGAGCAGGTTCTGGTTTTGACTAAGACAAGCAGTTACACTGATGGGATTCTTTCACTACCAGATACTGTCTAATCTATGTTGAAGGTCTTTCGGACAGAAGATGGTCTGTCTGATCTTTCCATGGGACAAGATCAAGTCTACTGCCGAGAAAAGGATTTATGATGCTCCAGGGAATGTTCATTACATTACAATGTTCAAGGCAACAGCCTTTGCTTGAGGGAGATTTTACTACATACTTGAACTGGATTGCTTAATTGGTATTTAAAACTGTAGGGTTTCCTCTGGAACACAGCTTTAGTTCCCTTTTAGAAAAATTACTGAAATTGCTTTTTATAGTGAAAGAAAGAGTTCTGATAATACAGAAGTTGGCTGGGAAAAATTTCTGCCAATGAATCGTTATGTAAAATATGTAAAAGCAACAGTGTTGGATAGGCAGAGCAGGATGTGCTGTGCCAAGCACTGCCGCCGCCTCTACCCCTCTTGCCGTGTGGCAATGCCACATGATCAGAACTCCACACAAAAGACAGAAGGAAGTCCTCGTAGTCCCACCAGAAAGCTCTTGATATCATCTGTGACAAGGGAAAATGAGATTTGTGGATAATCTCAGCCCAGATTAGCTCCATGTGCCCATAATGAAAACGTGACTGCAACCTGCCTCATCTTACATGTACAGAAGACTCCTTGCCTTCTGCTCCTTCCTGGAAACCTGTAGCTCAGGCAAGAAGGAACATAGGGATGGTATTTGGTCCACTAGAACTTTATTTCTGTTCTTTCACTTGTAAGAGCCTGAATTTCTCCCTGACTGACCTGAGGCGTGCTAATTAATGAGAAAAAAATAACAGTTCTATTGCAATTAGAAACCTTCCTTATGTCAAAATGTAGCAACATGCCTGCACTCTGGCTATTTGCCCCAGAGGTTTAAGCCAGGGGTTATCAGGAACCTTTCATTTCCAAAGCTGGCACAGGATTGATCAGAATCTAATCTAAACTGTCCAGAAACAGGCTGAATCTTGCAACCTGTGAAGTAAAACAGCATGAAGGGGAGGTTATGCTACCAGCTCTTCATTTTTTCCCCCTGGAGTCAATAAACAATGAAAAAAAACCCACAGTGTCAAATCTGAATGGAAGAGTTAATCAGAGTCACACTCTGATCCACTCGCTGGAGGTTCTGATTTTTTAAGGAAAAAGCTTCCCTGTTCTTACGTAACCTTTGACACTCTGTGGCAGCAGGCTGTGAGGCAGCAAGATTAACAGATATGAGATATTTTTACCACTTTGCCCGAGGAGTCACAGAATTTCCTGGGAACGTTCACACTTGTTCAGAACAGTGTGTGATTCTTCATGTTGCTATCAGTGCAAGGAAAAAAACCAACACAGCTTCCATGTGATTTCACATAATTAACATCCTTCTTCAAACTAATAAATGTGCTAAATTGTTTTTTGATAAGAACCAGGGTGCTATTATGAAGTACCTCTGCAAAATAACAGGGTTATCAAAGTGGAAGTCGTTAAACTGCCATCCCCACTGACGGTTGTGTATGTTACCATCAACTTCGCCGTGACAAATTGTTTCCTGGTTATCTTACAGGGAATGTATTTGCATCAATTAGTACTGCTTATATGATCGAGGAACAAGATCAGTAAACCATAATGAATATGGCCAATATCTGGCCCAAAATATGATATCTATTTATCTAAATGTAATATATAGGTTCCATTTTATTGCATCTCTTCCCGTTTCCCTCCTTTTATTAAACATTTATTAACAATGATGCCACTATAAACAGGACTATGTATCATTTTTAAATGAACTTCCATTACAACGCTGTTAAAAATTCCTCCTTTAATGTGATTTGCTACTCTGACTACCATGAAGGATCCACTATCCCCCAAGTCTTCCAAACAATCACTGTGTCTTCAGCTCACAAGAAGTTCACTACAAATGGGAAAATCAGTTGCATTTTCCCACACTACTACAGCTCTATCGAAGTAAAAGCTGAAGGTGTGATGCCAGCCTCTCTAGAGTCAGATGGAGCTCCAGCTGTGCAGGACATGGTCCAGCCTGTGATAAAAATCTTTTTCCCTCTCCACAACAGGTGTAACAATGTCAGAGCTCCCTGCATACAGAAAATATCTAATTTTTTTGAGTGGAGAGAAAACAGTAAAAAGCTCCACAGTGAATAGCATCACAGACAAGTAGAGGATTCTAGAGTGAAGGATGAAATATCTTGGGCCATTTATAACGGTCAGCTTTTCAAAGACTTCTGCCATGCATTCAGCATCAAAACCAAATGTGATGCCCAGCCACATCAGCTTGTAAGGCAACTGCACTTACAGAAAACTCATTATACAAAGATCCATACTTGAAATGTAGAAGATAACAGAACATTAAACAAATCTAGCAGCCAATCTCAATGCAGCTATTCCTGAGCAAAAAAAAAAAAAAAATCTACATATGCAGCCTTCTTACACATGGTCAGATATTTGAGAGCAAATCAAGAATTTGTTGCTGTTGAGAAATGAGACATGCCATCCTTGGAGCCAACGTGGTCACTGGTGAACAGCTAATAATTTCCATATTTATTAAGTAATGTATTGCTATTTATCCCAGAAAGCTTTGCACAGAAAGAAGAAAAAAAGAGGGATAGCAGCAAACACCAAGATTCCTTTTTATTGTTCTTTATAGAAAATAATAGAAACTAGGGAAAAAATGAAAAGATCAGATTTCTTATTTGTTACTGGAATAATGCAGGGGAACAATTGTAAAAAGAGAAGAAATAGATTTCAGATTCTATTTAACTTTTTCTTTTTTTCTCCTTACAGTCAATTTTTCTAGAATTACTTGACTTAAACAAAGAGAAGCAAACATTCCTTCATAGGGGTAAGAAAAGCAGAAAAGGAAGGGGGTGGTGGGGTGATGGAACAAAGAAAGGAAAATTAATACACATCTTTATCAGTTCCCAGACAAAATAAAATATTTTTTTTAGTGTTCTGTAATCATTTCTATCCAGTCTGTTCCAGCTTCAACCTACACCTAACTTCCCTTTACATTAATAAGAATGTGTGCTTACATCAAAAGAAGAGTGCACTTCACACTGTCAAGTCTCAAAACAGGACAATAGATTTAACTGAAGAAAACTTGGAATAGCAGAGACAAATGAAGCAGTTCATAACAGGTCTGTAAAGGATAATTAAAAAATACTTATCATAGCATATCTGGAAAGATTTCATTCCATCAGTAAAAGGTGTAAATAAATCATCCCAATGAACAAAAATGGACTATAAAATCTTTACATAAGAGGCAAATAGTAAAATTGCATACAGTATTACATTACTGTGTTAAAAAGTAAGCATCTGAAACTAGCTTAAAAAGCTTTTACATATTTACAGGATAGCTTATTCTTTTGGAGGATGGTAGGGAATGATGGTGTTGCCAATATGGAGACAATATGCAGAACTAGCCAGAATTGCAACTCGTACATTCTTTTACATTTTTTGTTTCTCACTTTTGTCTGCTGTGTTACTGCAACAATCTTCTCACACTGCATCAACATACATTCATATTTACAAAAATACTTAGGCCCACGGAAAGAGTAAGATATTACTGAGCAGAAATCTGCAACAAATTGGATGCATAGCATATCTCTATAGCTTGGCTTTTTCCATGTAAAGCATCTTATTTAGCCCATAGGACCATCAGCCCCTGTGGTGTTACAGCCACTGAAACTAACAGGGATCAGTCCTTAAGATTTTGCAGAGGATATCACACAGCCTTTCTTTACAGTACAGACCTACTTGACTTCTAGTCAATTTTATCTGATGCCCTGAAGGACTTTCAGACACAACAGACATTCTAACAAAACAAAGCATAGAACTGAACTAATGGCTTTCAATTTTTTTTTAGGAAAGCTAAGAACCTAACCCCAAATCACAGCAGAACCTTTAATATTTCTAATACATAAAGAAGCCACCAAAAAAATCTGTTCCTGATATTTTGAGTTGTTTATGCCCAAGATCAGGTTGTAGAGTTCACAAACATTTTATACATCTGAAACAGAGATTTTTAGTAACATTCACAGTTTCATGCTACATTTGATTGAATCAAGTGTTTCCTCTGATTATACTTTCATAAAGAACGAATCTAGGAAATAGAAACAGAGTTCACATCAGCTGATACTTAAGAATTTTTACAAATATTTCCCCAATTAACCATGCCAAAGAGTTGCAACATCAAACTTTAACTGGAACATTTCTATGCCCTTCTGCCATTCCCTCCTAAAACAGAAGCATTTCAAAGGCTGCAGTGGTCCCAAAGATCACATAGAGCTACAGACTGCATTTTCATAATTACAAGCTGTGCACGAGATTTATGATTTTTTATTCCAAGGCAAAGTTTTTGCAAGAGGCCTGTATACATGGTGCACTTTAGTCTTCACCAGCAGGCAGGCATTTAGAACTGAAAATTTAACAATGAGCCAAACTGAGTACATTGGCTTAGTACTGTCAAGTAGTAAGGAGGCACCCATACCTTGTAGAAAGTCTAAAAAAATAGCTCAAATTTCAGAACAGAATACCTTCTGTTCATTTATTACCTCATTCAAAAAGCACCTGACTTTCCTGTCAGAGCTAGTTTTTACTGGTAATTGCTTCTAACCTCGATCCAAGCTATGCAAGTTTCAACATGGCTACAGTTATCCTTCTTTATTAGGTACATTAACACTTGGAAAGCTGGCCTTTTCCAGGCTATCACTACCTCCCACCTAATAGTTTATCTAATGTGATTCGAACATCAAACTGTCTGCAGTAACAGAGTGTAAGTGAAATTCATCTCCCCCCCTTCTTACAGACAAATAAAGAGAAGGCTCTGCTCACACGGCCCTCAGATATTCCCAAGCAAAGTACTCTCAGGCCTTGGACTATTAGAAAGAAAGCTTCATATGCTCATTTAGAATGAACTTGAATTGTGAGTGTTCCACATTTCCAGAAGCAACAAAGTCACCGCCCTAACTCCTTTTTACAGGATTGGGACAAAGGCAAACAAAACAATAGTCTTGCACAGATTTCCGACAAGATTTGTTTTTTGTAAGTTTTTCTCTTTACTCAAATACCTAAGCTCCCTCTAATCTGAACTAATAGGTGTTGCTGGTTACAAAAATCTAAAGGATACAATGACAGCTATATGCACAAAGATCTACCTCAATCACTTTAAAATCAATTACAATAAGCAACAGATGCTCTCGTGTTATTATCTCAACAAAAAGTCATAGTGCAACTAGAAGCCACTATTTTTTTTTTTTGGTTAAATTATCAAGCAAAAGTTCAGTAATAGAATTTGTGATATATAGAGCCATTCAGCAAATTCATCATTACAGCAGTGCTGTGTCCTCACATGCCCACCCTGTATGATTGACACATTTTCTCAAAACATAATTGCAGACACAAGCAAATTTGTAACAGCTATGAAGATTCTAGATTCAGGAAAAAACAAAAACAAAAAAACAAAAAACAAAAACAAAAAAAAACAACAGAAAATAAAGCCCATACAAAAGCTTGGGGAACATCAACAATTCTTATTTGTATGAGTACTCAGACAGGGTGTGTACATGGAACAAGTAAAGGGTAATAATTAAAATATATGTAGAGGTAAACACATCACGTATAGCTTGTTCACTTATCAGTTGCAAGCAAGGAAAAACCCTTTTGACAAGAGAGTTTGTCCCTGCGAGGATGAATATGGACATTTACAGTTATGAAGTATGCCTTAACTAGTTCTGCACTTGCTTTTGTAGGATGTGTGCTGAGGAGAATGCCATGCTTAACCAGCCTGGATTTCTCTCTTGCTGATCATAAAGGTTTGGGGGTTTTCTTCTTCCAAGTCCAAACACAGCCTGGGACTTCCTTTGACTTAATGCATGGTAATGCATGTATCTCAATAGAAAACACAGCAATAACAGCAGAGTAGCAAGGTCCTAGGCTGCAGCAAATGAGGATTTGCACAAATGCAACAGCTGTAGGCACAGAAGTAAAGGAAAGAAGCTGCTTACCCTTTGGAAGGCCTCCAGTAGACAGGGATCTCCAGCAAGATAGCCTTGCTTCCACTACCAACTCTTAAATGAGGTCTGGGAAGGGGTGCATCCTGGCTCCATCCCATCTGGTCACTCAGGTGCACTGCATGCACCTGAGCTCTCCTGAGTTGGCCCTGCCTTCCCAGCAGGTGCTCAATCACTGCTTCAAGTCATGACTTAGCATTTCTACTACAATGCTCGAAGAATATTCAATGGAAAAAAAATCTCATAGTCTTTATGACTTATTTTTCAGGTATATCTATTAAGTACATTACTACAGAATAAAACTATTTTGCAAAACAGAAAGGAATGAGAAATAGAAGTCACTTGCATAATACTAATTCACCTGTGCAATCCTCTTCTTCAGTTTTTACATTTTTCTCATCAACCTTTCTCTTTCAGTCACATTATTACTACCCCATCGCCAATTTTAAATCATCCTACCTGCATCACTGAATAGCAAAAAAAATAAAAACAGATAGTTTAGAAAAGACCATGACCTTAAGTACATGAAAAACAAGTGCTGACTAATGCTGATTAATTTCCTCTAGTTCATGTTATCATTACTCTCCAGCCCGTAATACATCAGCTTTCAGTGACATGCACTGAGAGCAATCCCAATCTGATAAAAATACTCCAGTTTAAAGTCAGGGTTTCTGTGTTAACAGCCTTATTTAAAGAAAACACATCTTTTTAGGCTGGATTTTCTGTTAAGTATTCTACACCTTTCATCAGTACTGAAAGAATGTTTTCTGGTATTCATATCAACAGCACTACAGATCATTTCTATGAATATGAACTCAAGAAAGTTTTGGAAACAAAAGCCTTGCTAAGATGTTTATACACCGTAAGGAGTTTTTAAAAATGAATTACATCTCACTAAAATTTTTGTATCTGTTTTCCTTGTTTGTGTGACTTTCAATGGATGGATGCAACTCTCCATGAAGAAAGCTTGTGAAACAGGTAAACTGGGAACAATAATAAAAACCAGTGCTTTTAAGAATACTTTTGACTGCAAAAGTAAAGTGTTTAGAATTGCAGTAGTTAGCTTATTTTTGTCTTTAGAATAAGGTGCCCATAACGTCTAAAAGAAAAGGCAACAAAAAAAGTCCCATGCAATAACTAGGATACAACTGCTCCTTGCAAAATGTGATGCACATGATCCAACTATAAAAATGCTGCTCCCTCCTGTCACGTACCACAGATTGAAATTTTGCCCTTGGGTGCCAACATCAGTTGTTTCAGATAATTTTAAGGAAACAGTGGTGCAGTTTAAGCACAGTTCTCTGCCACTGCAAGAAGCTATGTCTCTTTTATTCAGAATGAGAAATCTTCACAGCAAAGTGCTCAGGCAAGCAGCCCATTGAAAGAGCCCATGTACTGAAAATGATCACAGCAAAGAAAGGAAATCCAAGATCTTTGAGTTGGACGGAAGTAGTTCTAAGCAAGCAAAATGGAAATCATCTAAAGAAAATTAGAGGCATTAAAATATTGGAGAGAGTGATTATCTCTATTACTAAGATATCTTAACAATCCCAGGATTATTGAACACATATTCCTCATAATCCATCAGTGACATTAGACAGCAAAAATATGCAAATGCCAAAAATATTCATTACACAATATCATTTTAAGCTTTTGGAGTTGGGGTTGTTAAGTTCTAGCATCTATATTTGGTCACCAAAGTAAAAGATCTGCTAAATACAATTCCTCTGCCAATCCCATATATTTACTAAGAATTGATGGTGATACTTACTTCTGAAAACCAGATTGCTTGGTTAAACTCTCACCTTCTAAATTAGCCGTGTGGATTTCAAGATGTTGCTCATCAGTTTCAGTCTTGTTGCCATTGAGTTTTGTGATAAACAATTCCGAATCAATTAACTCCATGATCCTGAACAACTGATGATATGCCAGATCTTTCTAATCTCATTATTTGACACTGAAAACCCTTACTAAAACAAGGATCACTACCACATAATGCATTGCAGAGCTATACACTTCAATTGCTCCTTTGTATTTAGTTTGTTAAATCTCAAAAGGCTTGAATCCTGTTCCAAAATACGTACAAGACAATTATGCATTCACACAGGAACATTTATGCGCAAAACTGTCTCACACCAGAACTACTTTTCCTGAAGCTATCACTTTCATGCATCATTTCACAGTCGATGCAGAATAGTTACAAGGTGGGCAAAATGATAAAGTCGCTGAGAACAAAACATCTTGATGCCCATGTCTGCCAGTCTGTATGAGAAATCTATCTTGTTTTACAAACCAGCTCCTAGTTTAGGAATTTATGGGATCTTTTCCTCAACATCTAAAACTGAAATTTCTGTTTCTTGGGACTTGGGCAGTGGTATTCACATTGCCTGGGGCAGCAGACAGGTTAAATCCTGGTCTTAAGTTGCACCAGGGGAAGTCCAGGTTGGATGTAAGGAAAAATTTCTTCTCTGAAAGAGTGATGAGGCATTAGAACAGGCTGCCCAGGGATGTGATGGAGTCACCATCTCTGTAGATGTTCCAGAAACATATAGACATGGCAATGATGGCTTAATGGTTGAACTGGATGATCTTAGTGGTCTTTTCCAATGTTCATGATTCTATAATTCACAGTGACCTTTTTGGAACATTTTCCACATCCACACGGTCAGCAATGGGGCGCAAAGTCCTAGCTAGTGGCAACTGAAAAACTCCTATCTATTTAAGTGATGCTGAATCTAACCCTGTATCTTCAAGGAAGAAACTGGGCAGTCACCATCAGGTGGTGAGTTTCTCACCAGATGTCAGTACCTGCTTTTGATATTGATTGGTAATTCAATCTGATTTTTTAATAAAATTCTTCCATCCTTGTCTGTTTACTATAAACTATGTATACGAATGTCCTGTGTCACATGCATAAGATCACTTTACCAGTTACAGATGACATTTCAAAGAAAGGAAATTATATCTCAAACCCTATAACAGCAGAGGCAGCGGTTGTTTCTCCAAGTCATCCACCGTGCTTCCGAGAGGAACTGCAGGCATTCTCAGCTGTGCAGCATTTGAGATGTCACATGCATTCTAGTCCAGAAGCCAACTGCAGCGTGTTCATGTCCCAGCTATCAATTTTATTTTTTTATTTTAATTTTAGTCAGACCTTATTAGAGCTATTTGTTTGCACTTAGTCATTTGTTTTTATTGTTATTTTTATAATAAATGAAAAAAAATGGAAAAAAGTTTTTATGGCTGACACCTCATGGCATCTGTTGAGTGTTTAAGGACATCAATGTAAACCATGTTTAACTGTTCATTATTTACGGGAAAAAGTTATTCCAAGGGACTCAAAGATACACTAGGTTTAGCTTGTTAATATTAAACAATAGTCAGGTTTATGAGTATCATAGCTACCTGCCACATAGGTTATTATTAAAAATGTGTAGGAGTCCCTGAGTAGCATGTTAGTATGCTACATACTAACATAGCAAAATAGCGTGTTAAACTAATTCAACTTTAGTTTTTGTTTGGGTTTTTTGTTGTTGTTGCTTTATTTTTTCTTGCTTTTAAAAGAGCATATTGCAAGTCTGCCATGCACAAATGCAATCATAAAATTTTCCTAGATAAAATAAAGGATTAATCCTGAGAGATATTATTTTAGCAAATACTATTCATTTAAAAAAAAAACAAAAAAAAAAAAAACCAACACAATTTTCAAATGCAAGTTGAACTTAGGAATTTTTTCCAACTCTAAAAAGGGCATACAAGATAGAGCATTTATGCTTTTTGTTTCAAATGACCTTCCTTAAAAACAAACTTTACATGGTAAATAATACGAAGATGGCATGAAATATTTATTTTCAGGACAAATTAAATGTTTCAAGTCAGCCCAAAACATTTTGGAGGCCGGAAACAAACAAATACATCCAGTATTCCCATAACACCCATGAAAAATATTGAAATGAGCATGGTTTATAATTAGAAATAAAATTGCAAAACCTGACACCACACCACTCTGAATCCGTTACCTTGATTCACAAATTGTAAACTTGCATTGGTGTTTTAACTGGATCATACTTTAGTTCAGTTTCATTGCAGCTGTCAGTGGAATACTTGAAGAGCTAATTATAACACAGGATAAGGAAGGAACCAAGCCTTAGCTTCAGAAAGTTGTTTTTAGAGCAAAATAAGATTGTTTATGATGGCCTAACATCAAAATCTGTCTGATCATCTGCTTGTTATGACTTTACTCTGGACTGCTATTGAGAAACATTACAGTTACCAACTACTCACAAAGCTGGGCACACCTAATGTTTAATCACAGAAGCTACCACTGCCTCCACAAAAGCTGTAACCATGGAAGGGTGTGAAATAGTATCAACCCACCCAATGCCTACCTGCCACTGCTGCTCTCCACTACAGGGATTTGGAAAAACCCTGCAAGACTTGGAGGGAAAGCCCTATGGCACAGTAATTGCTGGAAGGCCCTGTAACAAAACAAGGATTAACTGGAGACGCAGCGTAGAGTACAGACAACTCAGAGGTGTAAGTCTCTTGTGTCTCTGAGAATGGATATTTTATTTCACAGTATTCTAAAAGCAAGATCTTGCCAATATAAAGTCAGAACAAAATGTACAGAAGGGTTATATTTCAGCAAAATTATTTACCTACCTGAATTATAATTTAAATTCAGACAAATGCTTCTCGAAATGCTAACCTCCATTCCTGTATGAGAAATGCATCAGTGGCAAAATAGGAAAAGTTGCTATGAGGATGGCATATGGTAAAAAGAATGCACAGAAAATGCTGTCAGGAAAGTAAAGGATTGCCTAATGATGCAGTAGTGTGAAGATCATCACAGAACTCCAGACCCACAAAACATTAATTTTCAAAATTAAAAATGAGACTATTCTTAAATATAAAATCTGAAAAGAAATACTTGTGGGCATATTCCAGGGTTACAAAACAAAATATTAAAAAAAAAAAAAAAAAACTTACAAGAAATTTGTATAAAATTTCACCTCAGTATCATCTGAAAATTACTTAGGGAAGACAAAAATCCTGCTTGCATGTTCATAAAACTTCCACCCACTTGCCAAGGAAGTGGAGAGACTGAATCCTTCCCTCTGACTAGATTCATAGCATGGGATAGAATTGCTACTTCTCCAGTACCAAACCCAATATTCTCAGAGCTGATTTTGATGCTTAGTTTTGGCAAGGCCTTCAGGAAGCACAAGCTTCCCATTTAATGTCTTCCACATCCAATGCAGATGTAGTGGTTTTGCTTTGCTGGAAACCATAGCCACAGTGTCAGAAAGCAAATGTTATTGTAAAATTAAGGCTGCCCTGTAAAGTATCTCAACGCACATGCCACGATCTCTGGCACCATGAGGTAGTTGGTTTGGTAGGACTTTGGTAAGCCTCACTGTTTCTTAACATACCAATCTTACTTCACCCTAGAAGAGCTGATTACTGATAGGAAAAGCAAAATTCAAACAATTTGGTCTTGCTGTGAAACAAGTGAATTCCGTCGATGTGCTGCTCGTCTGGGAGCAAGGAGATCAATCAATACAAATACCATAGGTAGCCTGGAAAATGGAGAGATTGAGTGAGCTTCTGAGGTGGAGTGTCATCTGACTAGGCAAAGGGAGAGCTCAGGGTCTGTAAACATATACCAAAAAAAGTTAGGAAACAATTGAACTGACTTCTGGACGCCCATAAAGTGCATGAAGTAACAGGAATCTTGGAAGGTTATCTAGCTAGGAACAACAAACAGCAGCACAACAGAGCTATGGCAACAGAACCCAGGGGTATGAGCTGGGGACTCAACAGGAATGTCGCATTGTAAGGGCCCACACAGGCCAGCCAGGAAACAGCTTTGTCCAAAATGAATTATTGCTAACAGAGGGCTAGAGGCACTCTTCAGATTCTACCAGTGAGATTCAGGCTTATAGTTTCACTCCTGTCTCTTAAGGCATGACTACATTGCATATTTGGCTTGAAGCCTGAACTCAGGGGCTTTGGCCTGGCAAATCTCCTGAAGAATTGCTGCTAGTGTACAAATTAGCACACAACCAGCATGCCTCCCTGCTGAGAGCAGAGAGCTGAGAGCCAAGGGGTGCTAAGGAACAACTTTTTAAGCTGATTGAGGAGTGCGAGCATATGAGTGGCTCCTCCTCAGCTCAAACACAAAGCCGGTATGCATTAGCCTGAACCACTGTACCTGAGGCAGAAAAACAAAGTGCTTTCTTGCAGCCAGATACAGCTGAAAGGTACTGAGGAGCTGGGCTGTGCTGTCCCTCAGCTGCTGCTTGTGGCTCTTAATGTAAATTCTATGTTGACATGGCATCAAAGTATCTGTAAGCACCTCAAGACCAGGGAGACTGGGTCATTTCTTCTCATAAGAGCAACCTCAGTGTCACTGGCTAGGCTCAGAGCAATGACCCTATTTACTCAACAGTGTGGATGGTTGGTAAATGGCGACATAAACATTGATTTAGGCCCAAGCCAAACACAGAATGCAAACCTGGCCTGAGTGGGGCCTAATTTTCCAGTAATTTTATTCTGCCAAGAAAGCAGAGGAGCAATTAAAGAGGGACAAACCAACAGTGGAAAAGCACAGTCAAACAAAAGGACCTCTGCAACCCACCATCACTGCCACAACTAACACAGTATTGAGCAAACTTACAAATGCACTTCAAATAATGAAGATACAAGCTAGTCACAGATATTTAATTGACATCAAGGTACAGCACAGCTAAATTACATGAATTGCATCCACAAACTATTTAACTGGGTATGGTGCCCAGCAGTACAACTTCACTCCTTACAGCCTTTAAAATAAAGACTCTTCAGACTTCTGTGTTTGCCTTAACTTTTGATTTTCTACCAAACAAACTAGCAGGCAAGAATGCTCCCAATATATATAAAAAAAATAATAATTACAACAAAATAATAATAATAATTAAACATTAGACGTATGTATGTACAAAATAAATATCAGATTAGTGATTATATGTAGTCCTTAAAAAAAATACACCACAAGAAACACAGTGTTACAAAAGGGAGTTAAAAAGTAACATGTGACTATTTGCTTCTGGTCAAAATGCAGCCTTTTTCAGGCAGTGAAGAACTGTAACAAACTGTGCATCGGATGTTTACTCATTAAGACTAACTTGGGGAATCACAGTGAAGTCACAAAGCAGTTTCAGAAAATCACAATGTTAATGCACAATAAATGAACTGAAAAGAAGCAAGAGTCAAAGTCATGAATAAGTTTTGTTGTGGTTTCTTTTTTCCACTGTTGTTTTTAAAGAAATTATTTACTTGCCTCTATCCATGACAATTAATTACAAAATTAACAGGCATGTGACAATAGACTGATTAGTTTACAATGTGCCTACCCTGAAATACAGTTAATTAAGGAGAGCAACTGTGATAACAACTAGCTGAGTTGCACATAAAATTAGATCTTGTCTTTTAATTATATGAAACTGCATCCTCACCAGTCTGTCCAACCAATATCCACTGTAGAAGTAGCAGAGGCAATACACTTGGGCTAAAAATAAAAAAAAAGTACTGAGAATAGATTCCTTGTCAAGGAATACACACTGAATCTACAACAAATTACACAGCTTTTCTTCACTGGCCCTAGAGACTGATAAATAACATCTACTACAGGCTGATAACAATATTTGAAGAAGAAAAAATAATGCCATACCTGAGGCTAGCTATTGTATTTCTACCTGCTATCCCCAAGCAAAACTGCAAGAAAGTATGGTAATGATGAGGAAATTATCTGACAAATTAAACCCACTTTTCTTAGTGATGTACAGTATATCACATTTCAACCCTACTTAACTGATTAACATGAAACAAATTGCCATGATGGTTACTCTTACCAGAAGAAAACACAGTCAAATACTTACATAGATGTCAGCAGAAGCCCTGACTTAACACTAAGCATTTACACAATGCAATCTCTCCCCATGGATGAGGCACTTCAAAGCACACAAGCACACAAAATGAGCACACAAAAATGAGAACCAACAAGAAATGCCATGACATCAGAACTATTATGTAAAATCAGGTGTCTGCAATGTGTTTCTCTAAACTCTGACAGAAGATTTTTTTAATGTTCGGAACATTTATTAAATGTTCCTTCCATATGGACACTAGTATCAACTCAGCCCGCAGCCTTTTGCATTACTGGAAAAATTACAAGAGTTAATTACAGAATCTTCTTTACATGCACTCCTCTCTCTACAGAGCAACTCCTACTACTCCAATTCTTTGGAAAACAATTTTTTTTCCAGGATTGTATCCCTGTGACAGTGAAATTAACCACAAAGTACAACTGTGCAAGCCCCTGTTCCTTAGGGAGCTAGACTACAATGAGGCATTCAGGTTCACCTACTTTTAAAGCTCATTATGTTCACATTTCAAGCTTTTCTGTTCGTGTCTATGAGCCTAGCAAGCTTGAATATTCACCTGAAAATCAGAGTTTGGGGGTTCTGATCACACCACAAACTTCAGAGATTCATTAAAAGTCAATGAATATGCAGCACACAAAGCAAAGGTTTTCAATAATAACATTCAATAATAACGCTAAAAAAAAATCGACTACCAAAATATCCCAGTATGATTTTGGATTGGTGCCATTACTGTGTTGCAAATTCACAACAATTTCAGGGTTTTTTTGAATTTTTTTTTCTTCAAGGCTATCAACTCAATAGTTTCTCTTAGAGATTTGCTCATTTTGATGCCTTATAAAAATGTAACTGCCTTTATACAAATGTTGGATATCTCAGTTTTGCTTACACATTCAGTGCTCAGATGATTTGCTCTGATGGTGCTGGTAATCTGTGAAATTGAAGCATGCGATAAAAAGCTCATGCAAAAGCAAATCAGAAATAAATCCAAAAACCAAAGCAAGAGATGATGTCAAATCTATACTCACTTTAGGAAGAGATAATGTTGGTAGCCTATGCTATTTCAGCAGCACTCACACATAAGTGTAGGAGATAATTTATAGTTTAACCATACCCATTTGCCACTGCACCTTCTAAGAAATCTAAACCTTGGAAATGGTTCAGGAAGACTAAAGACCTCAGAATGTTCTACAGTAGTACTAAATTAGTCAGTGCAAATAGTTACTGCATCCCAAACAGACCTTTCCTGTGCTTGTATAGGAAGGAGAATATGGAATAAAATCTAATTAAATCAAGGAAACGTCAGCAAAAATGTAAAAATACAAACAGTTCAAAGACTAGATCCAGTCACAAGTTGGCTTTCTGGAAAGCTGAGATCTTCAGAATCATACCACTTCTTAAACAAAAGCATGCTGACATAACACCTGCACATCTGCTTTTTCAGAGTTCAATTTCCACTTCAACCATCTTCAAAATGAGAGATAAGTAATTTAGACACTGATCAATGGACATGACACTGACACAATAGCATATCCCATTCTTTTTCTATATTTTGACGTTAAATCTTGTGACAAATACCTAGAGAAAGACAGTGTGCACTCAGTATTATCTGATGATGATGATCCTTTTTTGAGGAATGCATAAACTGAAATATTTGTATATTTCCATAGCAACTTGAAGTCTTTGTTTGTCTAGTAAAGAAAAGAATCAGGGATATCAATGGCAGATCAGCTTTCTTGTTTGGAGGAAGAGGGTTGGAGAGAGAATGACAAATATGAAAATGTTCATACTTTATATATGTTTGCTTTTTTTTTTTTTTTTTTTTTTTTTAGCAGAATAAATTGGTTTCTAGCTAATGTAAGTACAACACAGCTACATGCCCTCTCATGCATGCAACTCCTAATGCCCATCCATTCCCTGTCCACAGAGGCAAAAAAATTAGAGGTATGCAACTTATCTCCTTGTTCTTGACTTGCTTGTTTATAACTCAGATATAGCTGTGAGAACCAAACTGCTGAGGGCTTAAGAGAAAAAATATCATGGTATCATCAACTGAAGCACAATCTCTGATATGTCATGACCCAGAAAATGCAGCAGCAGAGACATAGATGCTGGCCTCCTTGAACATTGTGCTCAGATAATGGTCATAAATGACTTCTATAAAAGAAGATGCAGGCTTTATTGAGAGTCAGAATATGTGAAATATGAATGATCAGAAATAAGAAGCCATGTAGTCACTGCTCTAGCAAGGTATTCAATTTTGCTTAGAACTAAAGCTCAGTTACAACAGGCATGTAAGGGGTCTGGGGGTAGAGTGAGCAGGACTGTTCATATTCACATTTGACATATTAACTAGACCATACCCCACAGCACAAGTTCCATCTTGACACACATAGGCTGGCTGTAAATGCTTTGCAATAAGCAGAATTAAAAGGTCTTTAATCACAGAACAGTTCTAGCATTTATCTTTCTTGCATGATAACATTCTTGTGTGTATATTTATTCCCTTAGGAATCCCTTTTACCTGCAGAAGGGGCCCTAGCAGATTTTTAATTAATTCTGTGGTGAATGCTGTGTGATCATATTCAGATTATTCCATTAATACTTTGTTTCTGCATTAACAGAAACATACACCAGGCAAATCTCATTGTTTTTGGAATGGTAGTCTTTCACAACCGTTTGCCTTATAACTAGAGTTCTATTCTTGGTGTAAAATCTGATTCCTGTAAATTTTCAGTCCTGTTCATCATCTCATTTGTTTATAACTCAATTAATTTTTTATGACCTTGATTGATGGATGGAGTCCTCAAGGATATGCTCTACAGCTCTTAGTTTATTACTAAAATAGTGATACAATTTTTTGAGTACTTAAAAAGGTTAAATGGGGTTGAGTTGTTCAGTGGTTTATACTAGCATCATTCTGCCAGGCTTCAACAGAATGATGATTTAAACCTGATGGTGGTTTAGTTCATAAAAGAACTTGAACAACCGGTAGTAGTATTAATTACTGTGAATAATTAAAATGAAATATGATAGCTTAAGTCCTTGCCTTTGAAACCAATAAAAAGGGGAGTCTGCTTTAGATACATGCAATGAATAATGCTTAGCACATTGAGACGGTATTTACGCTATTGTGGGATGATCATCAAAGTATATTATCCCTGGAAAAAAAAATCAACACATCACTCTCTCTGTACAGTGCAGGCTCTGGAAAGGAAAGGAGAATTCTAGAGGAAGCAGCTTCTGGCCTGGCAGAAAAGGAATCCATAGATTTTAGTCCATGGCTTAAAGGCTGTTTTTGAGCAAGGCATGGTAGCCAGATCTGTCACGTACTGGGTGAATATAAGATATCTGGTGGAGATTAAGAGTCACTACCTCTCTCTAATCTGAGGAAATACGAAATGAAACTTCCAAAAAGAGGAGAGAGACTGCTTATCCTTACCTCCCTTTACCAAAATATCTTGAGTCTGGTGGTGGACAGCACAGACGAGAGAACACATTTTGAATCATATATAGCCTCTGCTTTAACAGCTTGCAATACAGGGCAAGAACTTCATCCAGAACAGATGTACAAAGAAAGCCATATGTAGATGGTAGCTCCTTTCTACATCTCTTTCTTCAATTCCCTATCAAGCTTGCAATGGCTGCATAGCTCCCTTGCTCTCAAGTGTATCACTGAAGCTGCACCTGCCCCATTACATTTACAGAGGTAACTAATTGCAGGACAGGATTTGCATGTTACTGTATTTTGTGCAGAGCCTTCAGGGTGCTAAGCTTTCAGCAGACAGGTGATCAGGGCTCTCATAGGTCACCAGGAGTTTCAGTTCTGTCTGCCAAGACACAAATGCTAGACAAATCTGACTACCTGGCAGCAGAAGAGCTCAGCATGATGTCAGAGCAGAAATGTAAGTGTCGGGGCAAAATTTCAAATGTCTATTGGAAAACCAAGTCAGGCAGTTCTCTAATATCCTGGAATTCGAGCAGAGTTTAGAAAACTGCAGTTTGTGCTCGAGGAACTTAAGTTGTGTTCAAAGGGATACCTACCCAACCATCCACTATCACTGCATGTTTAGGCTCTCAGTTTGTAAAACAGTTCTAAGCAAAGCAGAAGTGACCTTTTAGTACGCTGTTCCACCTGAGCTAAATTGTTCTGCTTATGCCATAAAGAATTCAAGCCCATCTATTGCTCCTACTCCGAATGTGTCCTCACCACCAGGCTCTAACTCCTTAGGCTGTATCTCTTTAAGCACTGGAATAGGCTGCCCAGAGAGGTGATTGAGTCACCATCCTTGAATGTGTTCAAAAACCATTTTGATGTTGTGCTCAGGGACACGATTTAGCAGAGGGTTTTTAGAGTTAGGGTAGTACGGTTAGGTTGTGGTTGGACTTAGTGATCTTTAAGGACTTTTCCAACCTGAGTGATTCTATAATTCTATGATTCTTCAATCCTCTCTGTCCAAAGCTGTTGTGCAGGCACTTCCACATACCACTCAGCAGACTAAATGCGAAATATCACACTTAATGACAGAGACAGAGCATCATGCCACAGACCCAAAGGCTCTGCCCAAAGCTTTGTTTAAGGTTTGCTCACCTCAAAGGTCAATCCCAGTTCCCTCAGTGGTCATTAAATACCTGGCTTTTCCAGCTGACCACAAATCACTTTTTTGACTGTTTTGAGTGGGCCTTATGGGCCACCTGTTCCTGGGTGGGTCTTTGAACTCTGGAAAACTCCACTAGTTTCTGCTACTAAACCCCAAAAAGTAGTTACAGACATTTTTCAATCCTCTAGTGGACTTCTGTCCTGCTACATTCCATCAGAAACATCTGTACTGCAGAGTTTATTGCAAAATCAATTGAAAATACTGCCTGTTGACTCCAAGTTATTCACTAGAACAGACTGTAGGTTTCATAGGTCTGTGATGCTCAGGGTGATGATTGAAGTAAAGAATAAACTGGGCTATCTGAAGTTGACAAAATGAACCATCTTCACATGTTTCTGTTCTCCCAGGGACAACATAACTGCTTAAATTCTTCATGAAATGAAGGCTGGGAGCCAGAGGAGCACAGAGCATTGTCATACCATCATGCTACTGACATAGATACTACGACCACAAAGGCTGTGAAAGTCAAGGATCTATCTAGCAGAAAATCTCTATCAGCTCAGTTAACCACTGTTTAGTAGTCCCTGCAAATGGGAAGATAATCTGCAGTGGTTGCTGGAGACAGTTCATACACTTACAGATTTGTTAAAGCCTAACACAAACATCAGCAGCCAAAAGCATCAGGTAGATTGCAGATACACCTAGGAGAACAAACATGCTTCAAGATGCTATGCAGTGATGACTACTTGCTTACAAAATAAATCAGTGCATGCATTGTATTGCTCGTATTAAGCTGCAGGAACATGTCCTATATTCCTAGTTCAGAGACCTCCAGAAAATCATGTCTGAGCCTGAAAAAATCTTTGAAACGCTGATGAAAATTACTTTCTATCATCCAAAAAGCATTCACACCTCAGCAAGAAGCTAAATAAGGACACTATTCAAGGAGCGTCCCAGACACTGAACTATTGTTTTTAATCCTCTTACTTAAATACGCACAAGTACAGAAATCTCCTAAGGTGCTTAGCGTTGTATTTGACAGAAACAATCCATGGCTGTACAAAGGTAGACAGAGAGGGAACTGAGTAGACTTGTCTGTATTCACAGGCAGAGAAAGTTCATGGACTGGGTCAGCAGACAGCACACAGGGCAGGTCAGCACACATGCTAACGGGCATCCTGCCTGCTTCTGATGGTGCTTAAAGGAGTCTCAGGAGCTCTCACACTCTGGCTTTCAGGGCACACAAGGCCCTGGGGCCTCATGGGCAATGCTAAAGGGGCTTTTCTTGGCAAATCCACTCAAATAGCTGGAGGGACACGCTCCTGTGGAGCAGATTTTAGACCAAGAGTGAATTCATTCTTGTGTTTAGCTTTTTATTTCTGAAAGAAAAAAGTTGTCTGACTCCTGCAGAATTTCTGCTCTCTGCTTCACAAAAGTGAGTCCACCCAATACATGTTTTCCAAAGCAATCTCAGTAGCAACTTGAGCAAGCATAAAAGCACAGCTCTGTAAATCAGTTTTGTTGTCTTTCAACTCCTTTTTCCACTTTCATTCCCCATCTAGATTTCATCTTCCTTACCCAACATATTATTTTTTTCTTCTTTTTCCACCATTTGTAGCTGTTCTTCCCTTCCTGTGCTCTACATCATGAACAGTTCATGTATGCTACAAAGCAACCCTAGCACCTCATATATTGGAGACCAAGTTTTCTGCTCCTATTCCCTTCTTGGTATTGGATTCTCAGCAATCCATATTGCTGGGATATAATTGTGAGGACAAACTGAGGTGCAGTGATTCAGACAGTAAATACGGTTTGTTGTATTTTGTTTGGTGGATTCTGCAATTCTAATGGGTTACATTAGAGAAGGAAAATGACATACATCCATGAGCAGATATAGAGTCAGAAAGATGTAATTTAGGAAAAATACAGTATGCAAGACTAAAACTCAGAAATGCTTATAAAGTCATTAAAAATATTTCAAAATCTTGTTTGTCTTTCACCTAGTCCTAATACCCTTAGTTTTTCTGCCTCTATAAAGGTATTTTCTAGGCCAAGTTGTCATTGTGAACATCAGAAACAGTAAGAGTACATACAACTAAGCACCATAAAGAATATTGTGCAACTTTAAAAAGTGTCAGAAACCAACACAAAATAAGTTGTGTGTGATGAGACCTAGAAAATCTGTTTGTTCCTCATAGCTACTCCTTAGCAGCCATCAGCTCTCCTCTTAAACCAGACATCAAAGGTCTGAAATTCCACAATGACTTTTGATGTCGGCACAAGTTCAGTAGCTAAAGCTGAAGACTTGTCACATGAGGAGTTTATGCCAATTATAAAGCATAAAAAAGAAATCGCACACACGCAGGCATATGTTCATTATTAAGTCCATCAGCTCCTTCTCTTCTAAATGCTTGGCTTGATTTATGACAAAATAAAGATGAAAAACAGCTCCAGTTTTCAAGGTAAATACTTGAAAGAAACAAATAAACATCAGTAGTTGCTTTACCTACATACATAATTATTTCCATCTTCCAGGACTCCATTTACAACTGAATTGTGCTGGTACACTCTTCAGCTTAACCTCACTTGCTATTTTTTCTATACCAAATACCCTTTTTCCCTTTTAGTACAAGATCCTAATTTCTTACCCCTAATACCACTACAACATGGAGAGATTGGCTCACTGTGAATCATAATGGCATAAAATAACAAAATCTCCTAACGATCTCCAATATCCATAACTCTCTGTGCCTTTCCAACAATTGTGGGACTTTATTTATTTATGTAAACATAGCTTTGTGCTAGGGAAAACCAATATATAAATATTTTACAGAAATGTTGTGACTTTTCCAGACAAGCAGATTCCTGATAGATACACAGCTGGGTCTCCTACCACTTCACCTGACACATTGCTGCAAATCCATCTTTCCAGATTTGGCAATGAAAGACAACCTTGCCAGGCTGATTGCCAAAGAATTCTGGACTTGCAAGTCCACAAGCCAGCAGAAGAGGGCTTGGAAACCCTAATAATCATAAATGGCACATTCAGAGCTTCCAGATTTTCTTTTCCAGTTTGAAGCCTGACAGCTGAAATCTAAAATCTGAGCAGCCCTCCTATCTTCAGGGAACTTCCCAAGCTGCTTCCAACAGGACAGGAGCTGCTCAGGGCATTTGAGAGAGCCACAACTGAGCCAGGAGACAGAAGTTACAACAGCTGTTGATTGTTACATTTAGCAAAACTCAAGACAATTTTTTTATTATTATTTTCCTGAACTGAAAATTTTCCCATTTTCCTTTGTGTAGAAATGGTTTAAAAGCCATTTTTTGTTTTAATTCAGAACAAAAACATACTGGAATTAATCTCTCCTTAAGTGCCTCTCCCCACCATAAAACTTCAGAGTCTCAGCTGGTTCTTCTGTTTCTGATGCCCTCACGCCTTTGAAAATCTCCCTCTGAGCTCTCTGATGAAAGAGAAAAAATGTGTGCAACTATTCAAATTCCAGATGTTTGAGTATAAATATTCTCATCATTCAACACAAATATCTGTTAGAAAGATTTAGTTCATAACACTGTAAGAGTGAAGCCTCATACAAATGCTCGTATTAAAATGCTAGCAAGATAATCCACACATAAATAAGACTTTTTATGGTTACTCATTGTTTGCTACTCGCTGCTCATTATTCTTGTTGTAAAACAATTTTGTTTATCAAGGAAATAGAAGCCTAGGATTTCTGTGCCCAACCACACACTACACACAACAGAAAGTGGCTGAAGCATACAACCAACGTAAATAACAGGCTAGAAACTTATTGCCTAAAATTCATATGTAAAGACTTACAAATAGCAACATTATTCACAGAAAGTTGGATTGACTGAAAAATAGCAAAAATTAGCTGCTAAACATGCTGCTACCAGTTCTCTGATCCACGTTCGTAGATGGAGCATGCAGAAGGGAGGAGTTCAGCTCTGCCACCAGGGCATGCTCCATCACCTTGGCTGAGAGGCTTTTCCACAGCTGCCTCTGGTTTCCCACTGCTCCCTGAATCGTGGGAGCTGCGGGATTGCTGAGGAGCACACCATTTGTGCTGGAAAGTATCCTAACGATTTTGAAATCCTAGCTGCCACAGGCAGCTCTTGGGAAAACAGGATCCTCACAATCTCAGCACAAAATTCTGTCACCACGAAACAAAACAAAAGGTTTTTGTGCCATGGTAATCGGATACCATCTACAATTATTCATTTTAAGACAAATAGGAAGTGATGAATGAGACTCAAATTCTTTTTTGGTATGTACCACTAGCCTGGATTTTGTTAAGACCGAAGAGATGGAAAAGGACATGGTTCAACTGACATGGTTGCAGCCCCTTTCCTTCCAATCTGTTTTGAGTGCTTCTCTTTCTAGTATTTCTTTATCACTGAACTTGGATCTGCTATATGCTTTCCAATGCAACTGTGCCACTTAGGCTTTCACAAATGGAGAGAGGCCACATAAGGAGCAGTATTTTGCCTGTGAACATGAGCAAGAAACTGGAGGTGATGTAACAGCAACATCTCTTTGCGCTCTATTTCGTGTCATGACAACATCCATTCATTCCTGGGATAGTTACACATCCTTGTTTTCATTTTTCAGCACTGTTGAACAACCTGGACGGCCTGCTGGAATTACTGACAGATCAATGATGCTGAGCAGATCCCACAATTATGCCATGCACTTACAAGAAATGATGGTTATTAGCTAGCCTTTGTTTGCTATCCAAGTCCTTTAAAATATATATAATTTTAACTCACCTTCAGGAAGAGTAACCATAAAAAATCCTCTTGTATTGGGAAGGTGTAAGAGAGGAAATCAGCAGGAAGCGAAAGGAAACAATGAACTTATGAGCTTCTTTGCCTCAAACAGCACCTGAAAACTCTTTGGGGAAAAGAAGAAGTAGAAATAGCACGTTCCTGCTCATCTTTGGAAGCCTTTCAACTAATTCAGATTCATTAGAGAGTAATAATTAGGCGGCTTAGCAGGGATGTGTTGCATTCCAGAGATGGAGCAGCAAGGTACGAGGTCATTTGGCCATTCTGTGCTCTTCTGTCTTGCACAAGGAGAAGCAGCGCACAGTCAGTCCAAGGTTTCATAGAATTATCAAGGTTGGAAAAGGTCTTCAAGATCATCTAGCAAAACTGTCCATTCCTAGCAGGCTTAAGAACATGCAGCAGCTCTTCACAACTACCAGTTTTTGGGTTTTTTTCATAGAATGGATTAGGCTGGAGGAAACTTTAAAGATCATCTAGGTCCAACCCTTCTGCCATGGGCAGGATTGCAAATCACCAGGTCAGGCTGCTCAGGATTCCATCCAATCTGGCCTCCAATGTCTCCAGGGACAGAAGGTTCTCTTTTTAAGAGAACTGATTCATTCTCCATTTGCTTGTCATTATTTGGGCTCTTTTAATCCTCTTCACACTCCCTCTCTCAGACACCAAAGATCATTCGAAAGCATTCTTCAATGACTATGTCCACACATACTGTCATTTTTATGCTGGCAGTGAATAACACCAATAAACTACCACCTATCCCCAAGATAAGCAACATAATAACTCCCTAGTACTTTAAACAGGCAGCCTACCTGGTTGAAGAATAACATTTACCCTGAAATATCTTTTCCTATCAGTCTAGGGCATCCTATGATACAGACATTGCAGCAAAGGTACCACTTGGAATGTGGTTGCCATGCTCCTGCTCAGCACAATGTCTGTGCTCTGTGCTGTGTCTTGCAGCCTCAGCCATCAGGGCGTGACCTGACTGAAAACATCCCGGTTTGAGCCTTACTTATCTCACAAGGAAAACCACGTGCATTGTAAGGCAGGGGCCTCAGTCTTCCCCTCCGACCACAAGACAGAAGCTGCAGAGAGCTCAGCAGGTAGTTTTGCCTCTCTTGTCTTAAGCTACAGTTAATGTTTCAGATCCAAGGACCTACTGTAAGTGTTAGAAATGGTGTAACAATTCCATAGCACCTGTTCTTTCATTTAGGTACCTGAACTGAACTTCTGTTCTTCCAAAACTCAGAAGTTTCAAAATTTGGCTCTAGCTTACATTGTGCAACAGACTTTAGTGTGGCCTTTAGCTTATTTTGGCAGCCGGAGATGCTTTGATCCAAAAAATAAACTGCTTGAGGCTGTAGAGGAGAGCCTGTAAAACCACAAGGGGATGGGGTTGCATTGGAGTCTGCTTTTAATGTTGTGTGGATGCAAAGCCAAACATTCAGCTACTGGGTATAGCCTCTCAGCTGAGGCTCCCCCAGTGATTTGGTGACATTCCCTCCACATTTCAGCACAACCAATGAAGAAGAGGTTGGTGCATCAGAAGTTAGGCTATAATTGAGCCTTGTATTTCCCATAGGAAGCAACTAAATCTTCTACCATTCTGAGAAACACACACAGCCATCTGCATCACTAAAACCACAGAAGATTATTTATCATGAACCAGCATGTCCCAGAGCCACAGCCAGGACAGCCCAAGATTCAATCATTGCATCCCAGGAGCCATTTTTGGGAACAGATGATCATCGTTCCTGCTCAAAACAGCTTCAAATTGTCAGTGACACATCAGAGAAGGTTTTTGTTGAGGAGATACACTAAAACTTGCACACAAGCTTCCCCAAGTGTTATCAGTTCCCTGGTTTTGTCAGTAGTATCTCTTCAGCAGTTGTGCTTATGACCACCCCTCAGGAAATACAGGAATATGTTGTAGGAAAGATTTTTGCTGTCTGCTATTTTACGCACTAAAAAGAGAAGTTCTAGCCCCTTTGGAGTTTACACTTCAATCTTTGGATTGTCAATATATTATCAACCCAGGCATACATTTGTGCAGCAACAATAATATGAATACAGTGTGAACCTGCAAACTCAAAATTCAGGTGGTAATTAGTTCCAGTGGAATACTACAGGATATATTTGATACATTATTTGGAAAGTTTGACGTACCTATTAATTTTGCTGTAATTTTATTATTGAAAGAATTACCTATTGAAATATTGTGCAAATATTTTTAAAACTTCATAATAATTATTTTGATCTTGTCTATATTATTAAAAATCTAATTCTCCTAAGAACTGAAACACTACTGCTCTATAAACCTGGCTATTGGCAACTATATTTATTTAACTTCTGCTTTCCAGTAAGTGATTTTCAGAAATGCATTAGAGGGGTTTTCATTTTCAGATTTCCTTTTCACTGGAGCACACTCCAGTGCTGTTGGGTGCAGATTCCCAAAGAACACCAACAATCTTTCAGTTTGGAATACTAAAACTGTTTTTCCGAAAGAATTTTACATTATCCACTTGATCATTTACACCGCAGTTCTACCCTTGTAGGGTGGAGATTTTTTGTTTGTTATTTAATTTTTCTACCACTCACAGTATGGTTTTCTAAAGTGTCTCTAAGAAGTTCCCAATTAGATAATTTCTGTTAGTTCTTCAGCAAGCCACTACACTGGAGTACCTAGCACAGAAAGTGAGATACTACAGCTTACTTATGTGTGCTTATGTTCTAACAGAATAAAGAAATGCATTACAAATAGTGAAGTTCTTTTCATTGGTTGGTGTTTATGATAACACTGCAGCTAGCTGACATACTTGAAGTGTTTTCTAAAATAACAAAGGTATTGGAGAAAAACAAATTTGGTTTTCTATTGCTAAGAGAGTTATAAACAATGCTACCCCATATTTATTCAGTTAAGTCCCTGAGAGTTGGGCTGACTAAAAGCAAAATTTGTGCTGCATACCTGTATTTTAATACATCAATGAAGAAAAAATATCAAGCTACCCAATATTGTGTAGAATTCCACCAAACAATCCATATGAAATAATGAAATTTATTATATCCTTACTATTTAACAGCACAGGTCCAATCTAGTACAGTTGAGATTAGCCTACATCAGGAATCTCAGCAAGGTCTATAGCATGGCTGTCCAACCTTCCAGCTTGCACGGGCAGCACTCGGTAAAGAGGGTCACAAATGAAATGTATAATATAAGTAACATTTTTTTTTAATGTAATAAACATAAAAAAGAGGGCAACAAAAGCATATAACTAGTGGAATACTTGACCTTGGTTTTCATAAATCAACTCAAGTTGATTTTCACTCTGAAGACACATGTTTAACTCATTTAAACAAGCTGTAAAATCCACCAAAAATTCAAAATCTGAGAATCATTTTTCATCTTCAAATTCTGGCAGAAATTTTCCTTTTGATTCCATAAATGACTTGATTCAATTTTGAAATCATAAAATCTTTTTAAAATTTTACCCTGGCTTAGACACCTCACTTCAGAAAAGTTAGTGATGTCCCTATAATCAGCTTCCATTCTTCTAAATGAACTTCTGGAATTGGCAGAAACGCTGATCAAATACATATAAAGAAACTCATTAAGAACATACCACAAATTATTTTACATTTTTGGTGAGCTTTTTGAGACATGGAAAATTACAAATTTCGTCAGCACAACCCAAGTACTCTGGATATTTCTTCTGCAGCTTGTTAACTTCTTTTTTTTTTTTATGAAATAACACAATCCCACATTTAAAAATCAGAAAAGAAAAACCACGTCTGCTTAATAACAAAAAACACATCATTGCAGGCACACAGTTGGGTAAGTAGGTTGAAATACTATAGTTACCAGTGAACACTATGTTTTACTCACCAAACAGCACAAGTACACATAACATGTAATACAAGCAGGTTTTAATTTGACTGTGTGGTTGGCGCGAGAGGCAGAGTCAGCGCTGCACTGTGCCCTCCCCTCCATAGCATTCCATTGTCACCTAAACAGTCTGCATTCAAGCCACATGCGATTGACTCAAAAAATATTAATAAAAATCACGTCATAAAGTTAAAAGTCTACGATCTTGTGGGGCCGCAGTACTAGCTGCAGCTGTCCAGAGTTACATGCTGCCACAGGTTGGCCATGCCTGGCTTGTAGCTAAGAGCACGCTGCTGCTAGAACACAGCACACACCAAACTGTACTGCGAACCACTCTACTAGCATTACCCTCTGCTCCATTTCCAGGTTCGTGAATACTGAGTCAACTCATATTCCAACAATTACAATTTAGATTTGTCCTAAGCTCTGAGGCTTGAGCTGCCTTTGTCGTGCAACTACAAAGCACACAGTAGCCCTGACAGAGTGGCAGTTTAAAATACCACTTCAGAAAAATGCAGTCTAGTTCTAAATTCACTTCATCACTGGTTGATGCACAAGAATGAAGAAATCTGATTCATTACAGATGTTTTGCAAATTTCACATTTGCTAAGCCAAACTATGAAAAAGTAAAAAATATCTGGAATAAAGTTGCCCAGGAAGCAAGTTTATTAAAAACAATGGAAACACTATCATTCAATTCTAAAGACACAATGACTGAACCGCACGAACACTACATTGAGCCAAGCAAAGTGAAAGTTCAACCTGCAGAAGCAGTAAGCTGCCATCTTCTTCAATAGACGGCCACTGAAGCACTGAAGGGAAGATAGCACAAGTGTTTTGATAAGGGATCTCAAAATTTGTGGGGGGAAAAAGATTTGTTTCAGAAACATCAGGTATCACCTTACAAGACATGGCTTTTCTATGAATATTCCTAATATCCTGTACCAGTTCCCACCTTCCTGTCCCAAGTGCCAATCCATTATCCAAGCTCATCTTACTTTGCTTGTCTCTTCAGCTAATGAGCTTCAACTTCTTCATTTCAGACAAAACAAGTGGGGATCAGATCTCATTTTGCTCTTTCCAGCAAGGAAAATTAACTGAATGTCATGTTTGAAAAATTATCTATTTGGAGTTTTTGTTTCACTTGCTCTTAATAAAACTATTCATGTCTCTGGAATTGAAATATCTAGTCACTGCATGTCCTTGTTTGCACCCAGTCTCCCTGCTGGGAGCATCTCCCATGGCTTGCACAGCACTCAGTACGCTGCCTGTCCTCTTTCACTTCACATCCTTGCATTGCTCCCATTGCCACATATGGATGCATTTGTGTGTATGTCACTGTGACGACAGTGTGGCAGGAAACTTATCACATTCTGAATGTACTTGTGAAAATCCCAATCTCTACTTGCTGGCATTTATACATACAACATTTTTAAGGAAGTTTGTTTGATTACCAAGGGGAGGTGAGAGAGTTCTGGGTACTGAGGCCCCTCGTCCACATAGCATTACAACACATTTTTTTCTCTCCTTCATATCAATTGCTGCAGAACTGCAGCAGAGCCAGCTATCTCATCCCTGCTGCTGTCTTCTGGAGCCTTCCTTTCATGTTACACACAACACCCTTTGGTATTCTTAGGAATATCAGTTTGTACTTTTCAGGAAAATATCTGTGTATGCCAGAGAAATATTCCACAAACCTGGCAGATAAATTATCTGAAGATGCCTTGCAGCCAACAAATTAGGTTGCTTCTAAGCCAATCAGTTCCCAGTTTTCACACCATCATATATTTTTGACCTCTCAGTTTATACCCTCTAAGAAGGATTTAAAGACACAAACAACAGCGCAATACCCTCTACTTGTAGTTTGCCTTACATCTTTTCCCTTTTTCTGCTGCAATTCTCAGTTTATTCCCTTACTCCCACTTCTAATGGCTTCTTGACACCCTGTTTGCTAACAACATACCATTAGCACTTCTCTATTATAATCCCCTCTTTAGCTGCCTAACCCAACATTAGTATTAGCATCAGCGCTACCCTGTAATCAGGTAACATAGTTGCATGAAAAATTACAACAGTTGTGCAGCAGTTACAGTGAAATTACTTTGTGCCACTCAATCCGAAGAGCTGTAGTAACAGGTTGCATAATCAATTAAATTTCTGAATTTTGCTTGCATAAGAAACCTCTGAAACAATGCCACCACAGAGGTTTCTCAATCCTGCCTGCAACTGATTTGCAGCAGTGATGTAGGAAAGCAAGCCAAAGTCTGAAGTCTGCGTCTTTCTTCTACTATTTCCAATGGCAAGAATACACTACTCTGGTCCCAAAACCTCCTGCAGTTAATTGATGTTTTTAAGGAAAATCTGCTTGGCATAAATTCCACTGCTAGATGGCTAAATTTACACTCTGTGTAGTGTATTCTTCAGCCTTGGACACAGAAATCAGAAAGCAAAGAGTAAAGTACTTTTTCCAATGAACTTTAACTATCCATAAATGATTGTTTATGAATATAAATTGCAAACAAATGAGAAGTGAATAAACATCCTGATGCCCATTCCCTGGACATCTTTTCTTGTATAGTGCTTGGATATCTGGGGAACTACTCTAG
Organism: Centrocercus urophasianus; assembly: GCF_019232065.1. NCBI lineage: Eukaryota > Metazoa > Chordata > Aves > Galliformes > Phasianidae > Centrocercus > Centrocercus urophasianus. Next base: position 14,840,657 of record NW_024884744.1, on the reverse strand, counting down.
CAGGCTGTGTTCATACATGGGACAATTTTCTTTCTCGAATAGTGTCTTTTCTGTTTGCTATATATTTATTAATGAACATGGGGTGGGGAGGAGAACACAGTTTAAATTACAACAAAACTGACAATATCCTGCATCTAAATTTAGTTCTGAGTTTGTCAGCTAAAGTTTGATAAGGAAGATGAAGATGAAACTAAGAATTATATACATACATACAGAAGATTTGTGTACATATGTATATTCCTATGCTTCCCTTGTAGAAAGTATAAACAAGTAACAAAAAGCTTCACAGTTTTCAGTTCTTTCTGAATTCTTAATCTTGGATTCCCAGGCAATAGCAGTAGTAGGAAAAAAAAGTGGAAATTTTACTATCCATAACAACTGGAAATCTGTGATCTTTCCTCTTCAATTTAACATTTGCTTGAAGTAAATCTCAGTGGCATTTCTTGGCAAACTTTCAAAGGCTATGTAATATATGAATCCTCCAAAAATATGGTAATTGTTTGCCCAAAAGTTGATGTTTCCAATTTTGCTCAGGGTGGGTCAGCTTGCCACTCAATTCTTGGGGTAGCTCAGTTTTGGCGTAGAAAATGTTTACAGTAGACTAAAGTAACAAAAACTTTGGAAATGCTCACACACCCAAATTCATCTCACAGACGAATATGGCTTTTGCTACATTTATGAGAAGAATTGATTTTTTTTTTTTGGGGGGGGGGGGGGGGGGG
>NW_024884744.1:14782043-14839835 GCF_019232065.1 Centrocercus urophasianus | reverse complement strand
AAAAAAAAAAAAAGAAATAAAATCAGCAGCTGGAAAGCATCTTTTGTTGTTTCATGAAATACACCCTTGTTCACTACTGAAACATCTCACAGTAAAGAACTTCAGCATTTCTAGGAAAATCCCTCTTCATCCCTCGTTCTCATAATAAATACAGCTTTCAATTACTTGCTGTAGTGCTTATAGTGCTCACAGTGACAAACCATGAGTGCAGCAAACTAAAATGGGACCATTGTGATGGAAACTGCTACAAACATAAGCTTAGCACAATTAACAAGAAGAATTTAATCAAAATCTTATTACTGAATTGTGTTTTAGAATATACAATAAATATCTGATAAAATCAGAGAGCAGTAGGAAGATCTAAGGAATTTTCTCTCCATCATTGCAATTGTTCCTTCTGATGAATTTATTCAAGAGAAACATTCATCCATGTATAAAAATGAGATGCTGCTTCTTGAAGAAAGCAAAGACCAGACAAATTTGGTCTGGTCCAATCAAGGAATTTTTTTTTCAGGAAGTTTTTCAGCTGCAGAATGACAGCAGGTCACACTACAAATGCTACTTGCACATCCATTAAAATACAGCATCAGCTAGGAATGTATTTCTTTTTTTTTTTTTTAAAGGAGTGAGACTTAATACATTTTTAAAGCCAATTGATATGAAGTTCTATGTATGCGTTTACTGAGTAAAATAAAACCTCTGTAAACAAAGAATCAGTTTAGTCAGCAAGTTAGTCTGAGCAGAAATTTAGAACCTCTACACTTTGAAGAGATCGTGCTATCTGTAAGTCAAGTCAAACCAGTGACTGGCGGCAACATCACAGAGTCTCAGGGGTTGGAAGGGACCTCAAGAGATCATCAAGTCCAACCCCCTACTCCAGCAGGTGTCCTGCAGTAGGTTGCACAGGTAGGCATCCAGGTGGATCTTGAATATCTTATCTCCAAAGAAGGAGATGACCACCTCTCTGGACAGCCTGCTCCAGTGCTCAGGTCAGTAAATTGGGTCTGGGGATTCAAGTCCATCTTGACTGCAACTTACTGAAAGTCTTCTGCTTCTTACAGAACAGAAAGATACAAAAATTTATATGGATTTTTAACTACTGCATAGTTCAGAGAGTTAAGATACATCTTTTCTAAGCAGTTTTCTTCACTGTCTGAAGAATTATATTCGTAAGTGTGAACTCTCTTTGTTGTCCCTTTTCTTCAGCATCTCTAAGAAATCAGCATTTATTACATTTCCACAGTAACTTCTAGCTTGCTTGAACACTGATCTCTGCAGCCTTTCATTAAGTCTTTCATTATTCCTTTTTTTTTCCATTCAGTTGTATGAAAAAATCGGCAGAAAGAAAAATTCAAGTTTTCCAAAGTAGTCCTGTTCTGTCCTAAAACTAGACCTCAGTGGCAACAATCTGCAAATTGAGCACCGACACACAGAGAGTAAATGAGAGTTTAAGTTAGAGTAATACCCCCTTTTTTTTTCCTCTCCCCAGGACTTGCACATCTGTGCTCTATGTGCCTTGATAACTTTTTCCATCTCTTGCAATTATGTAGAGTGGATCTGCACACCAAGGGATCTTACACTGTTCTATTATTAACTTTTCTTAATGAAAACACGTCTCCAAATCGGTAAAAAAAAAAAAAAAGCCAACCTGAAAATGACACAGTTTCAAAAGCCCACTACTTCATTTGAAATCAATTGACTGTTTTCTGCAAGCTATCCTGAGTTAACAGCTCGAGGTCAGCTTCTGTAGACATTATCTTTAACTAGCTCTGGTTCACACTTGTGTATACAATTTTGCTGTCATTTTTTCCTAACTAACCTAACCTAACTAACTTTTCCTAACTAACCTAACCTAAGACTAACTTGCTGACTAAACTGATTCTTTGTTTACAGAGGTTTTATTTTACTCAGTAAACGCATACATAGAACTTCATATCAATTGGCTTTAAAAATGTATTAATCTGGCCAAAGGCAGAGACTCAATGTTGAAATCTCCAGTTAAAACGTTTACAATAATTTATCCTTTAGGTCTGATTGTGTTATGCTGACCTTGTCACCTTAAAAATAAGAGATACCTTATAGCTTCAGTTGGGCTTCATTTGCATTTCTTTCCCTTTATAGCTATTCATCCCCATGAAAAGTGATAGTATTAGGTTCTATTATATCAAAGTTTAACTTTCCTCAGGCACGTTTTTTCAGTATAAGGAGGTTAAAAAGTACCCCCATCAGTTTTCAGTTTTATTCCACGATTCAACATTAATCACTAACATAGACAAAGATATTGTCATTTTACTAGAGCAGATTAACTGACTAATTTTGTATGCCAAGTCTGTTTTGCTTCCTTTCTTCTTAGGTCCAAATGGGAAAGTCATTTTAAAAACAAAAACAAGAAAAACAAATCTCTTTCACATTGAAGTGTTCGACCAGAACATCCCCAGAGGCTTCTGGAATAGCTTATTTATAACACAATTCAACTAGAGTGGTTAAGTGATGCTGCTATACAGTTTAAGTGCTTTTGCTAATTTTCCTGGCCCCAAGGAGGTCTGTATCATATATTTCATCTGAAGTGATATACATTTCAGAGAGCAATCACAAACACTCCCTAAGGAGTGCAGTGGGACATCTGGACAAAGAACTTCCTTTTATAAATATACATCTCACATTATTTTGTAGTCACTCTTACATTAATCTGTACATTCATTCTATTCCACTTCACATTTGGGACGCTGCTACAGACTTAAATGCCAACACACAATACAGATGTACATACATACATTATTAACACACTTTAGTATATAAGATCAAACACACGCAAAAAATAAAAGTAATTTTTGTGATGGCAGATTCCAAAATCAGACAATCTGCCTAGCTGTGAACCTCATGGCTACAAACCACACACAGATAACACTGCTCCAGACAAAAGGATGAGAAGTTCCAGGAGTAGTTTGCACACTTCCAGGGACAATCCATAATCCCACTGCACGATGCTCAAATCAGTCTCTGAATCAGTGATACTGATGTCTACAGTCCTAGCTGGCTCACATTATCCAACAGCCATGCTGATTACATTCTTTACAGAGAGAGTGGTGAGGTTCTGGAACAGGCTGCCCGGAGAGGCTGTGGATGCATGGTCCCTGGAGGTGTTCAAGACCACATTGGATGAGGCCCTGGGCAGCCTGGTCTAGGATTAAATGGGGAGGTTGGTGGCCCTGCATGTGGCAGGCAGGTTGGAGATTCATAATCCTTGAGGTCCCTTCCAACCCTGGCCATTCTGTGATTCTGTGATTACCTAGCAATCTCCAAGTGACTCTGTGAACACCAAGTTGTTCACCATAACCCAGAAGTGACTGAGATAGAATACAAAATACTTGAGGTAGAAGACATTCTAGCTCAAGTGAGCGTTGTTGAAGTGGGGTTATTTGTTAAAGTTCATAGTTACGTTCTCCAATGATAATGTAAATGGTTGCAAAAATCACATGGATTAAACCAGAAAGTATCATAAATGCCATGGGCATGTCCACAGTGCAACATTCAGCTAGAATCAGTGAAAACACCAAAAAACATACAAGCTTCACATTGCTGTGTTTTCTGTAATGTGCTAGAAAACAAACAGCTCTATTAAAGCAATGATGAAAAAGATGGGAAAACATTTATTATACTATTTAGCCTACAGAGCTCAGTATTTTTCATATTAACTAAACTGGAATCCAGTACTACCCTATGCTAGGTAGGCGTGTACCCAAAGCTGGAACTCTAGAACAAGTATTTATGGCATAGGAAAGCCTGAAACATTAATGCTGCCTCTGCACAAGGAAAGACATGTGGTTCAATGGGCCCCTCTCTTTTGAGAAGACCAGCAGATAAGACGGTGCTAATAAATGTTGGATAGGCATAAAGAAGCTTAAATTACACCAATAGAATGATTCATGCGTTAAGAAGCCCAAACAACATCCAGTCCAATACTGCAGAAATTCAACCAGTGACAGTAAGATTGCTTTTATATATACTTTTGATAACTTCAAAAGTAATACCTCCTCTTTATTTCAACGCTACAACAAATGCTACAACAGATACAAAGAATACAACAAAACAGTATTTGATAGAGCATATTCTCAGCTACAAAACACTATTTTCAACATAGTCACCACTATTAGCTATGCATTTTTGCCAGTGATGGACTAGAGTCCGCATGTCATGCTCATAAAAATCTGTCTCTGACTGTCACTGTCATCACTGCTGAAATGCACCACCCACTGCCTCACTGTGTTCACATCTACTGTTTCATCTCCATAAACATTCAGCAAGTGTTGGTGAATGTCTATTGGTACCATCTTTTTCCACATGGAGGAATTCAATTCCACATCTTTGCACCACACGCATGCTTCACTGCCAAGTCAGACACCATTTTACCAGACTGCGCGTCTGCTGCCATCTGTCACATGACATCAAAATGCAACAGGACACCAACAGGAAGGTTCAATCTCTACTGCCAGACCACCATTTGCCTCCGACATCGTGGGCCAACATAATAAAATTGGAGGTATTACTTATGGAGCAGCCCTCATATATTGTAACTGAATATAAGCAGATCCAAATGGAAGTAAACAACATGGGAAATTTTTGTTCTTCATTTAAAGCAACCCAGTAGATCAGCAACATACAAATGGAATATTCACACCCCCACACAACGAATTTCCTTTTCCATTCTCCCTTTAAAACCATGAATGAGCTCTTTTGTCTGCCTTTTAGACCAGAAGACCTGTTGAACCAATCAAGTGAATGCTAACAAACTTCCTCTAGTAGCTTTCTGTGCTTCTCCCCAGTTTGCTGTATTTTTACTGTATCCCTTTAAAGATCTAGTTCAGTGACTCTGATGTACCAAAGTCCAAGTATAAAAATAACTGTGCTTTGGCAAATACCCAGTAGCATATGAGAAATGTAGATGAAGGCAATTTCAGAACTAAAAGGAACTCCTGTGTGTCAAAGAGCACACTGAAACTAAAGAGAATATTTTTCATACCTTGCAATGGTTTCAAGGGGTACCAGCCTTTGAGATGAGAAAGTACCAGCTATTTTTTCTTCAAGCAGCTGCAACATCTCTCTTCATCATTTCCATTTCCCTGCAGATGCTGTAAGGCCTGACCAGCTGGGATTAGGAGCCTGAAGACTGAGATACCATGAGATTTGCAGATCCTGCAACAGTAGAAGCTCAATGTATTTGGAAATCACAGGAGATGTGGCACAACATAAAATGTCCTTTTCAATTTAACAAGTCTATTTCTTTTGGATGTGGCTGTTCCAAACTTCTGGGAACTTACTTGAAGTAAACATTCTAGTGTTAAAAAAAAAAGAGCATGGCATCAGCCAGTATAAAGAAATTCTCTTGACTTTCTTCTTTTTTAAAGTATAACACTCGTAACTTCTACAGAGATGGTAAAGTAATTATTTTCATGAATTTGCAGTTCTATCCAAAGCTTACTGAAATAACTGGGGAAACCCCTGTGTACTTCAGTGAGCACTGACTGAGGCCTCTAACATCGAATTTTATCAACCTTAAAAGACTTGACCCTGCACTACTAAACATTACTGGGAATTATGCCATTAGCTTCAAAGGGAGTAGGAACAGGCCCTAAGTAAGCAAAACTCTTAGTTATTACTCCAACGGGAGTAATCCTGTCAGGCCACAGAATGTGCCTATATAAGCCAAAACTTTAACAGTGCTTTCCAAACAATATCCATACACTTTGTATGAGCACACTGTATTTACATGTGCATGAATCATTCCAACACGAGTATCCTGTAATTCTACAGAAGGGCACAGCAGACTCCTAAGAGAGCTGATCTACAAATCCTAGCCTGTGTCCCTGGTAGGGTTCAGAGCTCTTTCCTGATAATACTCCCTAAAGTGCACACAGACAGACTGTGCAGTTTCCTCAGACCAAATTACCAGGGCTCGTTGGAGGAGTTTTAAAATTAAGCTCCATCTGTTTTTCTCCTGATAGGAAATAAATTTAAAAGGAATTGGAAACATGTATCCTCTTCATCAATGGCTTTATTTGACAACACTGACCAAGATGATGTGCTGACAAGTGTGCAAATTGCCTTTGACCCCACAGCCTCAAGAAGAAAAGGCAGAAGTACAAGCCTCATGTATGACTATATGTATTGTCTTTATAAAGTAAAACCTGGTATCTTTGCTACAGCACTCATTGCCCGCACAGACATGCATAGTGTAAATTGAGAGAGATACACAAAAAAAACTGTAAGAAACATATCTAAGGTCTGTGACTACGGACATATGAAACCGGGACTTGAGACCAAGCAGTGGGGAAGCAGTTATCAAGTCTGTGAGGAACTTCCAGCTCTAGAAATGTTTCCAATGAGCAACAAAAGCTGAGAGCACTCAAATCTGACTCCAACTACGATAAGCATGGTGTAAAAATTACCAGAATTTGGTAATCTTTTTTTTTTTTGTCCACTATTACTAAGTCCTCATCCTCCCAATCCCAGTAGTCACCAAGGTCAAAAAGTCTTATGGAGCAAATACCTAAATTTCACTTAAATGTAGTTTCCAGAATCTCTGATGCTTTAAACAATGTAAACCTAAAATGCTTCTGAGAAGACAAGAATTACATTTTGTTTTTCTAAAGCAAATTAACATTTCTTTTACTTTACCAACTTCCAAGAGGCTCAATACATCTCCAGAATGTTGAAGAAATATCTTTCTTTAGGATTTCCCATTTCACTACAAACATGCCCTACACTGTACAGGAAAGGAGTCAAGTATGGACACATGCCAGACTAAACTTTCAAAATATCTCATCGTGGTTTTATCCTCCTCATTTCAGGACTCACGACTACATTTGAAAACCACAGATATGCAAAGAATGACTTTTCCTGGTATGAAGCAGCATATTCAGGTTCATTTTTTAACCTAAAGCAGTTGGTGCTGGTGCTGAGTTTTTGCATGAAGGACTGTGATGTGTAGTAGGCTGAATGAGGAAAGAATTTCAGCAATACAGGAGACAGAGAAAATGCTTGTACGTTCCTGAGATTACTACATAGCTCTCTTAGCATACAACAGCTTGCTCTAACAGGGACAGAAATAAATGCAAGAGGTTTGGATTCAGCAGCTCAGGAGTTAAATTTTAGCTAAAGAAGGAGTTCCAGCAAAGATGATGATACAGGCCACTAAATCTAGAGACACCTACTGCACCAAAGCTCAGTCCTTTGCCAAAGATTCCCGCTAGGTTATTGATTTAGTGGAAATGCAATTTTTGAAAGAAATTAAATCTTCCTGGAGAAGGGCAGTTCCAAAACTGGTAGATAAAGATTATTGTGAGGGGAATTGAACACTGAAAAGAAAACATGCATCCACCCCGAACAAAAGCGATAGTACATTGTTATCTGGAAGAAAAAGAAAGGCAGAGGAAAAAGCAAGGACTTTTACTTGATGTTGGCTGAGACATGATGAAGGAAGCGTGCTCTCACCTGTGACTTTCTGTAAACAAAGAATTTGATGGACACGTGTGTACACTACTCAGAAGAGAACATCTCTCCCTCACCCACAGCACCACACTGATGTCTCTACCCACATAATTTTACTGATTGAGAATCTACCTGTCTACTCCCCTTCTCAGCTCTGGGCATGGTCCTGGTTATGTGTGCTCTGCTAGAAAGACAAGAGGGCGAGGATTTCCCCCCAGTAACTCTCCAGCTAAAATAGCTGAAGGCTTCCCATGACAGGAAGTCAGTTTATAGATCTCTGACAAACAGCAACTTCTGTCAAAAACTCCCCATGTCTTTGAAGTCACATTGACCAGCTTGCTTCCACCAGCTCCCTACTTTAATGCCAAACTTTTTGAAAAATAAAAGTTTATACCCAGGGATTCAAGAGACTTCCACAGCTTTCTCTCTTCTGTATCAGCTTCTGCTGGCAATCTACAAGCAGGCAAACATCTCTGTGGATCCACTTAGCTCTTCACATTGTACCACACCCAACTGTACCTTCTTCCAGGCTCTGTACTCTATTACAGAAGTTTAATTATTGTGCTAAAGGCAATAATCTACTACTAACTTTATTTGGGAGAGTGGAACTGAAGGAGGAATGGAGAAATACAGTAGTGGAAAACTTCTTTGTAGGTTTTCATAACTGTCACAAGATCAGAAAGATTGCAGTTTAGAGCCATTATTTTCTGATCAGGCAAGAGTTAACATGGAAAGAGGTTGGGATATGACCCATTCAATAGCTCTAAAATTAGACCAAGGTATGCTGTCTCCTACCTTGAAATAGGCCTATATATCAACAAGAGGCTGCTTGCCATCCACATATTTTACTATTAGTCTGTCTTTGGGATTTATTCCCCCTCCACCTGGCATTTTCACTGGTACCCATTCCATTACACATTCAATGGTATCCTGCCTGCCACATTATTTCTTTTGGAACACAAGGAACACAGGGATGCAACAAACTGAGAGATTTCAAGAGCTGTTAATGGCTACTTTCAGTTTTGCAAAAGTTAGAAGGATTTTATTAACTGGCATTTTTAATTATTCCCAACTGAAGGAGAATCTGCTTCCCTCCTCTCTAGCATTGTACCTGGTTAATAAAGAACTGCCAATAATCCATGGGTTTCAACATGATTAAGGCTTTAGGAGGATACAGGGGAATCAAGTCCTAAAAATAGCAATAAATAATTGATATTGGTCCACCAAGTAGGCAAAGAGGAAATCTGAAATACTTTATATCAAATTGGTGGAATATTGAGTGCTGTCTGATGCCTGCAACAAACGACAAGTTTTATCATCCTTGAAAACCTGACCCTGTAGCATGTGGAGTGGGAATATTCCATGCAGGCATACTCCATTTGGTTTGCTAATCTTTGTGTCATGGTTAATCTGCAGATTAGATGAGAATCAGTTTTCTCTCCTCATGAAAACAGCTCTTTAACCACCACAGCTTTGACTCTGTAACATTCTAATTCTGACTGAATTCTTTGGAGATCACCTTATTACTAAAGCTCTAGTAAGAGACAAAGAGGACATCAGCAAAACAGATCAAGTAGTTGCTTGCAAACTGGTCTGATATCTTCTCAATCAGGGTCCAGCATGGTGAGGCATGCATCACTACACTTCCAGAAAAACAAACAGCTAACTTTTCCAGCACCTGAAGCTATCAAATGAATACCTATATACTTCACCAGAGCAATTCACTAGCAAATATATGTTCAGATTTACTCCATATATTTGGATACTTCAAGCTAGAAACTCCTAATGCTATAGACTCAATTCCTTGCTCTTCCATGAAGACAGTTTTGTTCCTCCAAAATCCACTGTGATCTTTCCCCACAAGCACTTGTGCTTTATCCACTCAACCTCCATGCTTCTCTTTCCTATCCTTTCAAATTGTCTAAACCATTTTTCCCACCACTGTTTTTGTTCCCTCAGTTCTTCACTTCTTTTAAGAAGAATACTTACATAGGAACAGGTGACTTCTCAGCTCTGATAATAGTCTGCTATAAGAAAACATATCTTCCCTTTACTTCCCTTTACTTACTATCGCTTTGCTTCAGTTTACTCACCCATGAAACAGAGTACACAACTTGCCTACTAGTCTTAGTCATTAGTACATCTGAATACAGCTTTGCTCACAATGCTACTATTGTAATTTATTAAATCCCATCTTCCCTAAATACCATTTTCTTTGCTGCAAAGCAAAGATCTCATTTTCCTGGCATCCAGCAACCCTGCAGTATCTTTGTTGACATCCTGCCAAGATCTTTGCAGGTTCTCAGCAAATCTGTTAAGTCTCTGCTGGGGCCAGCTGCTGTCTACAACCCTCACATATTCCAAGCTTTGTTCAATTAGAAACACCCCTGAATGTATTACGTGCTTCTGACCTCAAGGGTAATCAGATAGAAAGACATTTCTGCTGACCATAGCAGAAATTCTAACTCATGAGGCCTGAAATTCAATTTCTGTAATATCACAATGGGTGAAAAGAGATTGGACAGAAGCAGGAAGGAATTTTCATCCAACTCTCCTTAAAGATTCAAGCCTGACATCACATCCAGAGACATTCATCCCAACTTTCCAAAGAAAGTCAAAATCTCAAAAGCTGATAAGATTTGAACTATTACCAACTTTTTAGAAATGCTTCAGAGTTGTCAACATTCCAGTTCTGCTCTATCACAGACGAACATATCTGCATGATTCAGCACTGTCTCATGAGATGTCAAAGACATCAAGAGGGTTTGGGGTTTTTGTTTGTTTGTGGGGTGTTTGGTTTTTGTTTTTTTTTTTTTTTTTTTTTTTTTTTTTTTTTTAAATAGTGGAAATATCATAATAGTATTTATTTATAGGCCAGCTAGGCTGCTCTATCTTTTGTGAGTACCAGCATCCACGTAGCGTAAAAACACATCACCCCAGCAGTCTGACCAAAAGGTGACCCATGAGCCTATCTGGTATCTAAGGTATGCTGTGAATGCACCTGATAAGTCAGGCTCTGGCACTGAAAGAGGCAAAAAATGCCCATTGAAACACAGATCATTCAAGCACATAACTGACTTCAATTTTGAAAATGCAGGTGCTGTGAAATATAACGCCCACAGAACCCAGCTGAAAACTGAGCAGGACTTTAAGGGTCAATGTGATAGATTTACATGCCTGAGCTAGCAGGATGAGCATCTACATTCTTTACTGGGACTGGCCAAAGACCTTGCTCCACACAGAGACTGGGAATGTAAGAAAAGGAATTTTGTGGCCACTTACAAGCTTGAAAGAAAGAAAATGACTCCCAATAAACTAGCCTCTTTTTCTTTGAGAAGCAGCAAAATAAAAGACACAACAAGCCACCCTACGCAGATGAAGAGAAACAGACATCCAACACCTAGAAAACAAGCGCACGCATGTTCTTAAGTCATCAGTGGTACCACCTATACTCCAAACTTGCCAATGTTCCACAAGCTCAATGTCACAAAAAGCAGTTTTGTAGCTGTTGCTGCCATCCAGTTTTAAGATTGTTTATCTGTGGTCCTTAAGGTGACATTTGGCATCAAGGTATCATTTCTGTACTAAGATAACTCCAGTACAAATCCATACACTGCAGATTTTCCATTCCCTGGAATCCTAGCCAGGATCAAACTACTGTATTTAATCCTTTCTAGTAACTAAATTTTGGTAGATTGACCTTACTTCTGACTATTGTGGAATTGTGAGCATATGAAAAAATGAACATGGCCATAAGTAGAGGCTGATGGAAAGTGCTTGGAGGGATATGAAGGTTTGGTTGCATGAAATTGTCTTTGGATGTTCTGGTGTAATGCTTGGGGGGTGCAGTTACTACGTGACAATTAGATTGCTATTACAACTGCTTATTATTTTAGAATAGCAATTATTACACATTCCTCCCTAAATTGTCAGCATTTAAAGCTACACACAAACAGCATTTTCCTCCAGGCATGGTGTTCAGATTAGGCTTAAGTTTATTTTAAATTTTAACAAAACCTTCAGAATAGCCATAGTGCTTCACCACACAGTCCTCTGCCACTATACTTTTTTGTGTCTCTCAGTCTTTGTTTCTGTTTGTCTCTACTTTCTCAAATTCTCCCTGAATTCCAGTCTAGACATGAAGAAGTGCTCTCTAATTTATTGAAAAAGTAGTGAACTACCAGGTGAGAATCTCAGAGAATAATGTCACAAGAACTGCATTCATACCTGTAGATCTTTAGAAAACTCACCACCTTATGTATTTACTTTTTTTTTTTTTTTTAAGAACAGTTCAATATACTTCATTATGTAAAACACATTAACAACACCACCAGCAACACTGAATAAGCTTAACACCTGACGTACTAACTTCACATCATGTTTGGTTAGCAACAGCACTTGAGCTCTGCTGTGTGAATGTACCCTGTGGGCATGATGACATCATAGAATCAACTAATTGCTCAGGTTGGAAAAGACCTTAAAGATCACTGAGCCCAACCATAACCTAGCCATACTACTTAATCTAACAATCCTCCACTAATTCATGCCCCTGAGCACCACATCCAAACGGTTTTTAAACGCACCCAGGGATGGTGACCCAACCACCTCCCTGTGGAGCCCATTCCAGTGCTTAACAACCCTTTCAGCAAAGAAGTTTTTCCTGATATCCAATCTAAACTTACCCTGGCGCAATTTGAGGCCATTTCCCCTCATCCAGTCACCTGTCACCAGTGATCATCTGTGCTAAATGCCAGCTGAACCCCAAACTTCTCTTCAGATGAGTGAACAACCTGAAAATGCACTGTAGGGAGTACTAAAGAACATGCTCAGTCACCACACAAATCTTCACCACACAACTTCCCCTTCAATACACATTAGTTCCAGCTAGATTTGTCATGGGAGAGACGTACAAGTCAAGGAAACTAAGGGAAAAAACCGTACACTTACTGCTTACTGCTGTCATATTGATAACACAACTGTAAGTGCAGAAGAATTTTTAACCTGAAGAGTCAGGTGTACAACTGAAGCATTACTTCTGCAAAGGAATGCACATTGCCACTAGAAAGTACTTCAGCTTAATAGTACATCATTCTTTAAGCTTTTCATACACAGTGGTATTTTCTGTATGTTTAAGAAATAGTTTGCTTCTTCATGGCTATGATCTGCTCCTAAATGATGTCTAATGACATCTCCAAGGTAAAAAAAGAAGAAAAAATAAGTCCCTACAGACTAACACATTTGTTTATGTTTTTATAGAGTTCTAAAATCCTGCATGGTAAAGCATCAGACTGCAAGTTTTTGAAAGAAAGCTGTTGGATACATAAATAAATAATAACTGTTTAAAAGAAATCTTACAACACGGAGATAGTCAGGCCAGAAGTTGAATCCTTCTACTTCTCATTCAGGTAAAAACAGAGCCTGCTCATTCCAATCTGACCACACTGGTGATCACAAAGATGTTTGGTAGGTAAGATGTACATGTGCACTTCCACTCAACATTTCTTTACATTATTTCCAGATAACGTCTTTAAAAGGCAAAACACTGTAATTACTGCTATATAGATACAGAATTGTTAAGAGTTTCTTATTTCAGGAAGTCTTCATTAATTCAAGTGCTTAATTCATCTGGGCAGTCTGCAGTTCCTAATCATATGTAAATTTGTCACACTGAGGGATCATAGAATGGCTTGCTTTGGAAGCAATCTTAAACACCAAGTAGTTCCAACCCCCTGCCATGGGCTGGTTGCCATCTGCTAGATCAGGCTGCCTAGGGTCCCATCCATTCTTGCCTTGAAAACCATTCCCCCTTTCCTATCACTATCTACCCATGTAAACAGTTGCACTCCTTCCTCTTTATATGCTCCCATCAAGTATTAGAAGGCCACAATGAGGTCTCCCTGGAGCCTTCTCTTCCCCAGGATAAACAAGTTCCCTCAGCCTTTCTTCATAGCAGAGATGCTCCAGCCCTCTAATCATCTTCATGGCCCTCCTTTGGACCTGTTTCAAGAGCTCCATGTCTGTCTTCTTCTGGGGCCTCAGGCCCAGGCCCAGTACTTCAGATGGAGCCTCACAAGAGCTGAGTAGATGTGGACAATCGCCTCCCTGTCACTGCTGGCCACTCCTCTTTTAAGGCACCCCAGAATTGGGGCTGTAAATGCACACTGCTGGGCTTAAATATTAAAGCAGGCACATTCTTTTACTTCACTCATTGGGTGAAGTCCTGGACTCATTTTCTCTTTGTGAGGTGGACAAAGTTTCTGCTGAGCCGTAACTTCTCCATGTGATCCACTGATATTCATATGTGATGTTCACACACATGCTAAGATCTACCCTGGATAAGTTTTCAATAGAACAATGCTTGTGTATCCAGCCCATCTAACTTCTCCCCTGGGCTCTTATCCGACAAGAATCAAAGTGCTCAAATTTCAGATCTATTGTTCCAAAGATTTCTAAGCATATTAGAAGGATGTCAGGCACTAATTTAAGTCACCCTGCCATGGAAATGAAATAGTTCAAAAAAAGTCATGCTCCCTTCTCAATCACAAAGTACAATGAAGTAATCTAGTGTAACCAAATCAGAAAATACCAAACTCAGTGACTATATAATGTGAAATGTGATAAGTTTTCATTAGAATTCAGTGCTCATTTTGCAGGCACTCTTCTTTGCTACCACGTATTGTAAATAAAAGATTTGCTGTATGCATTAGTTAATAGGTCAAACAATGAAATTACAGATGTAGATATGGGAGAGAATCCCTTACTCAGTTCAAGTCAAGCGTAGAAAAGACTACAGAGCAGAACTGACTGCAAAGCTTTCATCAAAATACATACATCTCCAGCCTGGCTTCCTGCCCCTTTCAATCCCCTCAACAAATTAGAACACCAGGGTCAAAACTTTCCAGACAAAAAGACTGAGGAAAAAATCTTGCTATCAGAAATGAAACAAGTAATAACATTTTCACCTTGAAGCTACTTTAAGATACATTGTTTCTACAAAGTTTCTTAAACTGCTTCAAGTCCATTTGCTTAAGAGGGAGAGGAGAGAAAGGAAGGGAGAGTAAGATTTTTAATTGAAGATAGCTTGAGATGCTTGGTTTTACTCCAGTTTAGGAGATACAGTATGCTATTTTAAAGCTATCTTAACTTTTAAATTATTATTTTTAATGTGTATTTCAAGTGAGCAAGATAAAAATATTAAGTGCTGAGTAAATCATTTCAGATTAAATTCAAACTGAAGTAAAATAAAACTTTCCACTTCTTAACTCCAAGTTTACACAGTGCTCAAATCAAAATAATACAGAAAAAAATTTAAGGGGGTTTGGATTCACCCACTTTATATAATTTGAGAAACCACATATCTACTCCATCCAAGATTCCCTTTTTGCAATCAAGAAAGCATCACATTCTAGTCTGGCTCAAATTCATACCATTAAATTTAAGTAGTTATCAAGATGCTATGAAGTAGAATTTAATTACAATGTCCACCCTCTTACATGCATATCACTTAGCAATATAAGTTATCTGAACACATCAGAATCCTGTGCTTAAACAGGATTCTCTTCTCTTCCTTAAGAACAGTGTTTACTTTCAAATTGTTTATATTTGTCTGGTCACAAGATGAAATCATACTTAAATATTGGTTCCAAAGACACAAAAGCATCCCAAGTAATGCAAAGACAGTGAAAAATTTCCTTACTTGAATATTTGCTTTTCTGTCTTAATACGGTATATAAAGTAGAAGCCAAGATTCACATTGTCAGAAATGAACTCAAAACAATTGTACAAGAGCTTGCTGAGACTTGAATTGTGACAAGCATAGGAAATCTCATCTAGGGAAATGTGGTAGCTTGATCTTGTAAAAATAAAAACAAAAAAAGGAGGAACACATGTGACAGAGGCAAGAACATCCACGACATGAAATAAAATGTCTTCACTTTCCTTTCTGCCCTTTCTTTCCAAAGAAGTTAGAAATAATGTAAATTACTGGGAAATTTTTCACTTTCCTATTTGGTAATAGAATATATTTTAGGTATGTGATTTTACATATTTTATAAGAAGTGCTTTTCCCATCTTCTTCCTCCTCCTTAGTCTGTTCCATACACTTTTCTTCCTTTCTAATATGAAAAATATATATATATATATTGGAAATGAGAAGCAAGAAAGGGACTGAACATAGGAAAGGTCATCCCTTCATTGACGGATAGCCAATGTTTTACAGTTTAAGAAAGTTGCCTGAGTAGAGCAAAGTTTTATGTACTGAAAACACTGTATAATGGGGAGGGAATCATACAGCAATGAAAAGTTTTTTGGATCGATGTTTATATACAGTATTTTTCCTACATAAATAATCCACAAACAAAATATCCGCTTCTGCACTGTCTCTCCCAGTTGGTTCCAGCACTTCATGCTCCATGGGAAGTGCTAGTGACAGAGACACAAAGTGTCTGCATCTGCCTCCCACAACTCCTAGCCACTTCAGCGAATGGAATAAAAGACTATTCCCAAATATAACTACTCGACAGCCCTGGTTTTGGGTATCTTCACTTTTTTGTGAGGTGGCACAAATCCTGTGCACACTATTCAAATCTCACATTTGTCTGTTATGGTTTTTAAAGCAGTCTTCCAGATCTTTCTTCAGATTTATTTCCTCTTCCTCAAACTAGCTGTATGTAGTAACTCAGATGATAAAAGGCAACTAGTAGAAAAACTTCATTTGGTTTGGTTACATCAGAGCATTACTGCATCCTGAGATCACCAGCACTGCGATTTTTAAATATAGTTAAAAATGACTGCAAACATCTACATCAGCAGATCTTCATAGCTTTGAGTACTGACTCATATCTTTCTGATTTTCACCCTTTTTGCAATTTCAGTTTGTGAGTGATGGATTTTTGTCAGTGTCAGTGGTAAAATCAGGGCACCAACTTGTTAAATAAACAATCAGCCCCTAAGCCATTCCAGAAGAAGGATGAGATTCCTCATACTTATACATTCTGTGAGTTAAGATTTATTTTGGTTTTGAATTGCTTAAGGCAAGAGTGCAATGTGTAATGCAGAAGCCAGTAGAAGAAGCATTTTACTTCTATTGCCTAATGAGAAAGAGCAAAAGACAATGACTACTGCTCTTTTTTTTTGAGGGGGGGAACGGAGGGACCTAAAAATAATTGTTATTCAAAAATAGCCTAGGTAATACGGTTAAATGTGATTGTTCTGGGAGAGATCATGAGGAGTTCAGAGGAAGAATTTTCTTTCATTAAAAAAAAAAAAACAAAACACACTAGAATCCCACATGCTCATTTTAGTTTATCCTACATTCCTGTATACACACAAATACACGAACAGTTAATATTAATTTTTCATATGAATACATAGCTTTTCAGAAAGTGCAAAGAATATGACATTAGAAACCCTATTGTTTCAGATTTTGTTTAAAAATCTGACAGTCACATTAATGGAACAGCTGGCTGAAGTTCACAAACTTGAAAACAACTCTGGACCTGTTTCCATGAATTCCTATCTTCAGCCCCATCTCTAATGGCCCTGAGAAGCTGCCTCAATTTGGAGAATATTCAGAGCCCAAGATGGAGAGATAAGAGAAGCAGAGATAGGCTATGGTTCTAGAAACGAACATCACCAAGCTGAAAAGCACCTGGATCTCAGCTGCATGTAAGAGCACCTCTCTAAATAAATGGAAGATTAAGAAAGGTTACTAAAATGCCAGTCTATTTGAAATACATCCAAAAGGTGATTTGGATTAAAATATTCTTTATTTGATTACTGAATTTAAGTTCACTGGGGGTAAAATAAAATGTAGTTCTACTGAGATCTCTAGTAGAATATCTGCCTCTCCTATCACATTTAGTAGAACTTAGTGACCTACCACAACCAGGACAGACAATGTACTATCCAAGGCCAGGAAAATAATAATTTTCATTTTTCCATTCTGCAATAAACAAAGCCATTTAGTCTTGGTGCAGATTTGGTGTTATTAAAAAGGAACACTGAACACAAGCAGTTCTGCAGGAAAGTCATATCTATAATTTCATTTCCTTATTAAGGAACACCAAAGTTCCAGAAGTCTCCGCAGCACCTTTTCTAGCACTGTCTAGATCTGGACGGGATTATTTTGTAAAAAATCAGGGATAAGTTTTTCTTTTTTTTATAAAGTTCACCACAATTTGTTACTGCTCAGCAGGAACGTAATCTGGACTTCTTGCAGTGCTGTAACCCAATTTAATTTTCCTGTCAGACTGCCTGATGGATGTGTCTATTGAGTTTTCAAAAGGGAGATAAAGCTCCTCACTACTTAAAGCAGAAAGTACTTTCCTCTTCATTCGTTACCCAAGAGTTCAACCATCACCTCCTCAGCAGGTCTTTGCTCATTCAGTTCTGTATTTCTTGAGCAATATGTCCAAGTTATATTTAGTTAGGATTAAAATAAAGAAATAAAACATTAATGAAAACCTTGCACAGGTGAGTTTCTGATTCACAGCCACTCTGGAAACTGCAGCCTGTAGTGCTCACTGTTATCCCTTCCTTTTATCTCACCTACTACTGACCCCTGAGCACTGATGCTCTGCATGTAGCGCAAGCCAAGAGGGGCTGGGGAAGTGACACAGGTAGCACACCTGCACAGGGAAGGGAGAAAATTCACGACTCTCAGTCACAAGCAACTCAGAAACCTTGCAGAAGTCAATATAAACTCAGGTGGATCAGAAATATCTTCTTATAAAGTAAATCACTGAGTAAAATCTCATGGATTAATGAGTGCTTGTTCAGGAAGATTCCCTGAGAAAGACACACATACCTGCAGTTATTCTAATACATTCTCTTTTAAAAGGATGCTAAAAATATTCCAGCTCTCATTGTTATCTTTATCAAACTTGAAAACATGTAACCACACCTGCACAGGAAAGGGAAATCCCCTCTGAAAATTAAGATATTTTGATAACGGGTTTTTGATTGTTCCTCCCATCTGTGCCAATACCTGTGGGTTTTTTCTATAGTTACATGCAGGCAGCAGCATACTGCGTAAAGACGTTGTGCTACTAGTTAACTATTTAAAACTATTTCTGATTTGCATCATACATCAACCTTTTAAAAAAGCATCAGCATAGGAGGAATTCATATATATATATATATATATATATATATACACATATGCCATCTGAAGCTAGCAGATGATTGTGCTGAGCTACTGTTGGACTAGATGAGTTCACATTAAATTGTGTTTGAGTAGGAAGAAAAGAGAAGGAAAAAACAAACAAGGAAAAAAAGCATGTAGGTAATGACATAACATTCTTATCTGTTTCCCACTCACACAGATATAAACTAACTTTGCTTTTGTAAGATTTTCATCTACAAAACAACTGTCAGTTTTATGCAGTATTTTACTTAAATTGATACACCTTACAGGTCAGTGATGAGTCCAGATGGCTTCTCTGAATATCAGACCAAATGACACTATTCCACAGTTTCGAATCACCTAAAATATCTTTATAAGTACAAAGCAGGCAATAGCTAATTAAAAACAAAACAACAAAAACCAAGGAATTGCCCCTTGAAACGGGAAGTGTTTCAGAAGCTAAAGTGATAAGCACTGTACGTGGAAGTCATGATTAAAATCTACAAATAATCTCATTTATACATGCTTATTCATAAATGTTTACTTGGAAATCCTCAAAACAAGCTTAATCTGGAGAATATCCCCAAAAAACGCGTGGTTTGATTTTCATACCAATGCATGAGATCTAGATACAAAAGTAATATTCTCTCTATGGTGACATCTCAGTGTCCCCAACTATGCACCTGAGCACACATAAAGCACTCATCTTAGTTCAAAAGAATTTCAACACCTTTCGTATTTGCTTCATTGTGAATATACCGACAACACAGAATCCAGCGCATCAACAGCTGGATAACCTTCCAAACTTCTCAAAAGACAGAAGTAACAAAAACACATACAGAGAAAGATGATTAGGTCATCAGATTCATTCATAGCATTAGAGATGATGTTGCAGAATTGGAAAAACTTTAATCAATGTAAATGGCTCAATAGTGTTTGACCAGCAGTCCAGACTGGAATTAGTATGAAAAAGACAGTAGTTGCAGAAAAAAGACAGCATTGATTAAGGTATTAAAGTGAAGATTTCTCTCATTTTTCAAGAGCAAAACATTTTAAAATGAGGGAAAACATGAAGGCATTTTTTCAGATTTCTAGAGTAAACTTAGATATGTGTGTTCTTTATTTCTGCCTGTTACACACACAATTTCCCCAACGTAGCTCTCTGCATACTGCCTCTATTTCTGTCATTTGTAAGATACTTTGTCCTCCATACCTAACATGGTTTTTCTCTCCATTAAGCTAATCTTGTCATTTCTCATTCTCTTAATTTTTTCTCTAAAACACACTTCTCTGAGCAGATCGTCTCATTCTCAGCAGAAACTGTGTTTTGATAATTCCTCTCTGTTACACCCCATCTCTGTCTTGAATTTGTTTAGCTTTCCTTGTTTATGATGTTGGGACTTGTTATAGTACAGAATGTGTGTCCTGCACGAAGCACAACTATGGAGCAGCTCATCATTCTGAGACAGTGCTACTGCTGTATAAACTTCTGTCTCATTTCTATGTAGAAGTGACTTATAAAATATACTTCAAAATATCTTGCTAATTGGACGTGTAATCTGAAATAAGAATGCCCACACACAGAACAGCAGGGTGTTTTAAATAGCAGGGTGAATTAAAGCAAATGCTATTTTAGTTCACTTTCAAATACTGACAAAAGCTCAGTTTGGAACACTACTATAACACATTCACAGCGATATAAAAACAGTCATTGCTACCAAAAAAATATTATAAAAAGCCCACAACTTTCTCAAAAAAATAATTTTGCTATCAAATTTTCAGAAACATCTGTGAAGTTGCATTCAATAAAAAGAAAATGCACACTTTATTTTTTTTAAACTTATTTGAAAAGCTGAGAACTTTAGCCAATTATCATAACATGCTTAGACCTTAGACGTAATGTTTTTCATAAATATGGATTCATACTAATTTAGATTTGAGAAGCTGACAAAAGTAGTTTTCTGAAAGTAAAGAGTAAATTTATTTAGTATCTGTCAATATGCATCATAAATCTTTTTTGTATTGAAGTCAAATTTTTAAATGCAGCAAGGTTACACATTTTGTGACTGGTTGGTTATTCTGGAATTAATACCAAATTCATGTTTCACTTTTGCAACACCAACAGCTATTGCAAGAAAAACCTAGGTTACAAACTAACTAAGGCTTTTACAATAGATGAGAGTCATTTATAACATAATTTCTGCTATTAAAAAAACAAATAAATATTTACAGCCTACACTGATTAACTTCTCTGCTGAATTAGGAGTATTTCTGACAAATAGAATAAATGTTGCAAGGATGGCAGTGAAGTCAAACACTGCAATAGGGAAAAGGCTAATGCCTTTTAAAACCTCTCTTGCTAGAAGCTCCATGTTCTCTTAACACCCTAAGGCAAATCTTAAGAACTACATACACAGGACTTGGCACAGAAATCCCTCACAACACACAAGTATGTGACAAATTTATAAGAGTAATATTCTTATGTCAGAAATTATGTTTTGGGAATGGCAACTTAACAGATCTGCCTCACCAACATACAGTATATATTATCTAGAGTTAGGTTTGCCCCTGGTGCGTGGCTAAAAAGTGAATATGCTTAAGTGCAAGGCACATTCTGCCAGCTCATTTCTCCACGTAAATGGAAAAATCAGCTTGAACAGGACTACAGTCTTCACGAGTTGTTGCAAAATTCACTAAGTATTCATAAAGATTCTACTATTTCTGTTGATTTTACCTTGTCTTGTGTTGTGGCAAGTGTTAAATAACAGGGTGTGTGCAATTCATTCTTATGAGAAAATGCTACAATGCTTTTCAGTCTTACCTTTACGCAAGTCAATGGTACTTCAGGACCAAGTCCATGTGAAAGTTGAAAACTATCTGGCAGTAGATCCATCCATAAGGTCCCTTTCCTCATCTTGCTACAAAAACAATTTAATGAGGTCTGGGCTGCACTCAGCATGTGAAAAAATGCCTATCAAAAGGAAAGAAAAAACATGTTACAGTTTACTGAACGAACTATGTTACAAACATAGCCTTCATCTCTTGACAGAAATCCCAGTTATTCATTAAAAAAAAACACCAAACTTCTTTACCTTTTAACTTAATCATACAATAAGAATTGATATTAAATATCTCACCAAAAAAGTATTTCCTACAGCATGCAGACATGAGTCTGGACTAGGAGTTAATCTGAAATAGAAAACAGTTTACAGTATGGACATGTAGTCTTAACTGGTTGAGTTTAACTGGCAGGAATCCAAAGATTAGACCTGTGTACCGTGTTTTATACTTGCTTTTATTTTATGCTTAGAAAGATATCCAGTCAGCCTGCTCTGAGACCTCCAAATTCCTGCTGCGTTATAAGTTAGAACAAGATGCTAATGCGGAGAAATGGCACGGCTGAGTGACGTGCCACAAAAGCATTTCAAGATTTGACTCCATGCATTTTATCTACTCAAAAATTAAAACAGCTTTTCTCCATTGAAGTTTTCTAATTACTTATTTTTTTTTCAAATACAACTTTCAAACTGTTAGTGCCACTGAATATTTCAAGAATTTGTTTTTTCTAGATGAGGAAAAGCATTTACTGAACGCACAACACTGGAAGCACTATTTCTTTATCACTGAAGACAGCAAGAGACCTCATCATGGGTTCAGGACCTGGGAGTTAATTTCTTGCTTGCTTTTTTCCTGCAAGTTTCATGTTTCAGGAAAAATGATGTTGTATTAGAGCTCTAACTTGAAAGTTTGTTCCACTTATGCAACAGGTTCTAGCCAGAACATGAGAAACATTGAGGACTTAAGGGGACTTCAGGTCTTGCACTGACTCCAAATCACATGGATCAGGGGAGACCTTACTGTTCCCTGCAACTCCCTGAAAGCAGGTTTGAGTTGTCACCCTCCTCTCCTAGGTAGCAGTGATAGGACAAGAGGTGACAGCCCTAAGTTGCACAGGGGAGGTTTAGGTTTGTGTTAAGTTTCCTCTCAACAAGAGTGGTGAGGTATTTGCATGAACCGCTCAGGGAGGTGGTGGGGTCACAGATCTTGGACATTTTCAAGAAAATGGTGGCTCTGAGGGACATGGATTGATGGGCACGGTGAGGATGGGTTGATGGTTGGACTAGATGATCTCAGAGGTCTTTTTCAACCTTAATGACTCTGTTATTTTATACATACAGTATAGCATTTTAAAAGCTTGACTGCAACATACACTACCTGAAGAGAACACCTCCTATCCAAAAAACAAAAGCAAACAAACACTGTTAAATTGTACAGAAGAATACCAAGATAAGATCATAACAAGTTGCCCTGTTTCATTTTATTTCTGAGCTCCACATGGTTTTTAAGCTGATGCAGTAAGATTATTCTTTGCTGCATTGCTTCAAGTGTAAAAACCAGAGTCTTTTCCATGTGCCTAGAAGACTGGTATACCATCCAACAGTCCATATGTTGACAAAAATTCAGAGTTCTTTTGAAGTGTTCAGGGTTGCAGTTCTACAGCTTTAGATCCTGATTTGCTGCAAAGAAGTTGGTAAACCTTTTAACTACAGTCAACTAACCAGAGGCAGATTGGTGACAGTGCAAGTGATACAGACATTTAAAATGCCCACAGTAAGTTGTAAGACACAGATTGTTCCTTCTAGGAGATGTTAATCAATGTAAATCTATGCATTAGTTATGAGGCATTTTAATTCCAATAATAAACATTCTATGATTGATGAATTTTTCACAGCTGTTGTCTATATAGCTGTTTAATTAGAGCTTGCTGGCAGAGGCTGTTAATTCTTCATCAAGTTGCCAATTCCATTGCATTCCTCTTTCTGCTAGAGAGGATGACAGTTGGCAGAGCAACTTGGGTGGCCGGTCAGGAGACCTGACATTTGGCAAAAGAATCGTGTGTTAGATGACAAGCCAAATTCCATCAGCTTCCTAAAAATACTAGCTCAACGATAAACAGAAAGTGCCTTAATTGCTGGTGCTACTGTCTTTGCTTTTCTGTTATTGATAGGCACTGGACTTAACTACACAGGAGTACCCATTCAGTGATGCTGTTATTCCCTGAGAAGGGAAGAGCCAACCAACAGTAATCTACCAGGAAGGAAACAAGATCAGCTGCCTTGGAAGGACGAAGAAAAAGAGTAGAAAAAGAGTAGTTGCTTGAGATTTTGTCATTTAAGTATTCACCCTTATACATTATACACCCTTATACATAACTCCCTCACTAAAATATTCCAGAGGGAAAAGGTAGACCCTATCTTAGGTAAGTATCATGGGATACATGCTTAGCTGGGGCCTTAGAGGTGAAGATTCCCAAATAGGTACAAAATAAGTGGAGCCAGAAGAATTTCTCACTGAGGTGTCTAAGATTTGACTCATAGAATAGCATCCACAGGTCACCAGGGTGATTAATTTCCTTTTCATTCACCCTGTGTCTGCATCAAAAGCAGGAGAAGTATCAATTGCAGATACAGCTCCTGTGCCACAGGTCTGTCTCCATAAAAGCTAGGACATCCAAACTTATTTCACATATGCCACCACATAGTTCTTAGATGTTGTCAAGATCAGCCATATTCACACTGGCCACATACAGATGGAGGCGTCCAGACATCTGAAATACTAACCTAAAATAGAAGATATCTTTTATGTACAGAGTACATTAGAGTATTCAGCTACAGTAATCATTAACTTTGTATCAGCATTTACAAAGTAAAACCAGACTCTAAGCTCCTTACGACAAGAGGTTAAGAATTCAGTAACAAAACTAGGTTCCTGAAATAAGTCAAAATTCTTGTGACAAAAATGTGTATAAAAATCAAATCCATGATTTCACTGCAACCGCAGGGGAAAAAAAATACATTTCCAGTAAGAAAAAAATAGTGAATATCACACTCAAGCTCATCCTTTCATAATTACGATCATGTTGGTGTTTGTGAAAAAGTCTATTTAATACTGCCATTTTTAACTATTTCAGTGTTTAAATATCATTCCAATATTACAAAGTTTTTCATCTCAAAACTGCAAAAGGCACACAAGACTTCTTCACTTAAATTTCTGGTTATGCACATTTTTAAACTGTAAAAAAAATGCAGAAATTTGTGATTCTTTGCTCAATGAGGCATGCCAACATAAAGAGAAATACCTCTTCTAAATAACATCTGGCACAAGAGACATAACATTCAGAATGTTGGAAACATAACTTGAAGAGCCACTAGTTCAGTAAAACCAGATCTGAGATACAAAAGCCTTTACAGAATTCAAACAGTAAAAGTAAGCCTGGATAACATAGCAGCAAGGCTTCTGATGGCACTTGTTCTGAGCCAGCACAAGAGGCATTCTGTGTCCCCAACAGCCTGGCATTCCTGTTCAGAAAGCCTCCACAAGGCAGCTTGCTACCCCTGAAATTTTTTTCCCCTTTTCCACAATTATTTTCCTAATTAAGCAATGATTTCTGTCACTTCCAGAGGCAATTCATTCATGCTCTACTCCATTGCAAAAAGCCTACCACCCCCAGCCAGTGTGAAGTTACCCTATAAATGGGTGCCTTCCTACACACAGAACACAACTACCTGAATAAATGCTGAGTGAATGGCAGTCAGGAGGCGCTTAGACACCCGCCTATTCCCTCCTTTCAGCCCTGAATTTCAGAGGATTAAGACAAAATCTTGACTTTCATCTTTATTATTTTGAAAAACAGGTTACAGCAGAACATCTTCTGATTGTTTGAAGGTTCAGCAACCCAAAGACAGCTAAAACCCCTTTGCTCACTTCTCATTTCTGTATTTGATTCTAATGGTGCAGACAACTAAGTTTGTGATACCAAGAAAAAGCACCTGAGACCCTGGCTAAACCTGCAGGAAGAGCAAGTGCCAAGTCTTACATTACACTGTTCAGCAATTCTGAAGGATGCCTTGCTTACAGCAATTCAAAGTTTGCAAGCAACAGCACAGAGTATAGCTTATCATTTGTCATAATTCCTTCCTAAGAGGCAAAGGAAGAGTTTACAAACTTTGTAGTAGATTTCTGCAGATGAAGTCTGTGGTAAATGCTTTACTCTTACTTTATTTCTCTTTATTAATTGCTTTTTTATTAATGCTTTACTCTTGCTTTATTTCTTACCAGAAGACGGAAAAGAAAGTGACTTGAGAAAGATTAAGCTTAATTTTATGAGCAACAAAAAGATGGCAAATCTTCCTCTGATTTTATTAATAGTAAGACTCTTCAAAAGTCATTTAACATTTCATGCCAGTATATTACTTACTCATATATATGAAATCAGAGCTATTCCAGAAGTTCAGCATCTACAGTAGTAGAATCTGTTTGTAATTCATGCCTTTGTATTCTCAAAAAAAACTTCAAGAGTAAAAACCTCGAACACTAAATTAAGAGGATCATTTGTTTATTAGTAAGTGACTCCCAGCAGGCAACAGAAACTAGTTTTCTTGGTCTCCAGCTATCAGCTACAATACAAAATGTAACAAAGAAAGCCTCCAAGCATAGTGTTGTACATGATCCTATGTTTTCCATTAAAGTCACAGGCTACTTGGAGCCTGATGATTACCATGCTGTCCTATACATCACCTCATGTGCACCAGTGCCTTCATATCACAGCTGCGCTGCCTCTTTCTACACCTTTTCTTCAGCAAGCCAGGAGAAGGCAGGCACAGCCACAGTAAGTTGTGGTCATTATGAAGCAGATTCAGAAACAACGGCCTCCCAAGTCCCTATTGTCTCTTTGACTTTTACACACTAGTTACCTGACCAGAAACATACGTTTTTTTGCTAGAGTGTCAAATTTTCTATGTAATTTGAGGTGGTAGTAAAGCTTTTCAAGTAATCCGCGCTGAACAAGGCTAACTTAATGCCTTATTTTTCTAGCTAGAGAAGCAGGAGAGCACTATCGAAAGCACCAGCCCTCAAAGCAGCAGCCCCACACCCTGTTGGGTGACCCAGCCCTGGACAGACTGGAGCCCAGCACCTGCCTGTGTGTTCCCCCAACTTCCCCTGCCAGCCACTGCCCCGCATCTTGTCAGGAAGAGTTGGGAGCAGCAGCAATATCGACTTTCTCGCTCCACTTCTGGTCATTTTGTCACCCTGCTCCATAGCATAAGCCAGAATCACATCACTTGCCACACTGTTCAAAAGGATTTCATTCCTCATATCACTGTAGCTCATTTATTTTATAGTTTCACAAATCATTAGCTGAAGCTAATGCTGATGGAAAAGCAAGAGGAAAAGAAAATGTTTGAGTATGCTACGTGATGTTACAGACTGGTAAAGTGTTATTATCTTCATGGATGAGGAGAAGGGTAACACACGGAGAAGATGCTCAGTACCTTCTTTCACAACTGTTTGATTTCTCATGCACCCAGTCCCTACCTACTAGTTGTCTTCAGTCATTGAAATTTGAACCTTTTACTCAAAGACACAAGATTATAGAGTAAAAAATACACATAGTAGCTCAAAGAAAAAAGTGTTCTTACGCATCCCCTGTAACACCCCAAGAGAGGAGGCTAAATTTTAAGTCTTATTGCAGCTACTGGAAAAAGTTAAAGCCAAAGCCAGCTTTGGAGCACTTTTCTTTCCCTCCACACTACTGCCAGGAGTGTTTTTTTTTTTTTTTTTTTTCAGCTTTGAGCATAATTCTAACATATTTGCTAGATGGGCTCGGATGACAAAACGTTCATCCATCTCCAAGCCTGCAAACCCATGTTTTCAGAGGAATCCCCAAGGGGCCACCAGTACAGCTGTTTCCTTGAGAAGTGCCTTTCTGTTTTAACTTCCCTTTCAGCTTTCAGAGTCAGAAAGGAAAGATCCAATAATCCCAAATTCTCTATTCCCACTGAAGGGTAAACCAACCTCTGCAGCAAATTTGTCAAAAAACCAAGTTAAGAACCAGCAAATCCAGAAATACATTAACAAAAACTGTGAGAAAACAGATTTCTGACTAAAAGATAAATTCTAGACAAGCACAAGGAACTAGAAAAGCAGAAGTCTTCTCTAAAGCAATTAGTTTGCAGATATCAGATGGCCAAAATTCAAGGCAAAACCAATTACTAGAGATAGGCTACACTTTCATACCAGACAGGGAAGATAGGAGAAATTCTTTCCAGTTTTCCAGTGAAAGGCCCCATAGATTTTAAGTAAACATATGTACAATGCAGCTCTTACTCCACAGCGGGCCATGCGCCCACTCCAGATGCTATTATATATTATGTATCACTCCCTCCCTTATAATAAATCATCAGCGCTCTGACAAGCAGTGCTTAGAACACAGATAAGCAGGCTGGCTTTATCTGCCTTTGTTGTTCCCCTGAAAGTTTAGAACAGCTCACTCTTCTTACAGAGATGGATCTCATTGCCTAAAGTCACCAAGCCTTGTGAAGACATGACCAGCAAAAAAGTGCAAAGAAGGACAACAATAGGCAGACTGTCAGCATTCAAACCTTGAGTAATTCACTCTGCTTCAGTGAAGATGTACTACAACAGCCTGAGTGAAAATTGAATTTGTTGTTCTAGAATTGATAAAGAGTGGCCATTCCCATCATTCCCTAAACTTTTTGATTGATACAATACTACTGGTTAAAAATAGTATGCATAAAACATAAAACTTTAACAGTCAAATTTTATTATTTTATTTCATTTTATTTAGAAGAAGCCATTACTATAACTTGAGCATTTAAGTTTCTAGCTCCCAACCTTACCTATACAAAGAGACCACTGAAGCTTCCTGGTGGACAACAGAAGCATTCAACTAAAAATATAACCACCATAGCATTTAACCATGTCATAAAAAAAAGAGTTTTAAAAAGATGGAAGGAGGATGTAATAATAAAAACCAATAAGGAAAAAAAAAAAAAAAAAGAAAAAAAAAAAAAAAGAAAAAAAAAGGCAGCAGCTACTTCTCCTAACACAGTGTTATAATGGCATCTCTGTCCTAAGCACTGCCAGATGGGCATTACGCACTGCACCAACTGGCAAAGCTGACACCCATTCTTCATGTTAGAGCAAATATTAAGACTAACATTTCATGCACACATACTAAACATTTCCAAAAATAATCATCTTCTGGAAGGAAGTGATAACAAAATAAACTTCTATATTTATATTAAAACCTGCAAATATAAGTTCATTTAAATACAA
Organism: Centrocercus urophasianus; assembly: GCF_019232065.1. Classification (NCBI taxonomy): domain Eukaryota; kingdom Metazoa; phylum Chordata; class Aves; order Galliformes; family Phasianidae; genus Centrocercus; species Centrocercus urophasianus. Next base: position 14,811,082 of record NW_024884744.1, on the reverse strand, counting down.
AGGAAAAATATGCATTAGAGCATTCACACACTTAGAAGCCTACATGAATGTATATACAGACTTCCATGAAAAGTATCTTTTCTTCATCACTTCCCCCCTAGTATCCTCTTTTTATACTTTTCATATCTAGTCCACAAGAGTTCTGTTTGAACTGTGTATTTATAAGCATAGCTGAAAGCCTAAAGGCCAGGAGCCAAATTCCACTGTCAGTTACACAGTTTCAACCTTTAACATCAGAAGATCTTCACCAGTGTAAGCCAATAATAGATTCTGGCTGCCCTTATGGACCTAATTTTGGCGAGTGGACAAAACAGGATTCCAGTGTTGCTTTTATTTATCTCAGGAAACTAGAATTCACATCCAATTTAGAAGAGATTTCAAAGCAGCTTTATGGTCCAAAAAGCAAATCTCTAATGGAATTCCCCAAAGCGAAAGATCACCATAAAGAAAGAATCTTGCACAATTTATTTTTATGCCTTTAATCCTTGCTCAGAAGAGACTGAATGTTGCAGAGCTGGAGCTAAGGTGTAATTGCTGCAAAGGCACGTGGGTCAGACCCTGAGCCAGCGCTACTTGTTGTCAGCCTGCCTGCTTGCAGAGGGCTGCTGCTCCCCTGTGCTTTCTGCGAGTGCTGAATTACAGATACAATGGCAGGGAAAGGAAAGGAAGGGAAAAATAAAGTCCCCTTTGAGAGTTTAATAAATCTTACAAAGAAAACCTGCAACTTGGGAAGATGTAAATCATTTCTCAGCTGAAAGGTTTGTTATTTATGCAATATATACAGCTATTTCAAAATTACCGTGGCAGTCACTAGAACTACAATTTTTAATCTGGTAACAAATGATGTATATAAATAAAATGTATAAGATTAGAGCAGAGATAGAATTTTAATGCCAACACTCCATTAAATTACAAAAGCCACACCAGCACTGTTACTGTCAGTAGGTGGGCTGCGTCTTCAAACCTGTGCCTCAGGAAAAAAAAATAACTTCTAAAAGGAAGCTGCTAACCAGTGTGCCCTAAAAAGGTTGAAGATCAACCAGCATAGGGAGCAGCTGGGGAGGGCAGAATTACAGCACCAACTGAAATACAACATTATTTCACCAAAACAGATATTTAATACTTGATAACCAGGGCCTCTTATGAAATTGAATATGTTAGATGGAATAAGTAATAGGTTTGTCTTTTTAGGAAACCAATAGAGGAAGATACCTGCAGGACAGTAAGATAGAAAATGTGCCTAAGAGGAATGTGCAGAATTAAAAAGTGGCAAGCATGCCAAGCTCTCAAAATGTCGACTGTCACCCACTAAGCACTCATGCATTGAGATTCAATATTTAAGTCAAGACATTCATGTGGATTATGCAGCTCAATTCTATTGAGAAGGATGGTGTGAAGTTGTTTAAACAAGCTCCTGTAAGACACCTCCTTCACACTGTGGATAAGATCTGGAAGCAGGTTGCTCAGCAGGGTTTTGCACCAGTGAAAGTTGTTTAGCTTGTCAGCATCAGGAAACCTTAGTGTGATAAGTCAGAGCTGTTTCAACAAGTGATCACAATAGAGCTGTTGAATTTATTTTCATGTATTAAGGAAGTGTCTGTAGCTTCGAGGCACATAACACACTAGACCTGGTCAAACAAGAAAACTTGACAGCAGAGCCAAGCCAAAGAGCTTAGCTAGGATCAACGAGCCGTTAGAGCTGAATATACACATTTGAAAAAAGTATTACATGAAGGGATATGTATCTAAAGTCACAGTGGGAGCCAGGAAGTAGCGCCAAAGCATTCTTACAGGCTTCTGCCTTCCTTGGCTTGCCCCATCATGGACAGAGCCCAGCACAAGCTTCCACTGACTTACCCCCCCTCTGACGACTGAGCAGGTCATGTTGCAGAGCCACTTATATTTAGAAGAACAGGTGGGCAGCTCCGTTCCAAATTTAATCAAGTTAACACTTTATACTTCTTCATGGCTTTCATAATTTTGATGAGTTTAGTGTTTCAAACTAAGGGATGAACCACCCTAGCCTGCTAAGTTACAAAGATCTATCTACAAACATCTGCATTTTCTTCTCTTTGCAGAGATATTTTTTACATGTACAGTTTTGATTGCTCGTTGTCTCATATCCAGCATAGATGTTTATCAGTGAAAAATGTCCCAATCTCATGTGAAATGTGACCTTAGTATGAAAAGAGATGTTTTTTTGTTTTTTTTTTGTTTTTGTTTTTGTTTTTTATTAATAGAGTTATGTTCTAATCCCAGACTGCTGTTTTCTCATTTTCTTCCAGGAATCCATTAGAGAATTTACTATCAATGCAGTTATTCAGAATTTCAGTCTCTGTAAGCATGGATACCATGGATAAGCACTGTAAGTATGGATACCATGTCCTTTCATTGGAAATCTCATAAAGGTTAGGGAACAATCTTGAGACTTCCAGCTCCTTGTGCCTAAAGATGTGCCCTGGCAAATATCCTTATGGCACACAAAGAATTACATCAACGTTCCTTGGCAGTAGTCATGCCACCAGGGACCAAGGACCTTGTCAATCCCAAGCTGCCATCGTGACGCCTTTCACTAGCAGAGCTCCACAGAGCCTCACATTTAACCTAAAAGGAGAGGATCCAGACAGCACAGTCAGAGAGGTGACAGACAAACTGATCTCACCTGAGCATGACACATTTGGCCAGCTGTTTGTCAGAGCAGTTCGGGTCCTTTTTTCTGGTAGTGTTTTCCAACACTAGGAATAATTATTTAGCCCATTACCCTGGCTATTGGAACAGAGAAGCAGAGACAAAAAACAAAGCTAGAATTGCCTTTTCACACAAAACTTGCCTGCCAGACATTTTAGAAGGATGGCCTCCGTATGGTACATCACTATTTCTTCCTGTTCACATTCAAACTACATTGATACAAAGCAGAACTGGTGCATAGAGCCAACGAGAGCTTTCAGACTCAGATCTTTCTAATGACATTATCTCAGGTTCATGTGGCATGTTGCTTACAAAGGTATTTAAAAAAAAATATACACACCTTACAGAAACTCTACAGTCTATGCAGAAACTCTATGGTCTAGGTGATTGCTACTAGTATTTTCCCTCTTCATTTTTAAATCTGAGAGATGATAATCCTGACACGATGATAGGAAACTACAGCTGACTGCCTCCATTTTGACCCATTAGATTTTATGATAATTTAAAGTAGCATATTGGTAGTAAATGTGTTCACGAAGTGACCTGATGAGGAGGTACTCCTCTTTCCACAGCCCCGATGACAAGTAGGGTTAATGTCAGCAATGCAAAGGATAATTAATCTTATCTGTCAGTGCAGCTGCTTCACATAATTTTACCCTAATAGTGAATATCACATATCTTTGCCAAGTAAAAGGAGTAGAAAGAGAATACTGTTTTCAGATGTACTTTGCCAGCAACCACTTCCACTCTCACTAAAGAAAACCTTCCATATTATTAAATTTACAACTTCCTGGCCTTTCTTTGTTTCTTCAAGTGTCCAAATAAAATCGGTAAATTAAATATGGTGAAGGGAGCCTCTTGTGTGCCTTCTAATAGAAGAGACAGGCTTTGGAAAATAGGATGGAGAATCTAATTTCCATTGTGAAATCTTTACAGTAGATTTCCTTAATGGCATCTAGTTTGTTCATACACTCGAGCAAGACAAGACCTTGGGAAGACTCTTACTATTGCTGTAGAGTTGGACATTCATGTAGCCATGATACAGATTTCGTGCATGAGGAAGACCAAGCTCAGGCTCGTCCAGCCATTCTGAAGGAACATTTTCTCCAACTGAGAGAAAGTTGTTCCTCTATAAGTAGTCCCAGGAGATGTCAGTGGACTTATCTCCCTTTTTTACCACATGGGCATCTATTGGTTAAGAGAAAAAACTGTAACAAAGTTAAAAACTTTGGAAAAATTTTTGAGATAAACCTTATATACCATCCCCAGAAAAGCCTGGAGTTGCAGAATCCCTGATGACTGTTGTTGCTTTACAGGAAGGCAGACACTGAGGATCCCAACCACCTTGTTTTTTGGGCCACACGTGGAGCCAATTGCATTTCTCTAGGCAGCACAGTTCTCTTCTATTGTATAATCTAGCAAAATACTGAGGCTAAAATGAAAGGGAAAAAACTAATCCTCTAGTAACTTTGAAGGACCTGGAGGTGAGGAACAGAGGGGAGAAGCTAATGAGGAGTTAACTTCCATAGCGCTATCCAGAATTAGAAGTAGAGAAAACAAATTATGGTGAAGGAGCCAGAAACAGAATAGCATGGAAAACTGCACCAAATACAAATCTGTTACTTACTGGGAGGCCTGAACCCAAGTTCATGCAAAGCTCAATCAATCAGCTTTTGACAGTGGCATTTAATGTTCTGTAGCTGACTGACTGATTCATAAGCAAAACAAGCTCACTGAGGAAGTGACAAACTCACAGACTCGGAAGATCTACTTGATAAGAACAGATCTATGAAGCATGTTCAAAGTTGCAGAAGCAATGGCCAATGCTGCAGGATTTAATTCTGGGACTGTGAAGAACAATGCCAGCACTAACAAGGTTCTCATGAGTATATACAGGTACTGATGGAGCCAGGATCCTGCACAGACCTAAGTAATGTTCCCAGCAAGAGATTACTTCCATAGTTGAATATAAGACACTGCCAAAATACTTGATGATTTTACCAAATTATTTTGCTGCAAACACGTAGCCAAAGAGCACGAGATCAACTAGCATCAAGTAGTGAAAAGGGCCTGACTGGCTCTGTAGTTTCACAAATTTAACGTGTAAGAATAAAGTTCAAAGATTAAAATACCAAACCTAGAACAACTCACATCAATTGCAGGTATACATCTCCTGTTACTGAGAGTGGGAGGTAATGCAAACAGGAAGTTTGAGCTGATGAGGAAAACTGCCAGATATGCAAGAGAGACCAATTAAATGCTTGCAGTAATGCTACTGTGAAATGCCAGGCTCCGGACAGGAAACTAAAATAGTTGTTAAGGAAATACCTGAGCATGTCATTTGGTCTTTTAGAAGTAACTCACAACAGTAAAAACTGTTAAGTATGTCCAAGGGTGAGTTAAAGTGACAGATTTCCCCCTCACCACCCACCTCCTTGATTTCCAAGAACATTTTAAGAATTCTAGCTTAAGTGAGAAAGCATCTGGTGAGACTAATACTCCCATGGCTACTTTCGATGCTAATTAAGGTACAATTATTGCCAGAGATATCAATTCATTTTTACATTAACAATCCATTTTTCCTCCCTAAGCAGATGTCAATAATTTGAATGATGTTCAAGTCCAAAAGGGCCTTTTATTTTTAAATACAAAGATCCCATTCTTCTACTTAGACACCCACCCTGACCATTTCTATTTAAAAAAGAAATGCAAGAAATCTTCCAGAAAAACACATTCTAGGCTGAAGCAACAAGCTCCTATCCGCTCCTGCAGATCCACCTCCTGGGCCTTGCACAAACTAAGGACCTTGACTTTTAGTTATCATAAAGGAAGAACACCAACAGGCACTTCTTATTGCTGGGGACTTGATCTATAAGCGCTGCTCCAAAAGTAATGCCTCCTATTCTATTATATTGGCCCATGACATCAGAGGCAGATGTTGCTGGTATGGCAATGTAAGTCAAAGCTCCCCACCAATATCCTGTTACATTTTGTTGCCATGTGACAGATGGCACTAGAGGGGCAGTCTGACAAAATGGCATCTGACACGGAAGTGCATATGAAGCAAAGGTGTGCCACTGAATTCCTCTACGTGGAAAAAATTGTACCCACTGATTTCATTATCACTTGCTGAATGATTATGGAGACCCAGCAGTGGATGTGAGCACAGTGAGGCAGTGGGTGGTGCAACTCAGCAGTAGCAACAGCAACAGTCGATCAACTTCGCTAGTGCAGATTTGTTCAAGTCTGGCACTCAGGCTCTTGCCCATCATTGCAAAAATGCATAGTTAATGGTGGTGACTATGATGAAAAACAGCATTTTGTAGCTGAGTATTTGCTCTATCAGTAGTGTTATCGTGCTCTGCTCTATACAGAGGTTGTAGCTGCCATGGAAATAAGGAGGAGGCTTTATTTTCACCTATGTAATACAGACCTACTATATTACAGTATGGACACAAGATATGAGAGCTACACAAATATGAATGATAAAGGTAACATTTGCCTTCTCATAGTCAGTATTTATCTAGTTTGACTTTTATTTTTTACACTATATACAGATTAGCCTGCTGAACTTTCAGACCAGGATTATTAGGAATTACAAACACAAATAATGAATAGATGAGCACAACAGCCATTACTTCTTAAAATAACAGAATTTTTCAAGGGTACAAGTTTAGCAGGTGTGAAGATGCTTAACATGTAGGCACGTTGTTCTGTACTTACTCTGTGAGATCCTTTGGTCACTTCTGAGAATCTCCCTTTACAGTTGAGAAACATCACTGTTCTTTTAGATTTTGTTAATATTGAGATGACTCCAATCACAGCATGTTACAGCACCTGATAAGCATTAATTATAGCAACTTATACAACTGCAATTACACCAGAGCTAAGGAAAGAAATACCAGAAGCCCTGCTTCAAACAGGAAATTGACTTACCTTGCTTGAACAGAGTAACAAATTAATTGAAAGCACAACATGATCTACCAACATCGCCTTATTTGTGAAAAAGAAGCAAAAAAATGAGTCGCAGTTGAATCAAATGCAGCTGTACTATAAACGCTACATTATAGCAGTCAGACACAGATGTATTTGGAGACACAACAGAAGAATGAATCCCATAAACAGTAGAGAAAAAAATTCCAAGTATGTTACAATCGTTCATTGTTAGCAAGGATTCTAGACCAAACAAGACCTAATATTGCAAAGACAGCTCTAAATATCTAGAACGATATGTCACAGAGGGAACAGAATTAACCGTCCATCTATAATAAGCAGGTGAAATAACTATTGAGATCACAAACTATGCAGAGGTTTAGACGTCTTCAACCCTTTCTTATACCTTTGACAAAGAAGAGGAAGTTTCTTTACTGAAGGGGCACACCAGGAAATATTGCTTCGCTACACATAAAACAATAGAAAAGTTTTCAGTTTGTTCCCCAATCTGCCTACATAAGGAAGTAATAAAAATATAGATTTTTCTTATCTCCTGAACTCCAATTTTAGCCTACCTTGAAAACTGTCAGCCACAAGCTATTTTCCGGTCTTTACAGAAGGTCATGAATCATCTTTAGTCTCACTGCTCAGACCAAGCACTACTTTAAAGAAAAAAAAAAAAAAAAAAAAAGCTGATTGCTACCTTTAGAAAGCTTAGTTCTTCAGATTGTCTTGCCCACCAGGTTTCTTTCTACTGGCTGGTTAATGGTGTCCATCACACAATTACTGTTGTACTGATATTTAAGACGAGCCCAGCACAGCCAGAAGTTATCCTACAAATTCTTATTACCTACCGAATGGTCAACCTGTAGAAAGTCATACTCAAAGTAGTTGTGTTGTTAACGACGAAAGACTGGATATTACCTTCAGAGACATGCAAGATTTTTAGTTCAATCTTAAGAAAACCAGTACCATCAAGAATAGATTTGCAAAATACAAAACTCTGAGTACAGTTTGGAGACTCCCCCTTATGCAGCAAAGGTCAACTTCTAGCATGCTCAATGTGCTTCACCAGATAGAGTAGTTAAAACAAGTGTGAATGAAAGAAGCATTGTGACTGCACAGATTACTCTCAAATTCCTAACTTAGTTTAACATTCTAAATCAGAAAGTTCTCTAAATATCATTTGTGAAACTATCCAGGTAGATTCTGAAGTTAATTCATGGGAAGAAAGGTCTTAGTGTTACGTGGGTATAAGATTTCCAGTTCATGGTCTCACATTCACATGTTTAAGTGCAATCAAGCATTAAAAACTATTTAGAACATTCTTCACGAAAATAACCAGTTGCGTTTCAGAGAAATTGTATAGACTTGACGCATCAGAGCAGCACTACAAAAATACTAGAGGTGACCATCTCTCTCTCAACTATAATTTCCTCAGGCATCTGGTAAACCTTTTCCTCCTTTTGTAATGAGATATTGATGGATGGATGTATTAATAAAATGCCAGATATTAAGGCTACGAAAGAGATATATAGCAAGTAATAGAGAGAATCTTCTACAACTCCTTCTAAAAAGCCTGAAACAAAAACATGACTTAGAACCCCTTACTCAGTACAATAAAATATAGGCAACTCCAACAGCATCTCCATTTTACATAGTTTATAGAATACAAGCACTGAAATTAAAGTACTATAACTTTTGCCACCTATAAGACCAGCAGTTACACTTCCTCCTTTAACTGCTTTAACAATACCATCTGTGTGCCAGGCAACACTGAAACTTAAGTATGCAAAAGCATGAGGAACTGCTACATTCTCATAGTCTGTGTGGGAAGCCAATAGCCAGCTCTCAAAGTGCAATGAAGTTTTTAAAGCTTCTAAAATGGAGCATGACTCTTAAACACATCAGAAGACTTTCCCTGCAGGTCTTGTAGGGCAAATTCAGAGCTTATGGTAGTTGCAGACAGGATGTTAGAGGAGTTTTGAGGAGTAGGAGGGGAGAAGCAGCAGCAGCTTTTTCTGGGCTTTAAATCGGTAAGCCATATTCAGGTATGTTAGCCTAGCATTGAACACCAAGATAATTTCCAAGATCTGGTAATTAGCCACTCTGTTACACTAACATGCTTCTAGGCTTGTGACATGATCAGTGTCAAACCTGAATGTCCTCAGGTGACCATGTAAATACGCACTTTGTTTCTAGCAGAAGTTTAGCTGTATAAAGATGGCAGGAGCGAGTTGTAAGGTTCAGGTTCCTAACAGCATTTTAATGTCTGTTCTCCTCAGAGTTGTAAACATAGTACTTCAAAATCTGCTTTCAAATTATTTACCTCTAACACACATGGCTGGAAAATCTGAGAAACAAGTTTTCTTTGCAGGAAAAGTAACACTTCTATTTCTGGTATCACCAGAGACAGTGAAGAAAAAAAGTTGCATTGTAGCTGCTTAGTACTTCATTTCAGAGTGGCACCAACACTTATTGACAAGCCACCCATTATTCACCTCTGAACCAAATCTTGACCCAAACAGAGGTGGGTGTCTCTTACAATACAGTCTTTTTCCATCAAGTAAAACATGATTACCAACCTTTCAAATATGCCAGCAGAAACACTGGAATGCAGCCTGTGTTGTCACTTCTGGATGTTTTTACAAATGGGTTGCTTTTAAATTGCTTTTGCGCCCTTAGTTAAAAGCTTTTAAAAGGTGTTACTTCCAGAACTGAAATCTCACTGGCAACGAAACAATACATCGGATGTTGAAATTTGGACATGAAAATTTTAGTGTGGACTTGGCAATCACATTAACTCATTTGTTTGTCTGTCCAAAGAATTATTTCCCCTTAAAAACTGATGAGGATGCCCTCAAAATTTGAGGTATTCCTACGTTTAGTAAAAAGCACGGGTTTTTGAGTGCTGGATTGATTGCTGAACAATTTGTTATATTGCAGAATGTACTACTGGTGCTTTCTCATGTGAGAAGCAGATCTGGGGCAGGCCTGACATCTCCACAGTATGAAAACTGAACTTAGATATCTCAAATTGAATTCCTCCTTAGTGAATATAGACCAAAATATGTTTCCTCTGTTAAACAGAGGACTTTTAATCAAGATGTGCTGCTACAGTCCATCAGTTTCAGTCATCAGTAAACTGCCAATTGAAACCTCCTTTTGAAGAGAAAAGACTTGTCTCCCCACCTGCTTCAGGTTGCTTTAAGTCACTACTCTACTGTAGAATATAGCACCTACACCAGATGGGAGTTGAACTAGGAGCTAAAGCTCAGACACCTCCTACTAATCTATAAAAACACTAGTGGTACTTCAAGATTTATCTGGAACAGTGGATTCTTAGGCAACATTTAAGCCCTTGTGCACCTAAATCCATTCTATCACATCTGAATAGCCCTGACGGTCTGTCAACTGCGCAGATGTGGTGGGTGAAGGGGTTCCTCCTGCATCACTACTGGTAATGCCTGTAGACAGCTGGATAGTAATCAAAACAAAAAAATCTGCTATCATTACTGTCATAATTTTAGGATTCACTCATTCTTCTCATACTGTCATTTCATTATATGCATGCGTGTTGCAAAAGATTGCTTCGCATGAAACAAACCTTTGTGTGCTAAAATTGTAAAAAAATCCATGCTTTTACATAAACTTATGTTGGCTTTTCCTGTTTTAAGAATTTTCCTGTTGGAAAGAAAGCTTTCTGTCAAAAACAGGACTACTGAGAATAAGTTTTAAAGCAAAATTTGCCACTTCAAGTAGTGCAGTGACATATATAAAACATCAGTTATCATTTGCTCCATCCAGAGTGCTATCTGGATGCTATGCTTAATGGATAGACAACTTTTTAAAGCATGAAATCCAAGTGATACAGAGGAAAGGGGATTGGTCAGCTTTATTTTGTCCAGACCTACTATTATGAACAGATGTTAAATGATTTTTTCGTCCCTACAAGACGATATTGACTAATTTACTTTATTCCTTTAAAGGAATGTGGTTTGGGATGAAGATTTAATGCACTTCAGCCTTACATTTATTCAGGTTACTTCACTGTAAATAACGACACCTGCACCTGTTTCATCAACTGTTCACCTTGGAAAACCTAGCTCCATTTTCCAGTGCTCAGAATTCATGTTTGTACGATCCAATAGCATCAAACGATGTTTATTTAGCAGATACAACTGTACAAACTCAGAAGAAATTCATTTTTTCCCCATCTCCTTGCTAAGGGGCATCTATCAGAAGTCATAGTTACTGTGATGATCTCATAAAATATGCTCTCCCTTCAGCAGAGCACTTAAGCACACACTTAATTTCACTGGCAGGTTAGTTTTCTATAGAAAACAGTTCAAAGTTTCCATTCATCTGATGGGAAAAAAAAACATATTTACCCTTTTAAAGTGCTTGGTAATTTCCATGCTGCATCATCAAAAAATGTTTCTACACTTGCAAATTATTTTGAAAGCTCTCAGAGAAGCATATAAAAAATAGTAAGAAACAGAAAGTGTAAAAAGTTTCTTGTTTAGTCAAAGTCAATCTGATATAACATCTAATTCCCAGTGTACAAAGCACTACCAAGACTGAAGAAGCTGTGATGATTAATACCAGCTCAGGTTCTTCCCTAATAACTAAAAGTCAGACTTGCAGTCACAGCCATTAGTCTACTATAGTCAGAAACAAGTTATCACCGTGATTGTTCTTCCATGGCAGCTCACACAACCCTCAGGTATAAGCCTGCAAGGATTGTTCAGTATGCTTGCTCTGTAAACTCACAGGAATGTCTGTGACACAACATTTTCTGTAGGGAAAAAAGCCTCGTCGAGCTAAATATTTGCACAAAGCAGTGAAGTCAAGCCATTCTGGACGACTAGATCCTTTATTAATAATAGCACACACTAAGATTCAGCTGTTCTGAGAAATTGCACCAAAACTCAGCTCTTCCCTGGAAGCTTATCGCAAACAGCAAGGGATAGCATCCATAAATTTTAGAAGAAATAAGGGAAAGACATCTATCTGTGAAAAGAAATGCTTTGCGAGGAATGAAAGAGGGGATGTTTCCAAACACGCCCATTTGAGGTCTTTTGTTAAGTGCAGCAGAAAACACCCCAAACATTTCTGGAATTACATTTCTTTTTCTGATCTATCCTATCTTTTCAACCAGCCTGTAATCAGGGTCTGGGTGCCTTTGTGCTCTGCTGGCAGCCTGTGTGGGGTGACCGCCTTGTTAGCAGGGTGTGGGTCAAGGTGCCCCTTTGTGGGAGAGGAGGAGCCTCCCTCGGCCATCGGAACTGGGGCTGCCCTGTAAGTCAGGGCCTGGCTGTGCCGTGGAGTCCTGGCCCTTCGCCATGCAAGCAGCACCTGGGGCCCCCTGTAAGCAGGGGAGCCGACTCTTTGGCTGCTGCTTTGCGTGCCCAGCTCCATTTGCCCAGGTTGCCCGCCTCGGCGCCCTGTTGCAGCACTGGCTGGAACTCCGCAGTGCCTTACCATGGTGAGGAACAGTTGCTCTGAGTAGCTTTTGCTGGGACGAACACTGGAAAGGAGGGACGCAAGACCTTCCTTGGCAGGGTAGTTGTGGGCAAAGCTCTCATGGGCTTCCTCTTTCCCTCCCAGGTGGAGGAACTGGAACTCAGGTTTAATGATCTAGTCCTTTGTTTCAGGAGCAACTGCAGAAGAAAGAAGGATCGGCGTGTGGAATTGCGAGACCTGATTAGTCAAGAGTGTCAAGAGCGTGTGGAGGGGAACCTTTACTTTTTCAATCTGAAGACTTGAGCTTTCTCTCATATATTGTTTAAGGTTTGATTGCCCTAACCAGAGAACTCATTTATTTGGCAATGGGCCATACAAACATGAGTAAGGCTGTTTTCTGTACATACTGAAATTATTCACAGGGTATTACAAACAAACTGTGCAACTGTGCAGTAAATAAAGGATTCTGAACCATATGAAAAGGAACAGTTTTTCATCTTAAGAACTAGGATCGGACTTGGACTTGTCAGTAGAAATGAAAATAGAATACAATTTTCCTTTTGAAAAAATTGTTCACTGACTGTTGAATCTTGAATTGCTAGAACATCAGCCTGCCAGGATTACATTTAACACAGAGTAGAATGTCAGTATTTTTGATTAGCAAGTCATTGACAGAGTTGCTATTTGAGGGGATAGGGTCATCCAAGCATCTGGGGGCATAGAATTAAAAAGAAATGAGATGCACTGAACAAGTAATTGTAAGCACAGTTTAGTTCAATACAGAAGCTGCTGTGGAATTACAACGCATTTCTACAAACATTCACCATATCTTTGTACCAAGGTTGTTCTGAACATAACCTCCCATTTTATCATGCCGGCCTATTTGAGGCGGATGTTTGTGGTATGGCAATAGGGGTTGAACTTTCTTGCTGATATCCCATTATATGCTGTTGCCATGTGACAGATGGCAGCAGAGGGGCAAACTGACAAAATCGCGTCTGACATCGAAGTGTGGACAAAGCAAAGGTGTGCTTGAATTCCTCTCTAGAGAAAATAATTGCACCCATTGACATTCATCGACTGCTGAATGTTTACAGAGACACAACAGTGGTTGTCAGCACAGTGAGGCAGTGGGTCGTGTATTTCAGTAGCATTGAGAATGCTCACCTCTGCAGTGCAGAATTTTATGAGCACAGCATGCAGGCTCTTGTTCATTGGAGGAGAAAATGCATAGATAATGGTGGTGACTGTGTTGAAAGATAGTGTTTCTAAATAGTGATACTGTGTTCTTTCTATCTGTTGCAGTTTCTGTGGAAATTATTAGGACGCATTGCTTCCCCAGCAACCTATGTGTTATCAAAGACTCATTAATACCATATCATTGATCTGCTTGAAAAGACAGACAAATAACATGGAAGTTTGTTACAAAGAATTTAAGGTAATTCTTAAGAAATTAGTAAGAAAATATAAGTTGGTAAATAGCTGCCAAAATCCTGATGGCATGGATTATTAATTTATACTGATCTTTCCACACTACGTTTCTATAGGTAAACTTACAGGTATTCTCCCACCAGCAATGAAGACTAGATCTCCTGGTGGCTTCACCACGTAGCATAGAATTCAGAATAAATATCATGCTACAAAATGTTTCAAAACCAGCCGGGCAGCAGGGTTAACAGGTTCTTAGGAGTAAAGAGACCTCTTCAAAAACTGGAATTCTGCCCAAGAATACAGAAGACAGCCCACATTCCTGCAAACTACACTGAGGATCAGAGTCTTGATGAACTACATAATGAATACGAAACTATCAATCTTGAATTTTTCTCCCCTTGAACTCCCAAGCATACATTGTAAGCAGGAATTCTCCCGCAAACACTTGTCATGAGTTTGTGAATGGAGCCAGATACAATCAGCATTCAGCAATACCTGACTTGCTGATTGCCCGAGCAGACAGTTGGTTTACCAAATCAACCAATCACTTAAATAACATTCATGAACCCTTGCAAATCTTTCATCAAGCATTGCTTTTGTGTCTCATGCCTGTGGCAAAATCAGACATGCTTATTTCACATATCTATGTATCCATGTGTGAGAAAGTGCACTTGCAAACTATCAGCAATTGTTATAGTATTTTTTTTTACCTTAAAACCCGATGCACAAATCTGTTATAGTTAATAGCTAATTGGGAAAGAGATAATCATTCACCTAGAAAATTCCCGTACCACAAGCTTTTACTAAGTGGCTGCAAAAGCAAACTCATGTAAAAATAAAAATAGAAACTCAAATCTGTTCTTACAGGCACATCTGTATTTGGTCACAAGTGGTACCACAGGAAAAAAACCTGAAATTACTTATGATTATATTTTCTGAGATACCCATCTCCACACCTCTTTGCACTTCAGACAAGCCCCCCTTGCCTCTGCCCAGATCCCTTCTCATCTTGTTTCACTCCATTTAGCTTTAAATTTCTTACACAACCTGGCTAAGGCTCCATCTTCCAAGCCAGCATCATATTTGCCTTGTTTGGTACTCAGTATAGCAGTGGGAGTGTGCACTTGGCACCACGCACTGTAATGCTTCAGCTGATGGCTAGGCAAGAGCTGGCCTGTGAGCACATTTTAACATGCTTTCTCCAGGATGAATCTAACTGCCAGTTTTTACATCATCACTGAATCTGGGCAAGAAAGCACTCAGTCTAGCTGCCCAAAACAGTGTCTAGCCAATAGTTAAAGGTAGCAGTTCACAGTTCTAGTTGAATGCCAAATGTACGGTGGTCACATACACGGAAGTTAACTCCGCTTCTTAAAAAAAAAACAAAAAACACCCATGAAATAGTTAAAGTACAATTGTATTACCAGTATTGTATTTACTAGGATATGTGAATTGCCATCCTGAATTAGTTTGAAGGTCCATCAAGCATAGCATTGACAGATACCAGCACCAGACATTAAGGGAGGCTGTCCCTATGGGGGCAATTATAGACTAATTTACCCATCAGGGAAATTCCTTTTTAAGCTCCATCAATTAGCCCCTCGAGGCACAGAGATTTATATATCTTATGTTTCTAATCCTTTCTAACATTACTCTAGATTATCTTATTTAATTTTTTTTTAAACCCTTTTCCAAATTCACTTACTACTACAATTGTCTCCAAATACAAGCAGATAAACACAACAAAAATAACTGGATAGCTGGAAAACTGTTAATGAGAACTGCAGATGCCCACTAACCACCATGGAATACTCAGCAAGATTTACCACTTAAAAAAAAAAAAAAAAAAAAAAAAAAAAAAAAAAAAAAAAAAAAAAAGCAACTATTAGGTACATTCAACTTAATATATGCAATAAGTTTCTGTGTATTTGATAAATGTTGCATCTAGAATAGCAAAGTTAAGCATCAAACTTTACAAAAGCAGTCTTTGCTATGTTTCCACCAAACACCAATGAGCCTGTTTTTTGAGTGTTTTTCCTGTTACAGGACCCAGTACACAATCCAGCTTCTCAGAGTTGCAGACGTAAGTCTGTCAGACTCGTAATTCAGCGATTTCACGGACAGTAACACAGGAGACTGCTGTGGAATTTCAGCAAGAGACCCCACGTTCACATGGAAAGCAGAGAAAATGTCTTTAGTATCCCCACACAGTGGCCCCTTGACAGGAAGGCTATACACAGCTTAGGTTTCCTGTTAGCTACAGAGCTGCTGGAAGTGGGTTGAGGAAAGGAGGCATGGGAATCAGCTGACCGTATTAACAAACACTTTTCAAGTTAGCCTCAGGAGTTGCACAAGAAAGGCTTATAAAAGCAAGCAGAGGTGCTGCCTGCTCTGCGCCTGTAACAGGACGTAGGTCACATAATGGGATCCAGCAAGAAAGACTGCATACTCAACGGGACTTAGCAGCTGACCAAACGTAGTTCGAGAATTGTTATACTCAGAGCCCAAGAAGAATCTGAAATAGTTGTTTCATCCAATACACACCTTAAGCCAATATACTCATTTGTTGGGGTTTCGTTTGTAGCTTTGAGACAGTACATCAACTTTCTAAAAAGAGAAAAGGGTCTGCAGTCACATTAAACTATTAGCAACTTCTTATCAGACATGTATAATTGCCAGGGGGCTGCAGGGCTAGTTTTTGGTAACAATATAAATATTCATAAAGGACGAAATCGCAGCTCTCCTCTGACCTCTGCAACTGCCAAGCTTTAATTGTTTTCTCTTATTTTCCTACTTGATGGACAATTTGATGAGTGCACAGCTACTGTTCCGTGTCTCCAAAACGCCAGCATCATACAGGGCTGTTCTCTACTCTTCTCTGCACACATACATACACACACACACACAGTCTCTTCCTCTTCCAAACCTCAATCAACCTGTACCAACATCTCCCAACAGGCAGGCAGCACAGATGCAGGCTCTGAAAGAGAGCTGCTTATCTCTCCGCTGGCTCCTGACTGTGAATCACTTACTGTAAATAAGTTATTCATAGCTTCTGCCAGAGAGAGAGATCAGGTAGACTCCCTTTCTTGTCCACAGTTTTTAAGGGGCCAAAAGTTAACATAAAACCTCCCATGAAATGCTTGTTGCTCTAACGCAGCACACACTAAAGACGTGTGCGAATAATCAGCGCCATGGTTCACCAGATGAAGAACCAGACGTGTTACATCAGTACATCAGTCCCAAATTGCACTAATCACTAACCCTAGCATTTGTTTCAGGTTAAAAAAAAAACAAAAACAAAAACACACTCTCTACAATAACTTCCTTTTTCTTTTTTTTTTTTTAAGCGAGTAGGGCTTGGGGAACTTTTTGCTCTTCATTTTTACTTTTCTATTTGTTTTTAGGAGGATGAGAATAGATGATTTTTTTGTTTTGTTTTTTTTAATAAAACTGAAGAACTAAACTCACCAAATAGCATTTCATCAGCAGTTGGAGTGATCATAGTGGTCACAGAAAACTCACGTGCACATTCTCATGCT
The DNA here is from genome assembly GCF_019232065.1 of Centrocercus urophasianus. Taxonomy (NCBI): domain Eukaryota; kingdom Metazoa; phylum Chordata; class Aves; order Galliformes; family Phasianidae; genus Centrocercus; species Centrocercus urophasianus. The sequence continues at coordinate 14,794,022 of NW_024884744.1, read as the reverse complement.
CAGCCAAGCACAGAAGCTGTTTGAACAGAGGTTCCCTATCTCACTACCAGCATTATGGCGACGCTACAGGCTTGGGGCGGTGTGGCTGGAGGACTGCATAGAGGAAATGGACCTGGGGGTATTGATTGATGCTCGGCTGAATATGAGCCGACAGTGTGCCCAGGTGGCCAAGAAGGCCAATGGCATCCTGGCTTGCATCAGAAACAGTGTTGCAAGCAGGAGCAGAGAGGTGATTGTTCCCTTGTATTCAGTACTGGTGAGGCCGCACCTCGAGTACTGTGTCCAGTTTTGGGCCCCTCACTGCAAGAAAGATATTGAGGCCCTGGAACGTGTTCAAAGGAGGGCAACAAAGCTGGTGAGGGGTCTGGAACACAGGCCATATGAGGAGAGGCTGAAGGAGCTGGGAATGTTCAGCCTGGAGAAGAGGAGGCTCAGGGGAGACCTCATTGCTCTCTATAACTTCCTGAAGGGAGCTTGTAGTGAGCTGGGGGTCGGCCTCTTCTCTCGTGTCATTAGTGATAGGACCAGGGGGAATGGCTTCAAGCTACGGCAGGGGAGATTCAGGCTGGACATTAGGAAGTATTACTTTTCAGAAAGGGTGGTCAGGCACTGGAATGGATGCCCAGGGAGGTGGTGGAGTCATCGAGCCTGGGGGTGTTCAAGGAAAGACTGGATGTTGTGTTGAGGGACATGGTTTAGTAGGAGCTATTGGGAATAGGTGAACGGTTGGACTGGGTGATCTTTTAGGTCTTTTCCAACCTTGGTGATTCTATGATTCTATGATTCTATGATTATACTCAGGAGTCTACAAACTGCAAGAATAAGAAGGAAGCACACCTCACCTCCGTGATAGGCACTCCAGTCCTAACATGCTTTTCTTCAATTGAAACCACTTCCTGGATTAAATTAAATTATTAAATTAAGGATGATTTCATGAAAATCAACACAATTTTTTGCTTAGTAATGTATTCATTAGAGAAAAAAAAAAAAAAAAAAAAAAAAAGGAAACCCAGCACAAAACTAGAGCTGTAATTTCTTAATATGAACAGGTACTGCTTTGAAAGTCACATAAGAATAGTTAACAGGAAGTATTTGTCACGATTTAGAGCTTCCAGAACCGAACAGGCCATACATATGGTGCTACGATGGTGGGACTGAGCAGGGAAGCATACCAAAAACCTCCTCAGACAACAGTCCTTCCTTCTATATTAGGTACAAAAAGCTTGCTTTTGCACCTGTTCCTCTCCAGCTGAAGAGTTATTCACTGAAAAGACAAAACCACCAAGACAATGGTGCCACCATTCTAGCACTACTCCCAAGGGAAGCACGAGGAGCTGGGGGATACAGAGCAGAGACCAACAGAAGCAAGATTATGGCTACCTGAAATGTCTCAGGCAGCTCCACATACAAATGTTTCTTTGATTATAAACAGAATCCTGTTCAGGTCAAAAAGCATTTCACAGGCAGCACACTGTAATGTCTGACTACACTCCAGGCGTTTAAAACTGCTTCCACCAGTCATGGAAGAATTAAAAGGAAGGCGTCTGCTGGCATTCTGGTACTCATTCTCTTTGAAACGGAAAGATATTATTTCTCAATGTTATTGGCAACATTTCAAACTCAAAGCCAGATTTTAAGAAATGCCACATGTAATTACACACCTCCCTTCCATGGCCACAACATCAGACATAGAGAAAGAGCAGTGCAGCCAGACTTCAGTCCCTCAATCAAGGAGTCGCTGGCAGGCACAACTGATCAAATTTGAAAAATTCTTGTTTTGAAAAAAAAAAAAAAAAAAAAAAAAAAAAAATCAATAATAAACCTAAACATTATTCCTTTCCTTAGTCATTGTTGCTAGAAAATAGCTTATGTTTTATAGCTGGAAGGCTCGACAAAACACCTTCTTTGTATGATACCATCTTGATTCTAGCTGCTCACATACAGAAAATAGTCATACCTTTCAAATACCTGACAGAATTCCGCATTTCCTCACAGAAAAATCCCTTTTTTCCTAGTCCTAGCTTAAACAACACCACTGATTTGTCTGAGTTTTCAATTTACTGCCTGGTCTGGTAGACAGTCCACATTTACCACGACTCTGTATTTTACTCTCTATGAGGGTCTTCAAAGGAATGCTATACACTGAACTAAGTCACTCAGGTACAAGTCTAGTCACTCTCCACAGTACAAAGCAAGTGAGCTAGAGAGCACACTGCATGTACATGCACTCACATGCTCTCACCTATCAGCAGAGCTGCAGCTAAATCCAAAGAAAGGACTTACAGGAGGCAACTCCAGTGCCTGGAATATTTTAGGATGCAAGGACATTAGAATGCAAGGAAGTGGTCTGAAGTTACACCAGGGGAGGTTTAGACTGAATATTAGAAAGAACCGTTTCTATGGAGAGAGGGGTCAAACATTGGAACAGTCTGCCTAGGGAAGTGATAGTCTCCATCCCTGCAGGTATTTGAGAGACATGGAACTGATGGACATAATTCTGTAATGACTCAATAGGTCGGGCTGGTGGTTGGACCTGGTATTTTGAAGGATTTTACCAAAATAAATGACAACAATTTCATAATTCCTCCCCCCCCCCCCCCCAGTTTGAACAGTATTTAATTATTGGGACAAGCTAAATAAAGTAATTAATAAAAGGTTTTGCTGTTGAACTGTAGACCCTGTACTAACTGCTAAACGCATGTCCAATACCCCTCAAATCCTCACCTATTTCAATCACGTTTGAACTCAGGTTTCTCTCTCGTTCCCTACACCTGATACTACAGGACATTGAACAGGAGACAGTTTTCACCTGCTGCAGCGCTGCCACCAGAAAGGAAGAGAAAGCACATGCATGAGGGATTCTGGTAAATATCAGTTACACAATGCAGTACTTCCAGGAGATAAATCACACGGCCAAAGTAGTTGATTTGTTGGCATATAGACCTAACCAAATACTTCCTCTTCCAGGAATAACGTCAAATTTCAGTGGAAAAGGCTGATGCTACTGCAGCATTCATTTCTCACCAGAGATTTGGGTTCATTGGACAGTAAACATCAGAGTTATCTTCATACTGTCTCCACTTGTAGCCTAGTAGTATTCAGAAAGTCATTTACTGCAGTTGTATTAAAATAACTTGATCAATACGTTCTCAGTAAGGTTTTAATTTTAATAGTGTGACACGTGGTATCACAAGTTCTCTCTTAGATCTCCTGCGGCTGTCATAAAGAGAATTTTGATCTCATAGGTTTTCAAAATGCAAAATACTTTTTCATTTTCTTCCATAATTATTTTAATGCACCTAGTTTTTATTGTATTTTGTAGAATTTCTCTAGTTAATTTTAAATAAATTTTCAGAGTATTGTTTACTCTATACTTCAGTTATACATGCAACCTCCACAAACTTTTCCTCTTAGATTTTCTTGCACATGTTTTTAATTTCCTCAAAGCCACTTGCATGTTTGCCAAAATTCTAATTGGTAAATAAGAGTCTAAAATTGGTAAATTTAGAACCCAAGTTCTAAATGAATTTCTGTGAGCAACCAAAATGAAAGAATGGCATTAGGTTTTGATTTTAAAATCACTGTAGAAATGTTTTGAAGAAGCTTGCAATACCATGTCTACTCATTTTGTTTTATATCACCACGAGCTACCTCATCTTCCTCAAATCTTCACTCAACTGAGCAGTAGGTGAATCTCCACTACTGCAGCAGAACTCATGCAATAGTTTAACCAGAAATTAAAGAATAAAACCATAAGAAATTTGTCACTAGCTCTAAATAATGAAATTTTCTGAAGCGATAGTTTAAGAAAAAAAGTCCACAGACATGGCATGTGATATACAGAAAGTATCAGACTGACTGGCAACAGCAGAGAGGTACAGGAACCATTACAGAAACAGACTTCTGTTCCTTTGTATGTATGCCACAAAACACAGTGCTGCAGTTGACACATTTCACCAATGACATTTAAAAAAAGCCATTTGAGGCATTAAAAATAGATGTTAATAATTGCATTTCTATGACTTAAATTATTGTGCTTAAAAACACTGAATAGGACCAGGGCACTGCTATGTCAATCTGTCATCACCCAGAAATATCGGAAGAGAATTCATGCACAAAGCTCCGCAGCCCCACACCAAAAATAAGTAATTGAGCTTCCCAAAACAGAAAGCAACTTAGATATAGAGAGGGCTACATTGCAGCTGAGATATCCATACTTTGCACTGAAATGCAGCACTACTTGCATCTGCATTCCTCAAGAAAAAGCTTGTGCATTTGCCATGAGTTCAATACTTCCATTTTAGTTCACAGTACAGGTATGCTACAAACTAATTAAAATAAGCAGCCCTAGAAATTTCCTTTCCATTGTTATAAACAGGGTTCCCTCATGAACAGCTGCTACAAACCTACCCAGGTACAAATCAATCTTACTTATTGATACCACTCAATAGTACACACAGGGAATCAAAACAGATGAGAACAGACCTATGTCAGAATAGACATGCTTTCTCAAACACTGCATCTCAGCCTACTATCACAGCAACTTTTCTTCCTTTTCCAAGCTTCTCATACTCAGATCCACTAGAATTGGTGCCACCTGTCTTCATTCAGGATCCATCACAATTAAATTGGATGTATAAAGATGTTACAGAGTTGGTCAGAGAATCTCAATGTTTTTTAATGTTTCCCCATCTAGAGTACTATATCCAGCTCTGGGGCCAACAACACAAGAACATGGAGCTGTTGTAGCAGGTCTAGAGGAGGGCTACAAAGATGATCAGAGGGCTGGAGCTCCTCTACGAGGACAGGCTGAGAGAGCTGGTGCTCTTCAGCCTGCAGAAGAGAATGCTCCAAGAAGAGCTGATAGCAGCCTTCCAGTACCTGAAAGGAGCCTACAGAAAAGCTGGGGAGGCACTTTTTATAAGGGCATTTAGTATCAGGATGAGGGGAAATGGCTTTAAACTGGAAGAAGATAGGTTTAGACTACATATCAGGAAGAAATTCTTTACTGTCAGGCTGTTGAGACACTGGCTTGGGTTGCCCAGTGAGGTTATGGATGTCCCCTCCCTGGAGGTGTTCAAGGCCAGGCTGGATGGGGCTGTGAGGAACACGGTCTAGTGGGAGATGTCCTTGTCTACAGCAAGGGGGTTGGATCTACATAATCTTCAAAGTCCCTTCAACCCAAATCATTCTATGAATATTTCCCACCTGACCAGAAACTTAAAGCCTCTTAAATTCATCCCTCTGCCTTCAGCAGCTGAGAAATGTGAACAAAGCACTGCATTGATCTTACAACTAAATATAGTGTTAATCACTCAAAGTGAAAAAAAAATGCAAACTTCTGAGTTCAACCCATTGCATAGGGAAACTCTCAAACTCCTGGAGGGGGAAAAAAAAAAAAAAAAAAAAGCAACAAAAACAACACCTTATCTACAGGCTGGCTGGATGGCCTATTTACTGTTGCATGAGCACTGATTTCAGACAAGGGTTCCAACTTATGTGTACTATGCCACGAAACAGAAAGCACTCACAGGTGAAAAGCCCACTGCCCCCACTATGCCAGGTCATTCCAAAAGATATAAGGTCAGCTGATCTGCCATAAGCTCACAGAAGGATCAGGTCAAAATCAAATCTTTCTTTGCAGACCCACAGCAAAAATGTAACTACATGGAACAAGTGAAGAACTAAAAAAACAACAACAAAGAACACATTCAGGAGTTAAGGGAGGAGGGAAAAACGAGATTTAGCAGCCAGCCACAAAAAAAAAAAAAAAAAAAAAAAAAAGCCAGTGTAATGTGTAATGTTACAGTTCTGTCAAATTAAAAGACAGGACTCCAAAAGCAAAAGATGGTGGGAAGAGGAGTCTTTGAATGGAAATATTTTCCAGGAAGAGATTAATAGAAATCAGATATTTACATGAATTAAAATATTCCTTTTATAATTCAGATGTCACAACTTCTTAAGAGGAAAGTAGTGAACATGCACATGAGAAAAAAATTACAAACTTATCTTTCCAGCTATAGTGCCCTTCACACACTAGGGTGAGCAAAATGATTCATCATAAGCTGCCACACAGCAGCTTATGCAAAAGAGACTCTCAACAAATACAATACACAGGGTTTCCCTCTGTCTTTTTTTCTAAATCCTTCTGTGAAGCTCCAGTGAGTTTGAGCTGTGCATTTCCCTCCTCTGATTACTCCCATGAGTGGAGTTGCATGGAGCAGCACTGCTCCCTGACAGGCAGGTCTCCATTACAGTGTAAATCCTTGTTGACTTCACAGCAGATGTACCAGTGGAAAGTTAATGCAAACAAAGGAGTAGGATCTCACCTCAGATTTCATCTCAACCTCCAATTTCATGCAAACCAATATCATTGCTAGTATTAAAGATAGGGGGAAAAAAAAGTAACTGAAGATTCTTCCAGTACGTGACATTGATGCAACTGTTGTTTGCCTGTTTGGGGAAAGCTTGGAATCTCATCCTATCTCTGCAAGTACCTTCCTTCCACACTCAGCTGTTAAGATGTTTTATTTCAAGTTGGTTTTGTGTTGGGGTGCTTTTTTCCTATTTTGTTTGTTTGTTTGTTTTTCCTCTAGGTATATCAACCTACCTGTGAGGATGCCAAAGAGAGACACAGACTTGTACAAAGGACATACTGAGAACAAGACACCTCATGAATCCCACAGACACCCAGCCCTGAGATTTCAAAAGAGCTGCAAATGGTGCATATGCTGCCTGCTGGCCTTCTGCACAGGGCAAGCACCATCCATACTAACAGACATATGCTTGCGAGGAAACAGATTAGAAGATGGTACAGTTGGTTTCCTTTCAAATGTATCTATGCCTGTGAAATCACACAGAGAGTAGGCGTAGGCTTTTCATACTGAAACAAACATTCAGTACAGTCTTCTGAGTCTCAGAGTGTATGCTTTGTAGGGGCTTTGTTATTTTTATATATAGATAGATAAATAGATTTCTTCTTTAATTGCATGAACTTTTACAACAGTTGGACTGCATGGAAATCAAAGTAGATTTTTTTTGATTTTTTTTGCTTTTGCCTAACCCTGATGGCCAGAGAAATACTGGCCTCCAAGCTCTAGAGTACCTTAAGGTCCCACAGATCAGAAAAGCCAATAAAAAGGTTTTTTTTTTTTTTAAGTCATATGATTTTAATACAATTTACTTATGCTGCTGGGAAATGCAGAATGCTGTACTCATGTTTTCTGTTTTTTTTTGTTTGTTTGTTTTTATATTATTATTTTGTTTTTCTGAATGGTGTGTTTTTACCAGTCATGAATGTACAGAGAGGGAAACGGCCAATTTAAGGGCAATCATTTTATACAAAGTACTACACTAAAAGATCCGTACAAATGCATCAATTCAGCTGCTTGTTTTAAATTGACACACATCATTCTTTCGTTAGAGCAGACCAAACCAAGACCAGCTTCAAAGTTAACAAAGTTATGACATCACACCTATCTCATTGGTAAATCCCAAGCTAATGCCTATTGCCCACTGCAAGAACAAGGCACTCACCTAAGAGAGAGCCAGAACCAAAGGAACCACAGCAATGCAAACACTGGCTGATGCGCAGGCCACACAGTAAGTACCCCTTGGTGACGCCTGCAGTGGAGGCAGCACAAACCTCCTCCACATTCATTATCCAGAACCTCAAGGCGTTTGGAAAGAGCTGCATTTCAGTGCTGCAATACAGAGGCACCATCATTCCTGCTGCTTATCTTGCAGCAATCTTCTGGGAGTGCTTCTTCCTGCATAAACTGTAATTACAGAGGCCTAATCAGGAAATTCCATGTTATATTTCTTCTTGTTAAGTGTCTGTGTTGCTTTCAATCCTCTCCTCCCCTAACAGATCTCAGTGAATGTGTGGGGAAAAAAAAAAAAAAAAGAAATAAGGGCTCCCCTTTAAATGCAGTGGGCTTGTTTCCAAGGCAAGACAGAGAAATACGGGGACACAGTACTGTAAATGAACTACAGCTTCAGTCACCTAATACATCCACAGCAACTGTTTTGGCACCGTGCAGTTGAGCCAACAAAGTTTTTATTTAACATCCTTTACATCATTTGTACATACAACTTTTTTAAATGACCTACATAGAGGCTACAATAATATAGTGGCTGCACATGGACTGGGGAAAAGTTTCAGTTATTGAAACTCTCTCCATACTTAAAAATCTTTTTTAGTCTTCTGTCTGCCAGCACAGCAAAGCAGCCAATTTGGAAAAGAACCTCCTATGAATACCACAGCAGCCTCTGAGCATTGTTGGCATCTTCCATTATTTAACAACACATAAAGGAGATATAAGAATTTAAACTTTTATTTAAAGAGCATTTAAGTATTTATAACTAAACAATTCAAAAAAATATTTAATCTCAAGAGACATCAGATACATCCAGACAGTCCTTTTGAGAACTACATTGGCAAGTTTTTCCAAAAATCTGGACATTTTGGTAGTGACACTGTTAGCGTCCTCACCTTCTTCATGGGCTTTCAGCATTAATCAGATCCTTAAGCTCCATCAGTAGTAAGGAGGTAGGGCTGGCTTTACATTTGTATCTATTTCTTTTGGATGACTGCTTGGCATCTCTATGGCCTATGAAGCTGTACTATGAATGTTTAAATATTCATTTAATTCTTCCATTATCAAACTAAGCATTCATGGCCCCTTTATTACTATCCCCATGCCTTTCCCCAAGTCTAAAGGGAATTGATCGAAGATACAAAGTCTCAATCACATCCTCCTAAGGAGACTGCTCCCCAGACTACATCTAGAACCAAGCATCAGCTCATCCTTAGCAATTTGCACATAAAGCATTTGGTTCATGTTACAGTACTCACTGCATACTCAAGTTGAGTGTTCCCATGCTGAACTTTAAGCACCCGATAAAGAAACAAACACCTGCAGATTTCATAATGCTTATGACTAGAAGACTAATTCTGATGATATTCAAAACACGAAGTGCTGTGGTGTGCCAGACAGGTCAGTTACTCACTGCTGTTCATGCAGTATACAGTTTCTTCGTTGATTCCCTCACGCTTGCCTCACACCCCAGTAGCCCTATCTCATGGAGTTCCCAGCTGAAGACCATACAGTCAGGTGAGCTTTGGGAAGGGCACTAAGTCAGATGTGTGCAATACAGACATGGCAAAAATATATTCCATTTTGCCAGACTTTCTATCTCAGAATCTGCTGTAACCCTTCTGTGCAGTACAATATGAAGAAACACATCTGGGCTATTATACAAACAAATAGCATTCAGCAGAAGACAGACCATCCAGATCATCCCAACAGATCAATAATTTTGGAACTAATAAACATATAGAAATTCTCCTGTGAGACTTGGAGAATCTCAGTAATATCACAATTTCCTAAGATGAATTGCTCATAGGAAATATTTCTGGAGTGAGAAATTCAAAGTTTCCAGAATGCCTTGGATACTACCTTGTTATTTATATCCAATGCTTAAGACTGTTGTGAACTAGTAACTGCAACATACAACACAGAGTTGTTCTGTGTTTCTTAATTCTGCTTTTACACATTCATTCTGAAGTTAAAAACAAGAAAGCAAGATGGACACGGGCATCAAACCACCTCTTCTTTTTATCAGATTTGTGAAGTTATAGAAGGATGACTGAAGCACTGCTGTGCATCCTATGTGTGCAGGTAGATCTGTCTTCCAGAGTGTTTCTCCACTGCCATTCAATAACCAGTCTAAGTCAAATTCTGCACTCGGATACTTCAGCAGCTATGAGGGAGTCAGTCTGGATTAAGCCTTCTGTTTTGGTCACGGTGACTTTCATCAGAGGCACAGAATTGCTGTGCGGTTATTGCTTAGTAGATCTTTTTCACATTAATTACAGACATTCTAAAGGTAGGTATGTCAAAAATAAAAATGAAGATGGACTGGTGAGAAATTGTCATACAGACATCAACACAAAACAAAATCTTGCTGAGACGTTCTTGATATGGCTTTCTCCATGCTTAGACTCACAATCAAATTACGTGTTTGTATGTGTGTACGTATATATTTTGCCAATAGAATGATCCTCAGTAACACACAATTACTTTTGACACTTGCAGTAGGCTTCCTGGATTTCATCTATGATATACAATCAGAAAAACATCTCCCTCATATTCAGACATGGAAAAAAAAAGAATCAATTTGCTCAAGCTCATTTGAACTGTGCTTAGCCACAAGCTGTCCTTTCTCACATTACATCTTTCCAGCTACTCTTAGGGAGAACTTCAGCTGCTTTCACACAGCAACTATCGGTCTTTCATTTTTTGTACTATCAGTTACAATATTAATAATTTCCCTCCTAAACAGGAAATAAAATACTCTGGCCACTGCATAGCAAGAAACTAAACACCCAAGCAAATCAAGTTTTGTTTGTGTTCCATTTAATGGTATTGTTTTCAAATACTTTCATTTAGCAACAGGATGCCCTTGATCAAGATGACAAAACACAGCATGTATTTCTGAACGCAGAGCGCATTTGAATATGATTGGTGATAACCAGTTAAATTAATTGGTTAAATTAATAATGGATACATCAATATGCAAACAAATCAATTGTTAGCATCCTGAAAATGTATGAAGTAATACTAGGCATGGACTGAACTTCATACCCAGAGACATTTGTTCCATTTAAAGATATGTTAGTCATGCATTAGACTCATGAAGGCTTAAAATGTCTCTGACAGCACAGAGTGTGACGGCTTTCACAAGTAGCACATGCAGGTGGGACTTGTTTTACAACAGTAGCTTTATTATAAGTTGTTGGGAGTTCTATGTCAAATCAGGAATGAAATTGCCTGCCAATGACAAAAGCAAAAAAAAAAAAAAAAAAAGTCCCTGTTTCATTTCTGCTTTGTACCATCACTATGTTTGTTTTGTGCATGGCTGTACTGTGGACTGCCGGCTGGTAGAAGGATTCCAAAGTTAGCAGTAAGTAAAGCAGCAGAGTATCAGAAAGTCTCTTTCCAAAGCAACTCTGCAATCAGCTACAGCATCAGACTGGCCTCATGGCTTATAGTACTTCAGCAAATTTACATAAACCAAACACATTATTGCCCCCAGATGCTGCACACTGAAATGGAAGTGCCCTAATTGGCATCCTTTGACCTGCCTTCCCAGCAAACTGCAACAAACTGGATATTAGGCACTGCTAGACAGGAAGAGAGGATAGTAAGAAGAATGCCAACTGGCTACATTGCAACTTGATGCAGTCACAACTTAAATACAGCGTAGGATTTTATACCCGCACGCACATGCAGGATACAGAATAGCAGTGAAAAAGGATCACATATTAGAAAGATGAAGGGCTGTTACATGAAGCTTAGAAGTAGCAGATTCTAAATAAGGACAAAGAAGTGACAGATGCTTCACACAATTTGCAGTTAAACTCTGGTACTTCCTGACACAGGAAGCTGCAAATATCAAAGTTTATGGGGAGACTGCATGAGCTAGTGAAAGATAAATCCAAAAAGGTTTCTAGAACTACAATTTTTACCATGGTATGACTGTAAGGCAAACCACCAAAATGGTTAGCTTAATCTGGAGTGATCAACCAAAGCTGCAGAGGTACATCAGTGTGAACTTTAGCACAGAGTCCATACTTAGAATGAATTAGCAAGTGGCCATGAAGCCAAGAAAATCAGCCACTATTAAACTCAGTCCTGCTGTGACTGGATGGTTTCTGACATCTCAGGGGGAAAAAAAAAAAAAAAGAAAAAAAAAAAAAAGGTAAGTTTCAGACATAAACATGCTGAGTTTATGAAATACTGATCAGTAGGAAGCATTTTAAGCATCCAGCTTTGATTCAGTGCAACCCCAACCCAACCCTCATGAAGCACATGTGACAAACAGTTTAAAAAAAAAACGCAGGCAACAAAAGTAAGTTAAAGGCACGAGGTGAGAGCAGGTTGGTTTGGTTTGTTGTTGCTGGGTGGTTTTTTT